>NC_083457.1:13307416-13915144 GCF_023558535.2 Drosophila nasuta | reverse complement strand
GTTTTGGGCTTTCGCTTTCTTTTTTTGGCCCCCATATAGGCCCCAACATTCTCGATTGGACTAAGGTCTGGGCTGTTTCCTGGCCAATCTAAGGACTTAATGCCCAATTCTTTCTTCAAATTGGACTGATTCTGATTGGTCAAGAGTGCTATTTTCAGATGAGTCCAAATTTAATCTCATTGGATCTGATGGAGCTCTCAAGGTGCGCCGTAGACGTGGGTAACGGTTTTCTGAAAATTGCTGCATAGCCACAGTAAAGCATTGACCGTATGTTATGGTATGGGGATGCATATCCAAATATAAAACGGAATCAATTTTAATGGTTCAGGGTATAATCAATGCAGAAAAATACAAAGAAATAATTTTAAGTGGAGTTGTGCCTAGCATTGAGTCCATAAGTGAAGAAGAAGAAGAATCCATTTTTCAGGATGATTTTGCACCTTGCCATCGAGCGCGATCTGTGAGTTACTCAGTGTCCGATTGTTACCAAAACAACTTATTCAGATAAATTGAACATTTTTCTATCTAAAAATAATAAATTTGATGAAAGAATTGGGCATTAAGTCCTTAGATTGGCCAGGAAACAGCCCAGACCTTAATCCAATTGAGAATGTTGGGGCCTATATGGGGGCCAAAAAAAGAAAGCGAAAGCCCAAAACTATGGAGGAGCTAAAACAAATTATAGAAAAAATATGGATACACGATATAACAAAGAAATAATTGTGTTCCATTTACGTTTTTATGCTCAATAGGGTAAAATCTGTAATTAAGGCCAAAGGCGGCATTTCTAAGTATTAAGCTAAATTAAAAAAATATGTCTAATGTTAAATTGCCTAGATTTAAATTTTTTTTATAGTTAGTAAGGTGTTCAATTGGAAAAAAATAGTTTTTGTTGAATTTTTTCATTATTATAACTTTTATGATTTTTTTCATTAAGTTTGCCATAATAGTGAAAAGTCGCTAAAACTAGGGTGAAACCAAAAACAACATTTTTTTTAATATTAAAAACAAATTTAAAATAAAAATTGGTATGCACTTTTATTAACATACCATCAATTAACTTATTAAAAAAAAAATTGGGCGAATCCGCAATCATATAATGAAACCACAGGCCCTGAAAGTTACAAATTCGTAACCCTTAAAAGTGCGGCTTTTTTTGTGGCGCTGACTGTATGTTTTAGCAAGTATTTGCAATTTTGTAGTGAAGCTGAGAAACTAATTGCCTAGTATGTATTGATAAATACTATTAATTGAAGTGGATAATTTAAATAATAAATATAAAATATATTTTAGATTTTAGATTTTTTATAATTCATTTGAAGGCACAAAATATATCAGTTATATTATGCATTTTTCCTTTAATGGAAAATTAAACTTTGAACTTTAAACTATAGATATATAAATAAATAGTGAAAAATACGATTTAAACTTATAAATAACTTGCTTTAATAAGAGATAAATATTTTTTAATTGATGAATTTAGGAAATAATTAAAATAATAAATATAACATATGTCAATTTTTTTTTTAATTATTATAATACATACATATATACAGTGAAAAAATTAAAACTGAAACAATTTTAAAAATCGGTAAAGAGTCTGGATTTGCACAATGTTTAGAGCTAAGATTGATTTTAGGAACTTTTTATGATCTACGATAAAGTATAAAAAATTTGCTCATTATACCCGCTACCCATAGGGTAGAAGGGTATTATAACTTTGTGCCGGCAGGAAATGTATGTAACAGGTAGAAGGAGGCATCTCCGACCCTATAAATATTCTTGATCAGCATCAATAGCCGAGACGATCTAGCCATGTCCGTCTGTCCGACAGCATTTGTTATATTTGCACGCAGATAAAGTTTGTTTAAAATTTTTGCCACGCCCACTTCCGCCTCCGCAAATAAAAAAAATCGAATAACAAGCGTAACTTTAGAGCTAGAGCGAATTTTGGTATATGCAATAATAATTATAATAATTGTGATTCCTGAAAACTTGGTTGCGATCAGACAAAAATTGTGGAAGTTATTAAAGAAATACTTTTGCAGAGCGGACATAGAGGACAGAGCGGACAAAGCGGACATGGCGGACAGAGCGGACATAGCGGACAGAGCGGACATAGAGGACAGAGCGGACAAAAAAATTGAATAACAAGCGTAACTTTAGAGCTAGGCTGTTGCTGTCCGTTGTGATCGCAGCGTAGTGACGTCAAGCTTTCGTTGCGTGATGGGGCGTACGTTTTTCGCTCGGCATAGCCGCATGCGTATCTTGGCTGCGACAAGATTGTGGTCCGAGTCTATGTTTACTCCACGAAACGTACGCACGTCCATCACGCTTGAGGCATGCCTTCCTTCTATCACAACATGATCAATCTGGTTGCGCGTTTTTTGATCAGGGGGACAGCCATGTGGCCTTGTGGATGTCGAGGTGCTGAAATCTGGTGCTACTCACTACCATGTTTCGCGCCGCGGCGAAGTCAATCAGCCTGAAACCGTTGTTCGAGGTGGTCTCATGGAGGCTGAATTGACCGACGGTGCGGTCAAAGATGCGTTCGCGCCCAACCTTTGCGTTGAAGTCCCCGAGGATGATCTTCACGTCGTGGTTTGGGCAGCGGTCGTATGTGTCCTCGAGTCTCGCGTAGAATGCATCCTTAGCAGCATCGTCCTTCTCCTCCGTCGGGGCGTGCGCGCAAATTATGCTAAGATTGAAAAATCTAGATTTGACGCGGATTGTAGCCAGCCGTTCACTCACTGGGATGAAATTGGAGACGTTGTGGTGAAGTCTCCGGCATACTACAAATCCACATCCAAATTCGCGCCTCTACGCATGGCAGCTGTAGTAAATATCGAAGTTTGCTCGCTTGGAGCAACCTTGTCCTGTCCATCTCATTTCCTGGATGGCGGTAATGTCAGCCTTTAATTTTTCGAGGGCATCCGCCAGTTGGATAGAGGCACCTTCCCAATTAAGGGTTCAGACATTCCAGGTGCATATCCTTAAATCGTAGTCCTTTTTCATTTTGCGGTGATCGTCAACATAAGGGGGGATCATATCAGAGGCTTTCGCTTTGGTTTTCCTTGGGCTTCTTTTTCCGAGGCGGATTCCAAACCCTGCGCTCAACCATTTACCGTCCGGATGACTCGCTGCACACATTAGCTCGCTATCTAGCGGATGCTAAGATAGCTACCCAGGAGGTGCCACGAGGAGGCTGTGTGTCAACTTGCAATCATTCGTAGACAGAGATCGCACTGGTGGCCACCAAGTTGACCGCAATCAGAAACTTTACTCTGTACGAATGAAAGCCATCCCATCCCAATATGCAATATTAACTATAGTAATTGTGATTCCTGAAAACTTGGTTGCGATCAGAAGTGGAAGTTATTAAAGAAATACTTTTGCTGAGTGGACATAGCGGACATGGCGGACAGAGCGGACATAGCGGACATGGCGGACACAGCGGACATGGCGGACATGGCGGACATGGCGGACATAGCGGACATGGCGGACAGAGCGGACATGGCGGACACAGCGGACATAGCGGACATGGCGGACATGGCGGACATAGCGGACATGGCGGACATGGCGGACATAGCGGACATGGCGGACATGGCGGACATGGCGGACTTAGCGGACATGGCGGACATGGCGGACATAGCGGACATAGCGGACATGGCGGACATAGCGGACATGGCGGACATAGCGGACATGGCGGACATAGCGGACATGGCGGACATGGCGGACACAGCGGACATAGCAGACATCGCGGACATGGCGGACATAGCGGACATGGCGGACATAGCGGACATGGCGGACATGGCGGACACAGCGGACATGGCGGACATAGCGGACATTGCGGACATAGCGGACATTGCGGACATAGCGGACATTGCGGACATGGCGGACACAGCGGACATGGCGGACATAGCGGACATGGCGGACATGGCGGACATGGCGGACTTAGCGGACATGGCGGACATGGCGGACATAGCGGACACAGCGGACATAGCGGACATTGCGGACATGGCGGACACAGCGGACATGGCGGACATAGCGGACATGGCGGACATGGCGGACTTAGCGGACATGGCGGACATGGCGGACATGGCGGACATGGCGGACATTGCGGACATGGCGGACACAGCGGACATGGCGGACATAGCGGACATGGCGGACACAGCGGACATGGCGGACATAGCGGACATGGCGGACATGGCGGACACAGCGGACACAGCGGACATGGCGGACATAGCGGACATTGCGGACATAGCGGACATTGCGGACATGGCGGACACAGCGGACATGGCGGACATAGCGGACATGGCGGACATGGCGGACTTAGCGGACATGGCGGACATGGCGGACATGGCGGACACAGCAGACATAGCAGACATCGCGGACATGGCGGACATAGCGGACATGGCGGACATGGCGGACTGACTGACAAAAATTTCAAATGTTGAGATCTTAGATGACCCCACATTTTGTTGATCTTGATCGATAGAGCTCGTCCTTGCGACCCAATGTGTGCTTTGAAAATTCGGAGGGATATGCCCGAGATATTGCTTGTTTTCGAAAAAACGCCCTTGTTGCACCCTCAAAGTATGAAGAACAATTTTCAACTTGCGCCAATGTGTGCTTTGAAATGAACTAAAATGAACTATGGCGGACATAGCGGACATGGCGGACATAGCAGACATAGCGGACATGGCGGACATGGCGGACATAGCGGACATAGCGGACATGGCGGACATGGCGGACATAGCGGACACAGCGGACATGGCGGACATAGCGGACATGGCGGACATAGCGGACATGGCGGACACAGCGGACATGGCGGACATAGCGGACATGGCGGGCATGGCGGACACAGCGGACATGGCGGACATGGCGGACACAGCGGACATAGCAGACATCGCGGACATGGCGGACATAGCGGACATGGCGGACATGGCGGACTGACTGACAAAAATTTCAAATGTTGAGATCTTAGATGACCCCACATTTTGTTGATCTTGATCGATAGGGTTCGTCCTTGCGATCCTATGTGTGCTTTGAAAATTCGAAGGGATATGCCCGAGATATTGCTTGTATTCGAAAAAACGCCCTTGTTGCATCCTCAAAGTATGAAGAACAATTTTCAACTTTGGAAAGGATTTTGAAAATGAACTATGGCGGACATGGCGGACATAGCGGACATGGCGGACATGGCGGACATAGCGGACATGGCGGACACAGCGGACATAGCGGACATGGCGGACATAGCGGACATGGCGGACATGGCGGACATGGCGGACATAGCGGACATGGCGGACATGGCGGACATAGCGGACATATCGGACATGGCGGACATAGCGGACATGGCGGACATGGCGGACATGGCGGACAGAGCGGACATGGCGGACATGGCGGACATAGCGGACACAGCGGACACAGCGGACATGACTGACAAAAATTACAAATGTTGAGATCTTAGATGACCCCACATTTTGTTGATCTTGATCGATAGAGTTCGTCCTTGCGATCCTATGTATGCCTCACGTTTTCCAACACCGATTTGTGCTCTGTAGGAAATAGAGAGAAGGGCCGTATGAAGCAATGTTTTGTGAATAACTTCCATGTTTTTGATCCTAGCACATCCGGGCTAGGATTTATATTATGTCTACCAAGAATGAGGTCTTTTTCTCTAAAATTGCTCAAAATATACAACTTTTTCAAAATTTTGAGGACGGAAGGAGCGGGGAAAAATTGTAATGGGCGTGTCGAATTCTGAAACGTAAGTACATATTGGTGTAAAAATATAGCGGACATAGCGGACATGGCGGACACAGCGGACATAGCGGACACAGCGGACATGGCGGACATAGCGGACATGGCGGACACAGCGGACATGGCGGACATAGCGGACATGGCGGACACAGCGGACATAGCGGACATGGCGGACATAGCGGACATAGCGGACATGGCGGACATGGCGGACATGGCGGACATAGCGGACATAGCGGACACAGCGGACATGGCGGACATAGCGGACATGGCGGACATAGCGGACATGGCGGACACAGCGGACATGGCGGACATGGCGGACATAGCGGACATGGCGGACATAGCGGACATGGCGGACATAGCGGACATGGCGGACATAGCGGACATGGCGGACATAGCGGACATAGCGGACATGGCGGACATAACGGACATAGCGGACATAGCGGACATGGCGGACATGGCGGACATAGCGGACATGGCGGACATGGCGGACTGACTGACAAAAATTACAAATGTTGAGATCTTAGATGACCCCACATTTTGTTGATCTTGATCGATAGAGTTCGTCCTTGCGATCCTATGTATGCCTCACGTTTTCCAACACCGATTTGTGCTCTGTAGGAAATAGAGAGAAGGGCCGTATGAAGCAATGTTTTGTGAATAACTTCCATGTTTTTGATCCTAGCACATCCGGGCTAGGATTTATATTATGTCTACCAAGAATGAGGTCTTTTTCTCTAAAATTGCTCAAAATATACAACTTTTTCAAAATTTTGAGGGCGGAAGGAGCGGGGAAAAATTGTAATGGGCGTGTCGAATTCTGAAACGTAAGTACATATTGGTGTAAAAATATAGCGGACATAGCGGACATGGCGGACATAGCGGACACAGCGGATATAGCGGACATGGCGGACATAGCGGACATGGCGGACACAGCGGACATGGCGGACATAGCGGACATGGCGGACACAGCGGACATAGCGGACATGGCGGACATAGCGGACATGGCGGACATGGCGGACATAGCGGACATGGCGGACATAGCGGACATGGCGGACATGGCGGACACAGCGGACACAGCGGACATGGCGGACATAGCGGACATTGCGGACATAGCGGACATTGCGGACATGGCGGACACAGCGGACATGGCGGACATAGCGGACATGGCGGACATGGCGGACTTAGCGGACATGGCGGACATGGCGGACATGGCGGACATGGCGGACATTGCGGACACAGCGGACATGGCGGACATAGCGGACATTGCGGACATAGCGGACATGGCGGACACAGCGGACATGGCGGACATAGCGGTCATGGCGGACATAGCGGACATGGCGGACATAGCGGACATAGCGGACATAGCGGACATGGCGGACATGGCGGACATGGCGGACATAGCGGACACAGCGGACACAGCGGACATGGCGGACATAGCGGACATGGCGGACAGAGCGGACAGACCAGACTGACTGACAAAAATTACAAATGTTGAGATCTTAGATGACCCCACATTTTGTTGATCTTGATCGATAGAGTTCGTCCTTGCGATCCTATGTATGCCTCACGTTTTCCAACACCGATTTGTGCTCTGTAGGAAATAGAGAGAAGGGCCGTATGAAGCAATGTTTTGTGAATAACTTCCATGTTTTTGATCCTAGCACATCCGGGCTAGGATTTATATTATGTCTACCAAGAATGAGGTCTTTTTCTCTAAAATTGCTCAAAATATACAACTTTTTCAAAATTTTGAGGGCGGAAGGAGCGGGGAAAAATTGTAATGGGCGTGTCGAATTCTGAAACGTAAGTACATATTGGTGTAAAAATATAGCGGACATAGCGGACATGGCGGACACAGCGGACATAGCGGACACAGCGGACATGGCGGACATAGCGGACATGGCGGACACAGCGGACATGGCGGACATAGCGGACATGGCGGACACAGCGGACATAGCGGACATGGCGGACATAGCGGACATAGCGGACATGGCGGACATGGCGGACATAGCGGACATAGCGGACATGGCGGACATAGCGGACATGGCGGACATGGCGGACATGGCGGACACAGCGGACATAGCGGACATATCGGACATGGCGGACATGGCGGACATAGCGGACATGGCGGACATAGCGGACATGGCGGACACAGCGGACATGGCGGACATGGCGGACATGGCGGACATGGCGGACATTGCGGACACAGCGGACATGGCGGACATAGCGGACATTGCGGACATAGCGGACATGGCGGACACAGCGGACATGGCGGACATAGCGGTCATGGCGGACATAGCGGACATGGCGGACATAGCGGACATAGCGGACATAGCGGACATGGCGGACATGGCGGACATGGCGGACATAGCGGACACAGCGGACACAGCGGACATGGCGGACATAGCGGACATGGCGGACAGAGCGGACAGACCAGACTGACTGACAAAAATTACAAATGTTGAGATCTTAGATGACCCCACATTTTGGTGATCTTGATCGATAGAGTTCGTCCTTGCGATACTATGTGTGCTTTGAAAATTCGGAGGGATATGCCCGAGATATTGCTTGTTTTCGAAAAAACGCCCTTGTTGCAACTTCAAAGTATGAAGAACAATTTTCAACTTTGGAAAGGATTTAGAAAATGAACTATGGCGGACATAGCGGACATGGCGGACATGGCGGACATAGCGGACACAGCGGACATAGCGGACATAGCGGACATGGCGGACAGAGCGGACAGACCAGACTGACTGACAAAAATTACAAATGTTGAGATCTTAGATAACCCCACATTTTGTTGATCTTGATTGATAGAGTTCGTCCTTGCGGACATAGCGGACACAGCGGACATGACGGACATAGCGGACATGGCGGACATAGCGGACAGAGCGGACATGGCGGACAGAGCGGACATGGCGGACATAGCGGACATAGCGGACATAGCGGACATGGCGGACACAGCGGACATAGCGGACATGGCGGACTTAGCGGACATGGCGGACAGAGCGGACATGGCGGACAGAGCGGACATGGCGGGCAGAACGGACATAGCGGACATAGCGGACATGACGGACATAGCGGACATGGCGGACATAGCGGACAGAGCGGACATGGCGGACAGAGCGGACATGGCGGACATAGCGGACATAGCGGACATAGCGGACATGGCGGACACAGCGGACATAGCGGACATGGCGGACTTAGCGGACATGGCGGACAGAGCGGACATGGCGGACATAGCGGACATGGCGGACACAGCGGACATAGCGGACATGGCGGACATGGCGGACATAGCGGACATGGCGGACATAGCGGACATGGCGGACTTAGCGGACATGGCGGACATGGCGGGCATAGCGGACATGGCGGACATAGCGGACATAGCGGACATGGCGGACATGGCGGACATAGCGGACATAGCGGACATGGCGGACATGGCGGACATAGCGGACATGGCGGACATAGCGGACATGGCGGACATAGCGGACATAGCGGACATGGCGGACACACCGGACATGGCGGACATAGCGGACATGGCGGACATGGCGGACATGGCGGACATAGCGGACATGGCGGACATAGCGGACATGGCGGACATAGCGGACATAGCGGACATGGCGGACATGGCGGACATAGCGGACATGGCGGACATAGCGGACATGGCGGACATAGCGGACATGGCGGACATGGCGGACATGGCGGACATGGCGGACATGGCGGACAGAGCGGACATGGCGGACATGGCGGACATAGCGGACATGGCGGACATAGCGGACATAGCGGACATAGCGGACATGGCGGACATAGCGGACACAGCGGACATGACTGACAAAAATTACAAATGTTGAGATCTTAGATGACCCCACATTTTGTTGATCTTGATCGATAGAGTTCGTCCTTGCGATCCTATGTATGCCTCACGTTTTCCAACACCGATTTGTGCTCTGTAGGAAATAGAGAGAAGGGCCGTATGAAGCAATGTTTTGTGAATAACTTCCATGTTTTTGATCCTAGCACATCCGGGCTAGGATTTATATTATGTCTACCAAGAATGAGGTCTTTTTCTCTAAAATTGCTCAAAATATACAACTTTTTCAAAATTTTGAGGGCGGAAGGAGCGGGGAAAAATTGTAATGGGCGTGTCGAATTCTGAAACGTAAGTACATATTGGTGTAAAAATATAGCGGACATAGCGGACATGGCGGACACAGCGGACATAGCGGACACAGCGGACATGGCGGACATAGCGGACATGGCGGACACAGCGGACATAGCGGACATGGCGGACACAGCGGACATAGCGGACATGGCGGACATAGCGGACATGGCGGACATGGCGGACATGGCGGACATAGCGGACATAGCGGACATAGCGGACACAGCGGACATGGCGGACATAGCGGACATGGCGGACATAGCGGACATGGCGGACATAGCGGACATGGCGGACATGGCGGACATAGCGGACATAGCGGACATAGCGGACATGGCGGACATGGCGGACATAGCGGACATGGCGGACATAGCGGACATGGCGGACATGGCGGACATAGCGGACATGGCGGACATAGCGGACATAGCGGACATGGCGGACATAGCGGACATAGCGGACATAGCGGACATGGCGGACATATCGGACATGGCGGACATGGCGGACATGGCGGACACAGCGGACATGGCGGACATGGCGGACATAGCGGACATAGCGGACATGTGGCGGACATAGCGGACATAGCGGACATGGCGGACATAGCGGACATGGCGGACATAGCGGACATAGCGGACATGGCGGACATGGCGGACATAGCGGACATAGCGGACATGGCGGACATGGCGGACATAGCGGACATAGCGGACATAGCGGACATGGCGGACATAGCGGACATGGCGGACATAGCGGACATAGCGGACATGGCGGACATAGCGGACATAGCGGACATAGCGGACATAGCGGACATAGCGGACATGGCGGACATGGCGGACATATCGGACATGGCGGACACAGCGGACATGGCGGACACAGCGGACATGGCGGACATGGCGGACATGGCGGACATGGCGGACATAGCGGACATAGCGGACATGGCGGACATAGCGGACGGACATAGCGGACATAGCGGACATTGCGGACATGGCGGACATATGCCCGACATAGCGGACATTGCTTGTATTCGAATAGCGGACATGGCGGAGTATGAAGAACAATCAACGGACATGGCGGACATGGCGGACATGGCGGACATGGCGGACATGGCGGACATGGCGGATGGCGGACATAGCGGACATGGCGGACATGGCGGACACAGCGGACATGGCGGACATGGCGGACATAGCGGACATAGCGGACATGGCGGACATAGCGGACATGGCGGACATAGCGGACATGGCGGACATGGCGGACATAGCGGACATGGCGGACATAGCGGACATGGCGGACACAGCGGACATGGCGGACATGGCGGACATAGCGGACATGGCGGACATGGCGGACATATGGCGGACATAGCGGACATAGCGGACATGGCGGACATGGCGGACATAGCGGACATAGCGGACACAGCGGACATGGCGGACACAGCGGACATGGCGGACATAGCGGACATGGCGGACATAGCGGACATGGCGGACATAGCGGACATAGCGGACATAGCGGACATGGCGGACATGGCGGACATGGCGGACATAGCGGACATAGCGGACATAGCGGACAGCGGGCGGACATAGCGGACATGGCGGACAGACATGGCGGACAGCGGACATAGCGGACATGGCGGACATGACATGACAAAAATTACATATGTTGAGATCGGACATGACCGGACATTTTGCGGACATGGCGGACATATCGGACATAGCGGACATGGCGGACATGTGCGGAAATATCGGATGGGACATGGCGGATTGCATGGCGGACAGTATGCGGACATGGAAAGGATGGCGGACATGGCGGACATGGACATATGGCGGACATGGCGGACATAGCGGACATAGCGGACATGGCGGACATAGCGGACATGGCGGACATAGCGGACATAGCGGACATAGCGGGCGGACACAGCGGGACAGCGGATGACTGACAAAAATTACAAATGTTGAGATCTTAGATGACCCCACATTTTGTTGATCTTGATCGATAGAGTTCGTCCTTGCGATCCTATGTATAGCGGACACGTTTTCGGACATGGCGGATTTGCGGACATGTAGGAAATAGGGCAGAATGGCGGACATAGCGGACATGGCGGACATAGCGGACACATGGCGGACATGACGTGACATAGCGGACATGTTGGCGGACATAGCACATCCGGACTAGGATTTAGCGGACATGTCGGACCAGCGGACATGGCGGACTTAGCGGACATTGCGGACATATACGGACATTTTCAAAATTTTGCGGACATAGCGGACATGGCGGACTTAGCGGACATGGGCGTGACATAGCGGACATGGCGGACATAGCGGACATGGCGGTGTACAGCGGACATAGCGGACATAGCGGACATGGCGGACATAGCGGACATAGCGGACATGGCGGACACAGCGGACATAGCGGACATGGCGGACATAGCGGACATGGCGGACATGGCGGACATAGCGGACATGGCGGACATGGCGGACATAGCGGACATAGCGGACATGGCGGACATGGCGGACATAGCGGACACAGCGGACATAGCGGACATAGCGGACATGGCGGACATAGCGGACATAGCGGACATAGCGGACATAGCGGACATAGCGGACATGGCGGACATAGCGGACATGGCGGACATAGCGGACATGGCGGACATGGCGGACATAGCGGACATGGCGGACATGGCGGACATGGCGGACATGGCGGACATAGCGGACATGGCGGACATAGCGGACATGGCGGACATAGCGGACACATAGCGGACATAGCGGACATGGCGGACATGGCGGACATAGCGGACATGGCGGACATAGCGGACATGGCGGACATAGCGGACATGGCGGACATAGCGGACATGGCGGACATGGCGGACATAGCGGACATAGCGGACATGGCGGACATAGCGGACATGGCGGACATGGCGGACATGGCGGACATGGCGGACATAGCGGACATGGCGGACATAGCGGACATGGCGGACATGGCGGACATAGCGGACACAGCGGACACAGCGGACATGACTGACAAAAATTACAAATGTTGAGATCTTAGATGACCCCACATTTTGTTGATCTTGATCGATAGAGTTCGTCCTTGCGATCCTATGTATGCCTCACGTTTTCCAACACCGATTTGTGCTCTGTAGGAAATAGAGAGAAGGGCCGTATGAAGCAATGTTTTGTGAATAACTTCCATGTTTTTGATCCTAGCACATCCGGGCTAGGATTTATATTATGTCTACCAAGAATGAGGTCTTTTTCTCTAAAATTGCTCAAAATATACAACTTTTTCAAAATTTTGAGGGCGGAAGGAGCGGGGAAAAATTGTAATGGGCGTGTCGAATTCTGAAACGTAAGTACATATTGGTGTAAAAATATAGCGGACATAGCGGACATGGCGGACACAGCGGACACAGCGGATATAGCGGACATGGCGGACATAGCGGACATGGCGGACATAGCGGACATGGCGGACATAGCGGACATGGCGGACATGGCGGACATAGCGGACATAGCGGACATGGCGGACATAGCGGACATGGCGGACACAGCGGACATGGCGGACACAGCGGACATAGCGGACATATCGGACATGGCGGACATAGCGGACATGGCGGACATAGCGGACATAGCGGACATATCGGACATGGCGGACATGGCGGACATGGCGGACATAGCGGACATGGCGGACATGGCGGACATGGCGGACATTGCGGACATGGCGGACATAGCGGACATTGCGGACATAGCGGACATTGCGGACATGGCGGACACAGCGGACATGGCGGACATAGCGGACATGGCGGACATAGCGGACATGGCGGACATAGCGGACATGGCGGACATGGCGGACATAGCGGACATAGCGGACATGGCGGACATAGCGGACATGGCGGACACAGCGGACATGGCGGACACAGCGGACATAGCGGACATGGCGGACATGGCGGACATGGCGGACATAGCGGACATTGCGGACATAGCGGACATAGCGGACATGGCGGACATAGCGGACATAGCGGACATGGCGGACATGGCGGACATGGCGGACATGGCGGACATTGCGGACATGGCGGACATAGCGGACATTGCGGACATAGCGGACATTGCGGACATGGCGGACATAGCGGACATGGCGGACATAGCGGACATGGCGGACATAGCGGACATAGCGGACATGGCGGACATGGCGGACATGGCGGACATAGCGGACATTGCGGACATGGCGGACATGGCGGACATAGCGGACATGGCGGACATGGCGGACATAGCGGACATAGCGGACACAGCGGACATGGCGGACATAGCGGACATGGCGGACATAGCGGACATGGCGGACACAGCGGACATGGCGGACATGGCGGATATGGCGGACATAGCGGACATAGCGGACATGGCGGACATAGCGGACATGGCGGACATGGCGGACATAGCGGACATGGCGGACATAGCGGACATGGCGGACATAGCGGACATGGCGGACACAGCGGACATGGCGGACACAGCGGACATAGCGGACATATCGGACATGGCGGACATGGCGGACATAGCGGACATGGCGGACATAGCGGACATAGCGGACATAGCGGACATGGCGGACATGGCGGACATAGCGGACATAGCGGACATGGCGGACACAGCGGACATGGCGGACATTGCGGACATAGCGGACATGGCGGACATGGCGGACATAGCGGACATGGCGGACATGGCGGACACAGCGGACATGGCGGACATGGCGGACATAGCGGACATGGCGGACATGGCGGACATAGCGGACATGGCGGACATAGCGGACATGGCGGACATGGCGGACATAGCGGACATAGCGGACATAGCGGACATAGCGGACATGGCGGACATGGCGGACATAGCGGACATAGCGGACAGAGCGGACATGGCGGACAGAGAGGACAGAGCGGACATAGCGGACAGAGCGGACATGGCGGACAGAGAGGACAGAGCGGACATAGCGGACGGAGCAGACAAAATAATAGATAACAAGCGTAACTAGAGCTAGAGCTGCGAATTTTGGTATATGCAATAATAACGATAGTAATTGTGATTCTTGAAAACTTGGTTGCGATCAGACAAAAATTGTGGAAGTTATTAAAGAAATACTTTAGAATGGGCAAAAACGCCTACTTACTAGGGGTTTTAGTTGCTTTGTCCGACAATCTGGTATATTATGCCGTGTATGGAATATTTTGAATGTGGTACTATATGTATATAACAAATATACCATTTGGTAGAATTTTAGTATTTTCGAATTTTTGGTATATTTAAAAAATACCGCAATCTTTTCCTTTTATTCAAAATGGGTAGCGGGTATCTCACAGTCGAGCACACTCGACAGTAACTTTCTTACTTGTTTTTTGGTTAGCTTTAATTAAGGTGCTAATCAAGAGCTATCAAAATGTTGTATTTATGCTTTTCCTTTTAGTGACGCTCGCGACATTTATAATATGCCATAATATAATATGCACTTTGTGTTTAAAAGTAAACTAATTTGAATTCATAACTATAGATATGTATTTAAAAAGTCGTCTTAAATGGAAAATAAAGTAATAAACAAACTTGCTGAAAAAAAAAAAATATTTATGTATAAACTAAATAAATCAGAAAATACATAATTACTGAGTTTTAATATTATTGAATTTAGCAAAAAAGTTAAAGAATAAATGCATATATGTTTGCTTTTTAAGTGCCTATGAAATTAAAGCAAAAAAATGTATTGTATTGTGCATTTTTTAAAGCAATTTCATTTCTAATTTTACTCGTATTTAACACTTTTTAAATATGTATAGTTTGGAAGCCAAGATCTTTATTTTTAAAATAATGATTAATTTACAAAATTTATGCTTAAATTAATTCCTTTACTCAAATAATAAATTTCATACATAAATGCTTTAATAGTTGTATTTAATTTGTGTTTAGCCCACATTAAAATGTAAGCCTACATGATGGCAAGCTCCGACAATTTATGGCCAGCTTCTTGACATTTGGATCTGTCTGAAAACAAATCGCTAGATATATTTTTTGCTCTAGCAGTTTTCTCTAACTGTCCAGCAAGGAGGCGTACTCAAGGCTGGGAAGTTTGTCGAGTTTTATTTAATGATCGTTTTGGAGAAATCAACACACGCATTAAATGTGCTGTAAATCACGCCTTGGTGTCAGCATCAGATAACGTTTGGCATAAATTTAGTTTTAATTGACTTAATGCTTGTACTTTTATCAAATAATTAATTACCGCTCAAAGTGTGGGCCACAGCTTGACTTGACAAACTGACCAACTGACGACATGAGGTGCTGTAAATGTCGCGAATTCGTTTTTTGGTTTTACCTCAAACTGATTTACGCGACTTTAATAACTTGGCTATACGTAGTGAGAAGGATCTCCCAAGTCTGTTTATATCTCTCGCCATCTGCCTCATTGCTGCACTCTCCTCCATCCAATCTCGGGTGCCACATTCGCTGTCACTCAAACCGAACCGAGCGTTGTAAGCACAAGCAGCTACAAATCAAACTGACAGCTCTTGAATGGACTCAGCTGTTTAGACCTGGTTTTAATACGCATTTTGGCTATGAATTACATGCAACCTCAGTCAGGGAGAGGGACGATAATTAGGCTGGAAATTCAGGCAGTTGCATTGTGGTTACTATTCTGTAATATGATCTTATAACTCTGGATCCCGCATCACTCTTAGCTTAACACATATCATACATCAGTTAGAGATGCTCACGTGACACGGAATTCTCAAGTTAACGAGATAAACATAATAAATTAAGTACAAGAGAATTAAAAAAATTGATGAAGGTTTAGCAAGTAAATAAAATAAATAAATAATAAAAATTCATTAAAATAAATGTAATGATTTATTTCAGAAAATTTAATTATAATTGCAAGATAGATTGTTAATAATGTATACATAAAAAAAGGGTTATTTATCAATAAGCTTATTACAAATTCGAAATGAATTGGAAGTTAATAAAGTTAAATCTATAAAATAGAGCAAAAATTGGGAAAAAAAAATAGTATACAATAATACAATAAATTAAATGTAGTTATTTTCTCTTTAATAAACTTAAAGTGCTTTTAAAGTTCTTAGAGTTTATTTTGATTATTTACAATTAACACAAATGTTATATTATGTCATTAAAGCTCATTGAGAGGTAAATTTTATTAGAATAGTATATGCAATAATTGAACAGTCTAAATGTAATTTTTCACCAGTTTTCAAATGAAAACTACTAAAAAAAAAATATTGGGTAAGATTAATAATATATATTATTAAACAAATATCAATAATATATATTAAAATTCAAATTGTTGCTTATAAATATTGTTTATTTTGACCTCTAGAAAATTTAATTTGTAAGATATTATTAAAGTTGTTTTAGAAATTCAAAATAATATACAAGCTTTATTTGATATACCAAAAAATTTGTAACTAAAATGAATTGCAAAAATACTTTACATATAGATAATATATTTTATTTACAAGGCCAAAAAAATAATAAATAAAAAGCTGGCTTACCAATATTAATTATAATTTTCCTCTAAATTTCTTATATATTTTATATCGATTATTTATGGAGTACACGACGCGACTCGTTTCCATCTCTAGCTAGAAGTTACCCCTTTTCTCCCTTTGCTTGCCTCACTCGCTGTGGGCAGATAGTCGTGTTTGTGCTTGGTGACAGGTCTGTGGCTGGTTCTTAAACTGCTGCGAGTCCCAGCTGCTGCACTCAGAAAGCGAGTCCGAGTCGCCAGTTGCAAGTCCCCAAGTCCATGGGTGTTGCGTGGGTGCCGCAATGTCTGTGGCAAGTCGATGCAGTGCTTTCCTAGCTGCGGCGCTAATTGTCAACTTTTCTATAAATTTTGTTGCTGCCTGACGGTGGCAGTTGTTGCCATTGCTCTAGCTGCATTTGTTGCTGTTGTTGTTCGCGTGTAATTGCTGCATGTCAACAGCAATAACAACAATGGAAACAACAACCAGTTGAGATCAATATCGTTGCAAGTATCGGGGCAGCAGTTTAGTTGCCTTTTTGTTTGGGTCAATAAAATTGTATTAAGTGTAATTAGGTTTGTAAGTGAGTTATTTATTGTCCTTTGCACAAGCTTGTGGCCAGACCTCATTTGTTGTTCTTTATGTGGCGCAGTGAAAATGTATTTTATGAACTGCACTACGAAGCAAAAATTTTGATTGATTGATTGATTGACAGCAGCTCGATACTGAAAATTGAAAGTTGCTTTTGCCTCAAATTGCTTTTGACTAGAAGTTCGATTGCAACTTTGGCAGCATAAATCAAGAGTAATTAAGAGACTTAAAGTATATATTTTAAGGGTTTGTTAAAAAAAAATTAGAAGTTAACATTGTGAAGCAAGGAAAGCAAGTAATAAATGCAATTGACATTTACTTTTAGTACAATTTCTGACAGGTTCCTTTGACAGTTAAAATTTAATGCCACATTTTATAGAAGTCAACATTTGCGATTAAAATTAAAGACTGTGGTTTAAATTTAATATTTTTGCTAGAATACTGGAAATTATTTTCTAAGAACAATTTTAAAGTGTTTTTTAATAGTTCCAATATTCCAATATTATTAAAAAAAGCTGTCAACAAATTTTTATTGTATTTCTTTCATCATTTTATTCAAGTTCGCCAACAAAGTTCTGCTTAAAATTAAAAACTGAAGTCAACATTGATATTTATAAAGGAGTAATAGAAATTGTATTATAAATAATCGATTTTTAACAAAAATTATGATTCCACCACAAACACATATGTACACATTTTAATATGAAGTAAATTTATCTTAGCCAATGAATTTCAATTCAAAATATTATTGAAATTCGCAAGCTAAGTTCTGATTAAAATTTATATCTTCAAATGTTTTACAACACGTTTTTAATCAAACAAAGAATGGTCATTAATTAACTTCTTTAATTTTTCAATTATTTAAAGGGTTCACAACTTTAAACTATAAACTCGATTTAACAATAAAGCCTTTTCAATTCCAGCTTAATTGTGTAAGTTCCCATAACGATAACATGGAAAGCGTAGAGTTTTCTATTAGCTATTTTTATTTCTCTCCATGATATTGACATCGGATAAATTGCATGTCTGTTTTCTGATGGCTTGATTAACATCCTTCATCTGTGTGTTAGCAAGGTGACGCCCTAAACATTCATTGGAAACGACCTGCGCAACTAAAGTGAGCTTGTGGGACACCAGCTACATACAACAACGTCCTTCGTGTTTTGCCATTTGACTTCCTCACCTTGCCCCATTTCATTCATTCATAGTCGCATTCATCTGCCATCGCAGAGAACCTTTTATTCACATTCAATTGCCAGTCCTCAATGAAGGACAAAAACGTTCTACCCAATGAACTTTGACGCTTTGTCTTTTGGTCATTATTCGTTTTTTTGATTTAATGAAATGATAACGCTGTCAAAGCGGCAGTCAGAGCTGCTGCACCACAGAGGGAGAAGAAGGTATAAATTTTATTGTCATTACGTTTGGCTGACGCTCCTCTGACATTTGACATCGACTACGTGACCGCTCAGTCTAGAGTTGGCAGCGTGTTTTTAGAGAGCTTAGTTCCTGGTAGCTTCTCAGGCAGTTTCTTTCTTGTTTCATGTTTTTCAAAAGTTTCAAGTTCAGTAGAATGTTGGTAATGCTCTTAAAAAATATTTGAAATCGATTGTAGTAAGCAAGTTATAAACTTTCAACTTGCATTGTTTTGTGCAGCGTTCAATAAAGTACTTTTTGTTTAAAATGATTAGCTAATATTGAAGCTTATGCACTGATGCACTGTTTCGTATTGCTTAATTTTCAGAACACTAATCTATTAGCCCTGTTAATAAAGTTCGTTTTTGAGGTTAATTTCATAGTAATTTTTGTAGTTCAGTCTAGTGTTAGTAAAGATCTTAAACTAGATTGGGAATCGATTGTAGTATAAAAGTTCTAGACATTATTTTATTTTATTGTTTAGGTTTTGATGAGTTATCTTTTGTTTGAAATTATTAACTACAATCGTAGCTTATAATGCGGATAAGTTAGATAGTGAGCACTGTTTTTTACTTTTTCATTTAAAGAACAATATTAATCTACTAGCAATATTAGTAAAGTTTGTTTTCGAAGCTAATTTAATTTTAAATCATTCTTAATTACTTTTCATTTGAAATTATTAGGTATAGTGAGTTGTTGAATTTTTACAACAACACTAATCAATTAGTAGTGTTGGTTACGTTCGTTTCCGAGGCTAATTTCATAGTATCCAGTTTTTGTAGATCTAGGTTTTGCGGATAATTCCTCCTGCTCTTCATAACTATTATTATTATAACATTATAACATTATAACGTCTAGTGTTGGTAAATACTTTAAGCGCACTTTAAAATGTCTAAAAGAAGCCAACTAGTAAACTTAATTTTTTATTTTTATCTGTATAATTAACTTCAATAGTTTTACAAATGTTGGTAAAGTATTCTAGTTTTGGAAGCAAAGGTTACAATTTTCAGAAAAGTGCTTTAGAGGAACTCTCTTTATGTGACATTATTTTTGTTGCCTGTATCGTTAAGTTCAATAGTTTAGCAGGGTTGATCAAGTTTTTAAGCTCATATTGTCACGCTCCCATCTCTAGCACGCCCCCATCATTGTTCCGCGTTGCTTGGCAATCAATTTTGCGCTGAGTGCAAGAGCCAAGAGTATTTCTGCCCGTTGGCATCGCACTGATGTGTGTGCCCCTCCTCGCTCCCCACTTCTCTCTTCTATACTGAGCTGAGCTCCACTCGATGCTGCTGCCATTGCTGTGGTGTCTGTTTTATCTGCGCTTTACTCGCATCCTTCATGCCCAGCACGTTTGTTATCTTTTGTGTAGTTGATTGTTTCCGCTTTGCGTAATAAGTTGTTTCCGCTTCGCTCCGTCTCGCTCTCGCCATCCGCTGCTGCTTCTGTCTCTTTGTGTTTGTGCGCATTGTCTGTCTCGACTTTTTCTTCGCATTTTTCTCATCTTTCTTTTTTTTTGTGCGTTGACTTTCGCTTTCAGTTTTGTGTTAATTACCAATTTAAATGCAAACTTGGCCCTAGTTTCCTCGTGATGAAGATGAATGTGCAGTGCGACAAGTCCTTTTGTCCTTTCACTTGACAAAGTTGTCAAGTCCTTTCAATGGCCCCCAAAGTCGTTGACTATGCTAATGTGTGTGTGTGTGTGTGTGTGCGAGTTTGTGTGTCCAGAGGAATCAAATTGGCTTAACACTTGGCCGATGTAACCGGCAAAAGTCATTGATGACAAATGTCTCAATGTCCTGACTGAGCATTTCACACCTGATTGCATTTGGGCATCGGATTAAGCAAAAAAGGAAATTAAGCAATTATAAATGTAAACGCGATGGATAAATAGATAATTTAGGTGTTTGCAGAGCCATTGTAAATATTTTGTAGAGTTGCTTTATTTATTATACTTTAGTGAAAATATTGATAAGTAAGAGCAGAGGTTAACAATTCAATCGAATATCTCCATAAAAAAGATTATATAGCTGCTTGCAGTGGCGATATAAATGTTTGGTATAGTTCCTAAATTTATTATACGTCAATATTTATATACTACTCAACCTTTGATCGTTAAGCATTGCTCAACACTTAAGATGTTGTAATATTGATAGAGAAGAGTTGACTAAATTGTAAGAGATTGTTAAATAAGGAAATTAAATATATTGAAATATTCATCAATATTTTACTTAAAGTAAACTAAAGGCCCAAGTTAAATTATGAGATATTTTAAAAATTAAATTTGTAAGTTCACAAAAGTAGTTATAAAAAGTAACTAAAATGTATAAAAAGTAAGTTAACATAGATGAGTATGAAAATAATTTAAATTATTCAATGCCGTTTAATTTTCAAATTTAAAGCTAGCATTAACAAAAGAAGGTTTAAAGAGTAAGTTAACATAAGTGAGTGAATAGTTTGAAATATGTTTAATTTTGCAAATTTAAAGCTTGCGCATAAATACTTTACCACTAACCCACTAAAATGCCAGTAAATCCGGAAGGCGTATTAAAATGTCATAGCCAAGGCTAAGCAGTCAAGCACTAATCCTTTTGCTCATTGCCCACAGAAAAGCTCTGCTGGCATTAAGTGCGTGTTGGACAGAACACAACTGGACAGATCAGAGTGGAGGAGAGCAAAGGGCAGGTCAGTTGGTTGACTGGATGGACAAAGGGCGGTCATTTAATAGCATTATTGCGATTGCAAATGCACTTAATTTATGCCACCTTGGAAATGGAATTTTCAATGAGATGCGTTTGCTTTCAATTTCGATGCGAGGCTGTACACTGCGAGAAATTGTAGTAATATTAGTAGAACAAAATGAAAGCAGAAAATCAGTTCAAAGAAAATTGATTAGTTTGACAATTTAAATTGTTGCCCTACAAAATTTTGCAGCTTACGAAATAATAACTAATTAATTTAATCGTTAAAAATAATGATTTCTTAGCTGGTCTTAGAATGTGAATGTGTGCACTGTTTTAATATTGTATTATGGAATTATCATGAAAATAATAGAAAAAATGTAATAATTATAACTCCCTTAAGTATCATATATACACATCTGAAAAAATAGAATAAGAAAGACTGAATTTTTAAATATAGATGATTTTCCGATTTAATGGATGCACGATTTTTAGGTTCCTTAAACATTTAACATCATCATTATTTAAGATCTAAACCGTTTCCTATTTGATTTACCAATATTTTTTCAGTGTTATATAGTTTACTATATTTAATTTAAATTTTCAATCTTATTTTTTTTATTAAATTGCACTTTTTTATTAATCTATTTATTTATGTCTAAAGTGTTTGACTTTTATAATATAAATAAATTATAAATATAATATGATAAAAAAATTATATAATCAAAATAAAATAAATTGAAATACAATTATATAAAATAAAATATGGAATAGAATTCATAATATTTGATTTCTTACAAACTTTGTTTGTATTCAAGTATTTTCTCTCAGTGTATTCATTTCAAGGTCCCGACAATACATCACAAGTCAATTTCCCATGTCCATAAATCAATGGGCCGGTTGGTAGTTCAATTTGCGTTGTGTGAGCAGCACGTGGAGCAGAAAACAGAAAGCAGAACAAGCAGGAAGCGGCAAACGGGAAACAGGATAAAACACGAAGGCGTTCAAGCTATGCTCGTATACTACAAACAAAATACATATACGATGATTCTGTGTGTGCAGGGAAGAGTGCAGTCTTCGAACAATATCTATCCATTTGTCTGGCAAGTTTCCGTTTGACAATTATAAATTGTAAGTTGGCTGCTGCTGTGACATAATCGCGATGATTCGATGCGGAGTTGGAGTCCGAGTTGAAGTTTACAGAGGGCAATTCATATTTTGGTGCGTTGTCCGGACTTTGGACATGATGAATGATGCTTCTCTCCGTTGCAGCTGCAATGCGCCACTGATTGAGTTATTGGCAGGACGAGGCAAGAGAAGAGGTAGAGGCAAAGGTTAAGAGTGAGGCGACATGCAAATATGATAACAACACCTACAACATGCCACAGACTTGTTCGCGTTGCCTGGCCAGGCATAACGATGAAGTTACTGCAGCTACTACTGTCGATGTTGCTGCTGCTCCTCTTATTGTGTTGGCACTAAACAAGAGCTGCTTCTAGTTATCCCTGGCCCCATGCATGTTATGCAGTCCGAGCCTATTGTTTGCCCAGACTTGGCCATGTTCGTTAAGTGTGGAACTGGAGTGCAGAACATGGCTCGTTGCTCAGTAATTACCAGCAGACGCAGACGTAGACGTAGACGCAAACGTAAATGCAGCCGTGTTGTTCTCTGGTTCAACTCTGGCAAGGACACATCCCAAGGATGGTGTAAGTCCATGTCGACGAAGTAAATAAAACTCTGGCAGACAATTAAGTTTGTTTTTGCCAGGCATATTTTCTTTACCATTCAGGCCCGAGTAATTTGACGTTACGTTTATGTTCCGAGTGGGCGTCCAGTTCTTTCTCCCCCGTCTGTCCATGTTTTTGGTGAGGAGTCTGTTATAGACTGGTTGAGGTCTCGTTTTGGCTTGGCCAAGAAATTGCACTAATTGTTGTTAAAAGGTTTTTGCTGGTCGAGTTTAAGTTTTATTTGCATGTCTTTGTCGATGAGTAAACTCAATTTGCAGCTTTCTAAACGTCTAGCAAATTTCGCAATACACACAAACTATGCTCTAAAAGCAAAACTATAACGAAGATTGTCAACAAGTGACAAGGTAATAAAATAATCAACAATTCCTTTGCAAGCTACATGTTTATTATTTTTATTTCAAAAGTGAAGGCAAATTTTATTTTATTTAATTTGACCAAAAACACTAAACTGCTTTAATATTAAATGAACATTGATATTCGTAGCTTTAAGATTATTTATAGTTTTTATTATGTTATTATTTCATTTAAAATACATTTTATTTTGTTTAAATAAATATAAAAGTAAAATTAAAAATGAAAAAATGTAAAAATTAAATGCTCATTAGTGTTCATCATTTTAAGATTATTTAATTATAAATTTAATATTTATTTTGCACTTATTCCATTTAAGAGTCTTTTTTTCGTACGCCAACAGCAGAAAACATGTAGGGTAGAAAATAAATTAATGGGAAATTAGTTTCGATTATTATAAAATTTAAAATAAATAAAAAAAATAAAATTTAAAAAATATAGTAGATGATGTTAATGTACCCGTTATTTATTTCCATCAAATAACCAACTTTTTTCAGCCATTTTTCTTTGGATTTTTCACAATTTTTCCTCTTTTAACCACCGTCATAATTAATACAGTAAATAAATAAAAACGTTTGCCGTGGCTTTGTTGCCAGTTTCATCAATTCTTATGTAAATCGCTCTTAAGTACTTTCCTCCATTATAAGCATATTTTTTGCCATGACGAAAAAACTTTTCCTATATGCAGCTCGCATTCTCATTAAATGCGCCTAATTAAAAATCAGTTGCAGAGCTTTTTCCATGGTTGCCACACTTAATATGAATTAAAGTCCGCCTCGCTCGCATCATAACTGTTAACCATTATGCACACTTCCTTAACTATAAAAACTTTTGGCCAAAAGCAAACCACTTAAATTCATTTTAATTCTGGCGAGATGTAAACGCAACTTCCGTTTTCTCTCCTTATCTCTCCACTAAGTATGTGGGGGTTACATATTTGGGTAGACTTGCACTCTCCTCTCTCTCTCCTTTCTCACCCCTTGGACTAACTGTGAATATTTGCACTTGCACACGCTTGCCGTAAAATAATTTCATACATTTTGTTCATCTTCTCTCTCGCTCTCTCTTTCTTCTTCCTCAACTGTCTTTTCTGCTTCGTTTCTTTTTTATTTTCGGCGTCTAGTGCGTCTCAAAGGGTTTCGCACTTTCTCTATGCATGTGTGTGTTTGGAGTGTGTCTGTTTGGTGTGTGTCTGTGTGTGTTCGTTGTGTGCCCCGAGCAAAGGCTGCATATGAAAATATTTGTTAAACCTTTCGCAATATAGCAACAATTTATGCGAATGCTTTTCGCTTGCTACCTGTGTCGAGTGTGTGAGGCGGACTTTGAGGTCGCGTTGTAAATATTTAAAACTCATTTTGCTATATTTTAATTTGATTGCCTTGGAGAGACCTTACTTACAGTTTTCGGTAGTTGCAAACTGATAGACGAGGGGCATTAAATCTGACCAGAAAGAAAGTTCTTTAATGTGTGTAATGAATATTGTGCTTCCAAATGTTTTATTAAGTTGTTTTTCTTTTCCCTTGTTATTCACTTTTCTGCGATTTTGACTCAAGTTAATGTTTTGTTGCCACGTTGACCTTTCAGCAATTTTATTTAATTTATAGAAATATTTTATTCAATAATAATTTTAATATTCATAATCATAAAGGATAAAAATGTACATATAATAAATTGAAGATAAGACTTGAACAATACTATTTATTAGTTCTTAAGATCTTCCATTTAATAACGATTTTAATATGACAGTCAAATTTGACGACTCTTAGTTGATAAAAACATTTAAGATGTTCAATATTAAAATATACATCACACTATTTCAAATTAATCGTTAATCTAAATTTACAATTGCGTAATACATAATGTTTAGTGATAAGATTGTGTTAGAAACAACGAACAAAACATTTTTAGGAGATAATATTTAAAAAAATGAATTATTTAAAAAATCGAAATTTCAAATATGTAAAATAAATGTTCAAAAGTGTATGCCTTAAATGTAAAAAAATAGCTAATCTACTTAAATTTAAATAGTTTTAAATCTTCTGACATATCTGAAAATGTATTATTTAGAATCATTTTTGAATAATCTATAACTAAAGATGCAATTTTCAGTATTTCAATATCATCGAAATGCTACATGAGCATAAAAAATAAGTCAACGATCACCTGATTGAAAGCCAAACCGTTTAATTAAAAGGGCAAACATTAAGTCTTCTTCTGAGATTAAAGGGATAAGACCTTGTTCCGTTAAGATTGCGCTGATGGATGCTAGACCACAGTCTATCAACTTCTCCCCGAAAATTAAATATGAAACATAGTTGAAATTACTCAGGGACTGAAGAAGCTGCAGTCTTGCTGTTGCAGTCATTGGTTCATATTAACATGCGCTGGGCACTTGGCGGCCTCTTGGGCGTCTGTTCATTAAGAATGCGCTGCCAGAAAGTAATCATAATCAGTCGAGAGGGACGCAACCCACGCGAAGTGTCGAGGGAGGTCAGAGCGGACCGCAGAGGCGACCTCAAGATCCGCGCTCAAAGGAGACGCCTCAAAAGGTACAAACATTGAAAACTTTTAATAAGTATTCACTCTTGTTGCTGCATAAATTAAGGTACTCGAAGGGTTCTCAGCGGGGGAGAAGTGGCGATACAGAGGAGAGGTGGCAAGCTGGCCAGATAAAAGAGGCTGCGTAACAGGGAAACCAATGAAAGGCACTCAAGTGAAGTGGCCGTCAGGCCAAAAAGTGACTCACAGCTCAGAGCCGAAAATGCAAAAAAAAGGATGCACGGAAATGGAGAGATTCGACTACAACTTGTGGCGCCTTTGTAGCAGACCAGGTTGCTGTTGTTGTAGTTGTTGTTGTTGTTGTTGCTGTTTGTTATTGCACTTTTGCGTGGCAGCATCCAAAGTGTGCCCAGTCTTTGCCAGCACTCCACTCAGCTCACTTCAATGAATACTTTATGGGTTAATAATCGTAAAACCATTCAACAGCAACGGCAACAGCAGCAGCCAGACAAGAGAGAGAGGGAGGAAGAGAGGGCAAGGCAACTTTTGTGCGCGAAAATTCATAAACAATGTGCATAGAGCGCAAAATGTAGCGCTTCTGCGGGATGACCCCAAGGGGGGAGACTTTGCTGCCCTCGCAATCTGATGTGGAGAGTGGAATGGAGTGAAGTGGAGAGTTAAAGGGAGAGTTCTTGGCTCTTGGGTGAGTGGGTTCGTCGATTGCTTGTCGCACACTGCACACTGGCAAATTGTTCGCCAGATGTTGTTATCGTTGTTGTTGTTGCTGTTGTTGTTGTGCTGTTGTCAAGAGATTGGCGATTGGGGAGTGAAGAGTTTTGCAACAATAGCAAAAGGCAGCTGTTGTTTTGGCTGCAGCTGGACACAACGGTTCTGAACTCAGCTTGGATGCGGGGGAAACCTGCTCAATGGGGACTTTCAGTTGAGTAACGCTTAGTGTGTGTAGTTTGGCGTTGATTTTCTGTTCGAGGTGTTGTCATTGTTGATGTTATTGTGCTGTTTGTTGTGCCTGCCGCACAGATTAAGCGCAAAATTTTGGGCTTTAATGGCCCTGAAGATTATGGCCTGAAAGGCGGTGAGCAAAATCGATGGGATACGTTTGCTTTTAAATGATGCTGTTTATTTATTCATATTTACATAAATTGTAGCACGACAAAATACATAATACTTTATTGATTTATTTTAGTTTAGTTTGTATCTTATTGTGAAGAAAAATAACTGCAAGCTATTAACAAAAATATAATATTTTATTGACTATATTTCAGTTTATTATGTCGTTGCTAAGAAAAATTGCATGTTAAAAGAAATATATACGTTATTTGTATATTTTGTATTTTATAATAAGGAAAAGGTTCAAGTTTATATGATTTGCATACGTATATCCATTTTTTTGTTTGAAAAATGTTTATAGTCTCTTCTATTTAAATTTATAACAATTTACTCATACATTCATTTCGATTAAATCTCAATCAAATTAATCGATGCATCAATCATTTGTTTTTATGGCCAATTTCAAGTTTATGCAATAAAATGTAACCCAAAGGTATGAAAATTAAGCAGCTGGAAATCATTTCTAAAGTCAGAACTGTCATAATCATAACTATATGCTCGTATACATAAATAAATCTGACCCAAACATTATAGTAAAGCTCGCTTTTACGCTGACCTGGTGGGTTTAGGGCAAACCCTCGTGTCCTCAGTGGATATTGTACAACGAAGCGTAAAAAAAGTCATTCGATACACTTAAAATGTGACCCAGGCACAGGAAGAGCAGCAAAAATTTCAGAGACCAACAAAAAAAAGAAGTGAAGAAAATTGCACACAAATCTTCCATCGTTTTACGTAAATAGAATTTATCAAATTTAATTTCACGCTTCATGCGCTCATTTCTATTTAAAATTTGAGTGGCGCCTGTCGCATGAAAAAAGTGAAAAAAAGATAGAGAAAAAAAAGGCCAATGAATGTCAAGAAATGTGACCATAACTGACACTGAATGTGAACTTGCCCCAAAGCAAGTGTCGCTGGCAATGAGCACAATAAATCTGAAGCGAGAGATAAAGATAGCTAGACATGGAGAAAGAGAGAACTAATAGTGAAAGCTTCGACTAGAAGAGAGTGTATGAAAAAGAAGAGTAAGAAATCAAATTGATATTGCAATCAGAGTTGGAATTGCGAGGCAAAGTTATGAAACGCTTCAGTTGAACTCTGAAATGGGCTGTGCAAATATTTGGGCACATGTCCCCATTGCGAGTCTATCCCATATCACTTGACTCATATTATATGGGCCCAAGTCATATTTTTGCATATGCCTACCCGAAAAACTCCGCCCACTGTAAAAACATGTCAAGAGGCGAACATACACGCACACACAACCGGGAAAAGAAAACAGCAAAATTTGCGTGTCAAGTGTTGTTGCGAAGCTGTTTTTCAGCTTGACTTGCTTTTTGACTAGGGTTACTCTGTATTCTTTGCTCCCCAATGGGCTCCCTCGCTTGACACCGCCCCCCTCTTAACCATAATCATAATCAAAAATGTATTTAATTTGCTCGGTTCTGTTCTGTTCTTTTCTTTGCTGTTTAAACTTTTGGCGGTTCGCACATAAATTTTTGATATATGTGTCATGCATGGTGATATGGTGTGGAAAATTACTTTGTATTTTAATGAGTTGTCTGCAATTTCTATGGAAGGGAACCCAAACTTGGTCCTTCGACTTTTTTGGGGGGCAAGATAAAGTGTTGAGCAGTTGAGAAGGGGATGTCTCTTAATGGTTTTGTGGGTTTGATGTAATGCTGCGATAGCAACTCAAGTGAAACTATCAAAACGACAATAGATTAACAACTGAAACCATAAATAACTGCGAATGGAACTTGGCAGTTGGTAATTTGATATTATACTGCCAGTAGAAACAAGTAAGAAAGCAACAGTCGAAAGATACCCGTTAAACATTTTCAAGAAAACGAAAACTATGCGAAGGCGGTATTATCTTTAAAAAATACTGAATTAATATACTAAAAAACTGCTAAAATGTGACAAAAAATATTTTTTACTATATATCGTTATACTACAAAATGCATTATAAACCAATATAGATCAGAAGCTATGCATGTTTCGTTATATAGTAATATATTGTTACATTAAAAATATACCAAAATATATGCATCGATACCATACTACACTCAAAATATACCATAATATATCTATAACCATATGTATCGGCATATATCGTTATACTGCCTAAATATATCAAAAGTTATGTTTCGCTATGTATCGATACTAATGCATTAAAATTATACCAAAATATATAATAAACTATGTATGTTACGCTATATAATATCACATTCAAAATATACCATATACATTGTCAACCATTGCAATTAAGCCCCGACGCTGATGGAGTTGGAGATACCTTTTGCCGCCTGTTACACTTCCTTCTCCCCATGGGTAGCGGGTATAAAAAAGAACTTCCTGACAGCACACAAAATAAAATAACCTATGTCACAATATGTAGAGGCACCCCGTGGGGAATTCTAATAAACTCAAATTAAAGCATTTACACATTTAGTCGAACGGAATCTTAAGATTCCCAACAGCCTGCGGCGTGACAGCAACAATAGATTAACTATTAATCTATGATTATGATTGTCGGTAGCAAAAAGCCGCCTACTGTAGGATGTGTCTATTGAAAAGCCCCTCAAGGCAATTTGGCAATTTTATATTTCGCAGTGTTTATTAGACTGACCGAATTGCAGGCGACACTCGGATTCGCATTGGCAAGTGCAGCGAGGCGTGGCATTTTTAATAGAGTCATAACTTGGCTTCAACTAATGGGCTCGCAAAAGGCCGCCAGACTTTGCTTAGCCATAACATAAAGCCCTCGTTTCCCCCACTCTGTCTCACTTCCCTCTCTCTTCATTCGCTATTCTCTCTCTTACTGCTGTTGGCATTTTTTTTTTGCCAACACGACTTTGGTTACAATTCAATTTGCAGTGGACGCTATTCTGTTGCCCGTTTTTTAGTGGTCTGCGGCTTTAAAATGTGTTCCCTGGCTAGCAGGGATAGCTTGGCACCTGGCTGTCGTGTCGTAAATGTGTAGAAATTGTGGGGTGTTATGCCTTCCAGTTACCCATAGCATACGACGGGCGGTCTTTGGCTTCAGTGTGTGGCATCTGGCCAGCAAGCAGACAGTAGTTTGGAGAACAACTCGCCGTCGTCGTCGTCGTCGTTGTTTTACTGCCTTGCCACAGTGCAGTGCACACTGGGGTCTGGAGGACTCATAATTGTCTTGGGCAAAATGTTCGTGTAAAATTTTAATTGCTTTTTAGTGCAAACACTTGGAAAATTTGTAGTTTAGCTTGTCTAACAACATCTTTTGCAGCAAGCCAAATGTCAAACATGTGAGCTGACACTGATTACAAATAGTCATAACACGGGCAAACACTAGACATTTTTTGAGAATGTTTAGTTTAATTTTTATAACCAGGAATGTGAAAAATGTGGAATAAATTTACAGTTTTACTTAAATAATGCAATTTTAATTATCAATCTATCTTTTACTTTTATATGATACACTTAACAATTTTTGAAATTAATAAGAATTTATGTTATTTTTTTACTTTTAAATATTTCTCAATGTCAAGAAGACTTAAAAGTTAAGCAGAAAAGGTGAAAGCTTTAAATACTATGTAAAGTAAATAAGTTTTTATAATAAATTTTTATTAATCCTGTATTTATGATTGCTTAGACATAAGCTGAACATGTTGCTCCAATACCCGAAGAAGATGCATTCATTAAGCGAAAAACTTTGCTTGCTTTGAATTTACAAACTATTTATGGAAGTCCGCTTGCAGGAATTATATTACAGATCCTCCCAGTTGACAATCCAATAGGTTCTCTTGCTTTTGTTTGATAACGTTTCAAGCTATGTTATTGTGGGTGTTTTTGGCAATTATAATGAATTCATTAATTTAGTTAAGATGTTTGAATTTAAAAAATAATTTTAAAAAACTAACAATTTCCTTAATTAGAAGTAGGATTTTTTTAGAATTCAAGTAATTTTTTGTATACTAACATACATTGTTTAAAAAATCTCAGAGTCTTTTGGGGCTGTGATTTAGACAGAATAAACAACTTTATGTATTTCGGTTCAATTCCATATTCAATATAAGTAGTATTCAATAAATTAGAAAACTTTCCATAAAAGTATAAAAAAAAAGTCATGGTAAGTCAACAACTAACGTAAGAAACTTTTCTCCACTTTTTAATGTGACAGTGCAAAACAAAAGCTAGAGTTTGTCATTGTTATTGGAAAGGTCTTTCCCATTCTTATGCGACAATGAACTATGAACACAGCATTTTCAAGTCTAGACAATACATCATAGATAAAATCGAATGTGAGGCTACTCAACACGCAATGCGGTTGACACGTTGAAGTTGCGAGTTGTTGTAAGTGCTTGGCTTTGCAGTTTAATTAAAGCGTCATAACTCAAAGTCAGCCACAAAAGTGGATGCTCCATCGACCTTTAACAAAGCATAACTTCGCTTACCACAACTTCAAAATGACGACCCAGATGCGACCTTACCGCAAAGCCACAATGTCAGCTCACACCAGTCCTAGGCCCAACTCAATCTCTCACAGCGCTGGTTGGCGACAAGTTCACCTTTTAATGAGACAAAGAGTTGATGCCACAATAACGAGGTCATTATGTGCCATTGTGTGGGCCGGCATAGGCCACGCATTGACGCGCCAGGATGACGCGGTTGGTTGGCTGAGCGCTAAGCAACCTGTTCCTGATAATGCTAAAGCCCAAGCCAAAGCTAAAGCTAAAGTCTTGACTTGTGTCCTGGCAAAAGGCTTTATTGTTATTTTAATTGGAAAACTTAATGTCTGTTGTCAGTTGCGAGTTGCGAGCTGCGAGTTGTGTGGCAACTTTCAGCGAGCTGGGAGTGCAATTAGTGGGGCGTTAATTGATTTAAGGCCAAGCTGCCGCAAAGTATGCTACACATTTTAGCACAAAACTGTTGACTATCGAATATGTTATGAAGATATATTGTAGTACAAGCGTATAACTCTATCATCATGGTTTTTTAACCCCTCACAAAATATGTGAAAAAATTGGTCAGGAAAAAAAAACGAAGAAACGGACGAAATTCACATGGACCACAAAAATTTGTTCGTTGCGAGCAAAACATGTACAAAAGGACGAAATAAAACAAAAAGCAACAAGAAAAAAGCAGAAACTCCCAAAAGTATGCAACACTCCCGTTACAGACACACACACACATGCATGAACATGCTCTTAAACCAGGTGCAGGTGTTGGCACAGGTGAAAACTGAAGATGGGCCCAAAGCTAAGAAGGGCAGAGGCAGAGGGCCTTGTAATATGGCAGAAGGGAGCATAGCATAGACAAACCGCAAGCTTGCCCAGCTCGTTGCAAAAGTAGCATTTTATTTCCAACGAGTTTCGAGTATGAGTTTTTGTTTTTTTTTTGTGGGGATGAGTTGCCCGACGTACCGCCCCATATGCGGAATTGTTTTATAGTTGCCCAGTAACGGTCCGTCAGTGCGACAAAGCAACAACAATAGCTGTGAGGAGCACAGCCAAGGAATGCACTGAAACATACAAAATACGCTGTACAAGGAATTTCCATGGTTTGATCTGTTTACGCTGAAGTTTTGCAAAGTTGACTTTAAATTGCATGGTAAATTGCGGTAAATTTAAAGAATATGAAAATAAATGAATTAAATGAATAAAGTAACTCAATAACAACGTAACTTAGTAATAATAACTGAATAAAGTAATTTCAAATAAATTCTTAGTATCAATTTTAATTAAAATATATTCTTAGTTTTTATCAATACTATTTTAAATATGTCTTGAAATAGAGGGCAAGAGAAATAAAGTTAAAAATCAATTTCTTTGTATAAAAATGTCTTCTTAGATCTTCGAAATTTGCTTGGGACTAATTTATTCATCTATAAGCATAACGAAATTTCTATTGCAAGGAATGCAGAAATACATGAAATATACGCTGAATGAGAAATTTCCTAGGTTTGATCTGCTTACTGCTTGCTTGATTTGGTAAAGTTATCGAAAATATTTAAAAAAATTTAATTGAAATTATTATATATTTGTGGGCTAACATATTAAAAGATATGCGTCCATAAGCATTACATGAAATCAGAGTTCCAATAAATAAACTTGAAAATCATTGAATACAAATATATGGTTTTAAAATGGAAATAATATAGATTATTCTTTACACTTTGAGGTATTTCTGTATTTTGTCAATATTTAAGAAATGTATTCACATATCTTAAATGAAATAAATTTCCATTAATGTATTACATTTATTGTATATTTTCAGATGATTTTGGTATATGCATTTTTGTTTTTACTATCCAACTTATTGCTCTAATATACCCTATTTAAAAGATACCGAAAAGGGTATTGAGTTTGTTTATGGCTAGCTCGTTGGACTGAAACGGATGTGCCTTTAAGTTGTATATCCGTTGGCCCAAACTCTGTAAGTGTGTGTGTGCGAGGTGTGAGTCCATTCTATGAGAAGCTTTGAGCATAGAGTTTCGTGTTGAAGCGTTTAACAAAACACAGTAAATTGCAAGGGGCGAGCAGCAGTTAAAAAGCCCCCTAAAAACCTTAACTAAACTCTCAACGAACACACATGCACAAGTATTTTCTTCCTCTCGTATGTTGCAATACGACTATGGCCCTCAACTAAGACCAGTTCTAGCATTTTATTGAGGTTCCACAATTTTTTTCTTCACTTTTTTTTTAAATTTTGTAGTTTCCCTTATGTGTGCATGAAAACTTTTATTGGGCTAGAAATTTGCGCATCCATAGATAGCCTATGGTTTTAACTTGCTGTGAAATTAGATTATTTCGAGTATTCGGTATTTTGATAGCTGAAAATGTGAGCTTAGAATGGAAAATGCACGAGGTGGATGATAATGCTGGTTAAGACTAAAGGAAAATGCAGCTGGATAAGGAAATTGAATGTGGTTAGCTCAAGTGAAAATAAGATCGGGTTAAGACCAATTTTTGAGTTGGTTTTTACAATCATTTAAACCGAAATAGTCAATTATGGAGAAGCTGAAATGAGACTTTAATTTGAGGTATAAAACCACAAATTATCTGCTGCAGTTTTCTGGTATTTATGGCAACTGCAATTGAAGTGGATTTTTAAAGATATCTGATTGTGGCAAAGAACTTCCTCCAGCTTTAGCAGAAAATAAGTTATTACGAGTGCTAGGCAAACATTAAAATCGATGGATAGATATCGAGACAGAGCAGCTGCTTACCTTGATTGAGCCATCAAGTGGTCGCAGATAGCCAAAGTCTTTTTTTCCCAAATGCAAACTTTAATTAAACTCGCGGAGGGGGAAACTTTTTAATTACGAGTGAGGCTGGGCAAAATGCATTTGATTTGATGATAGGCGTTGCTCTTCAAATAGCTCCATCGAAGTAGCGAGGAGGATGGGAATGTGCATGTGGATGGTTTATCAGCTGCCACACGCCCCTCGAAAGTGGGCGTGTGTGGTCATTTTTCGCGCCAAGTGCAAATTGCAATCGGGCAACTGCTGAGCTCGCTTCTGCTGTGCAAATAAGCAATTATTTGGCTTAATAAGTCAATGGGCTAGCAACAACAGAAAACCGGTTCGGACTGGTCTCATCGCCTTGATGCCTCGCTGTTGATTGGTGCCTCTGCCTAATAGAATTTCCTTGTGTTCCCCTTTCCTGACTGTCCCCCCTTAATACTCGGGCAAGCAGGCAGCAGCAGCAACTTTGCTAAATAGTCCGCATAAAAGTTGTGCGCAACAAAGTTGAAGGCACAAAGTAAATGAAGCTGCCGTCGCCGCCGCAGCCTCAATTTAAAATTAAGCTCATGAAAAGTAGTTAACCTCACGCGGGTTGCGGCCAAAGCCACCCTAAAAGCCAGACCCAAAGCCAAAGCCGTTAACTACAGCACAAAGTCAACGAGGACGCCAACGACGACGCCAACGACGACGACTCTGGCAATGATGAAGGAGGCGGAAGTGGAGACGCGCTGGCGAGCATTGGTCCTTGTTCGCATTAAAGTAAGCATGAAATTAAAGCTAACCCCAACGGCGAGTTGCAAATAAACTGCAGCTCATTCCGCCACTTCCCCCCCCATTCCTCAACTAAGGGGGAGACTGTATGTGGGGAAGCGGCAAAACAGCAAAGGAGGCAACGAGGTTTCTGCAATGTTGTTGCATCAAATTAGCAGCCATGTTGAATAAAAAGAAGCGCGAATTTCACTTCAACTGTTGTGTTTCCTTTCTTGTGTGCCAAAATAAAACAAAAGAAGAACGTGATACAAGCATAAAGAAGTAACGGCTTGTACACTGCAAAAGATTTTGAGAAATATAGAATAGATAAATTATGAACATTTGACAGTTTAAAAAATTACTGATTATTTTTTGATATATTTGAAACACAATTGCATTAAAAGATCATAATCAAATAAAAAGAATAAAATACAAATTTTTAAACAAAGATTTGATTTCAAAATGTTTAGTCTATTAGTCTAACAAATCTAAAGATAGAATAAAGACGAGTTGGAAATTTGTTTAAAGAGAAAAATAAAAAACATCGTATTAATTTAATAATTTAATATTGAAATTAAATTCTAACAAAATCCCAATTCTCTTAGACAATTAATTATTTCTCACTTGTTCTAGTGTGTTCGTCCTTAAGATTTATTCAACTTAATATTTTTGTTATATAATGAAATTATGTCTAAAATACTTATAAAAAACTTCAAATTGATATACATTTATTTATATATTTTATATATATGTAAGTTAAAATCTATTTTTAACACATTTTGAACTACCGATTTTTTAGTTTTTTGTCTTACAACAAATTGTTTTTTTTTTTGTCTATAATACCCAAATATATTGGTGAGCTGCATATTAAAGAGTCACACTAAAGTGTCGCTTTGAATTTCGACATTTTTTCAAGCTGCACACATTTTCTTTGTCTTTAATATTTTGCCCAACAAATTTCACAACACTGGCGTAAAGAGAAGTTGTTCATTTCGATTCAAGCAATTCATTTCCGTAACATCTTTTACGTTTGCGTCGACTGCTTCTTCGTGTATTTTTTTTGTGTTTTGCCAGGAGTCCAATATTACAGCACCCAAAGGTGTAATTGAATCAAATGAGCAAAAATTTGAGATTACTTCAAAAAATGCCGAGACGCACGAGACGAACTCGAACTCATTTTGGCGGAGGCGTAGGGCCAATCAGTGGCAGACGGAGGGCATCTCGACTTGTCTCGCCATGGGGGGAAGGGTGGGAAGGAAAGAACTGGAGGCGTTTAAATGCAATCGGATGCGGGGGGCTGCTTTGTTGAATGATATTTGTGAGAGGCGTAAGAAGGGAAGTGAAGATACAGCAAGTAACTTTAACATTACTCCGCTTCGAATGATGATTGTGATTGAGAGCGTTGGTTGGAGGCAAATGATAGCCCCAAGCGAGTCGAGTAGAATGTTTTATTGCAACTTGAAGCGGCAGCTGTCAAAAGTCTGGCAAACTTTAAGGGTTGCATTTATGCTAATAATTGAAATTGCAAATGAGCTACAAGTGTGAATGTCTTTTGATGGCGGCGGCAAAGTGCAATCAGTGAAAGTGCTCGTTCACCGCAGGCGTCTTTGAGTTCCGGTGTAAAGCGGAAGCGGATGTGCGGAGTCCTTGACAGTTACAGAATGGCACAGATAACGATACTATGTAACAAAAAAAAGAGAGAAAACTAAAATACTTTTTACGCACATATGCACAAATATTTAGAGACAGAATTATGAAAGGCAAAGACAGCAATAGCAACAGCGACTTTGAAGAAGTCCACATAAAAAACTGGCAACAAAATGGCATTTAAGCTGCTTTCGGGGGAGGCGGCAGCGGGTAGGTAGCGTCAGTCTGGTGATTTATGTGCACTGTTGAAGGTTCAAATAAGCGTTAAGTTTTCATTTCCGTTGGCGCCGCTGCAAAAGGACGAGCAACAGCAGCATCAGGAGCAGCAGCAGCAGCAGCAGTTGCAGAAACAGGACCAAAGTGAAATATCTGCGCGCAAAAATGAAACTGAAAAGAAATATTGTTTTTGTTTTCTGTTTTTCGGTTATTTTTTCTGTTTTCCCGGCTTTTCTGCGTCCGTGTGCACGGGCAGCCAAACAAAGCGCCACATTATTACAAAACAAATTAAGAGAAATGCTGAAACAAAACACATGGAGCCAAGTTGAAGTTCAAGCGGATTTCGTGGCAAGAGGTTCCGCATTTGGGAAAATAAATTACGAATATTTCTCGAGAAACAGGTAACAGCAAAAAGGAAGTGAAATGAAATGAACATTTCTTCGAGTTCAATGACCAAACTCAACTAGAGAAAATCTTCTGCTAAGCTTGCAATAAATTAAAAACAAAAATTTCTCATTAAAATTTCTTAAGAAGCTTGGCTAAGACAGAGTTTTGCAACTACAACCCTTGAACCTTTGAACGTTAATCAATGTTGATATGCAGAAAATTATATTTCCAACAAATTCACTTCGCTCGCTTTTGCTGTTTTTTTTCTTCCTTTGTTTAGCTTAGCGCGTTCAACGTTACGTATGCGCAATTTATCAAACATAACAACGGCAATTAATTTGTGCACTGCCTTCAAGCTTGTTAAAAATAAACTTTTATAAATCAAACGTAACGAGCGTGTAACCCAAAGGACAGGTAAGACTATAGCTTGCTCTCCCTCCAACTCCCCCCTCCTGCTCTCCTAGCCTGTTCGCTTGGTGGGTGGTTTACTTTTTCATTTGGTGGTGGCATTTTTACAGCTTTTCCTTATTCCAGCCGGTGTGCGCTCAACAACTTTTCAAATAAAACTCAATGGCAAAATATTTACAATTGGGCGGCGCATTTTTGTTTTGTTTGGCAGCCGTGACTTTGGCTTTGTTTCGCTCGTTCAGTGTTTCACAGTATCGTTTCCACGTGGCGTATGAGTTATTTATTTTTGAATTATTGGCATTTGAAATTTGTGCTGCAAACCAACGGGGGAGCAAAGTAAATGAAACTCGTCGAGTGCTAATGCCTGTTTAAGTCTTCTTGTCTGATACTTTGTCTGCCTGGGTATTATGATTTCAATACCAAATACCGAGATTTATGCGCATTAAATGATGTTGCAAATTTTATTCAGTAGTTCTTTATATCGTATTGTATTAGAATTAAAGAGTATGTTATCATCGAACTGAGCATCGATATAGAAATTTTTCGGTTCATATTAAATAGACCCAAGACTGATAGTTCTTGTGGATCGCGAACCAACTGCAGTTGAAAACTTTCGAACTAAAATCATAGAAAAGTTAGAGTAAAAAATACATTTACTACTATATAACATAACTTACTGCGGTTGTCAAGCGTCTGTCCACAGTCGGAGCAAGGGACGAGTATTGCATGACAAGATGTCGCATCTTTTCATACTGATCCTCGAGATAATACGTTATCGAATAACTTATGTGAACATCCGCTATATAGCTGCACACGCCCAAAAAGTACAGCTGATTTTCCAATGTGAAGAAGCTGGTACCAACTAATTTGTATTTGACGGCAAGAAATGAGGTGTACAAACTGGCAATGAAGGAGATGTAAATAACCGTGCCCATGCACAAAATCTGTATACCAAAGATTCTTGTCATTTTGTGTAGAAGAGCTTGCAGCGCTGATTGTCGAAGTGCCAAGCTATCAATGCGATCCGCTAGAGCGCAACTTCTCAGATTGCGGACTCCCTTGCGATAATCCGATTCCAAAGATTGAGTTTCTCGCAGTATCAAACGAAGTTCCTCATTGCAGAGCACATAGTGTCCATGGACATTGAGTACTGCAAAGTAATACTGACTGATGATAATGTTGAGCAGAGCTACCAAAACACTCATCGTTATCAGGCCAAGTGCCATTGAAGCTGTGAGAGTCGCTCTCAGTGCGTATAATGGTAAGAGCATTTGGCTGAGTTCGGACAACATGCCTGTGATGCATTTGCTTATGACTCCGCGACGCCACATTCGAATAACCTTTGGTTGCTCCAATACCAGACCGCGAAATTGGTTCAGTAATTGGATGATTTGTTGTCGTTGCCACCAGCGATTTAACATGGTCACAAAGACACACGAGATGCGCAGTACCAACACTGTAATAAAGACGTAATCATAAAACTCGTTCAAACTTCCCACAAATTTTCGCCAAATTCTGCTTTTGATTATCAGTGCAAATAAACTTAAGCAAAAAATGTTCATCGCTGCCGCATAAATGGTCGCCACTTTGGTTAATCGTGCTCGTCCCGTTCGAAAGTCGATCTCAAAGTTAATCACACCCATGAGTCGACCATAATAATAATTTGCGAGCAGCACGAACTTCACTCGGACACTCATAGTGCAACACTGAAATTAAAGTTGAATTGAATTGCGGGTAATGCATAATCCACTCTTCAGTTGTCTAATGTGAAAAGCATTGAAAGGTAGATAAGATTTGCTCTTACGATAAAATGTAATTAACTTATGGGGATTCTATACACATTACTAATCACCACTCTCATTGCTTTAGTCTTTTCTGTTCACCGGAATGGTAAAAACCATATTGGATTTCATTACGTGTTTTGTTTTTGTTTTAAAAACCTTGTAGAACTTGTGAAAAATAAAAATGAGTTTTAAATAAGTTTAAAGTCATTTTCTGAATCATAACATTTTGTGTTCCTTTTTATCATTTTGAATAAAAGACAACAATTATTTACTTCTCTACTCTAGGGCATTTGAAAAATAAAAAGAAATTAATTCTTTTATGTATTTCATTTTATTTTGACCAAAACTGAATCGTTTTTTTTAATTGATTATAAAATTTACTTGGAAATTTTTGTGTGAAATGTTTTTTTTTTTAATTTCTACTCTTTGAACATATTTAGTGAATTATTACATCGGTTTTAATTTAAAGAAGTAATCTTTCAAATAAAAACTTTATTTTGTTCCTGACAATACTTTTCTTAAATTAATCTGTTGTATGTACTTTTTTTGTTATTAAAAACTCGTTGTCTAGTAAAATTTCTTGGAGTTTTATTTTAATGAACTTAAATTAAAATAATATTAATTTTAAATTAATTTTGTCAATAAAAAAATTGTTGATTGTAAATTATATTTCTGAATAAATAATAAATAATTTCAGTTTATATTATTTCTTAAAATAAAAGAGTTTTATGTATATTATTTATATTGATATTTGTACCTTATACGTGTGGTAAAAACTGAAAATGGATAACTAAAATAAAACAAAATAAGTGAAGTACATTTGTAGAATATTCGATTTTGGATATCACATCGTGTCATAATGCAAAAAATCTACCTATGTATGTATTTGAATGAAACTGAACCCTGATTTGGATGTGTACCATGAAAAATTCGAATAGTCGCAGTTGTTAGGTCGCAGGCAAAGCTGCGGGCAAAGTCAGCTATTAAAATATAAATTACACACATTCATGAAAAGCTAGTTAATATATGGATAACACATACTCATGCCAGTGGCTAAGCTTGCGGTACTCGTGATGAGAGACATAGAGAAGAATGAAACGCATTTTATACATCATTTTGGGGGAAATAATATAAACACAATCAAACATAAACCAATTAGTGAAATAAAACGCATATTGTTTGCTGCCACTTGTATGTTTTTGGCCAAGGTTTTATCCGTTTATCACGTCAAATGCAATCCTGCAGGCATGCATGGCGATTTTGCATTTGTTTTTATTTCACAATCGAATGTTGTGCACAGCCCGATTTGCATTTAAGTGGATCGAATCGACCAAAAAAACAACACATTTGAGTTGGCCAAACAAAAGGCATTCAATTAAAATGGCCATGGCCAAAACATTTAATACAATTTACGCAATTAATTTCGTTGCCGAATGCAAACAGCAGCAAATCGGAGAAGCCAGAGAAACTATAAAGCAAAATAGCGATATTTTAAAATATATTTGCACAAAATGCGCAAAAATGCTGACGCACAAAAATAGACAGCTTTATGCGTATAAAAACATATTCATATATATATATATATATAGAGTGCAACAAAAGTTCAATATTAATGGACGACATAAATGAAAGACACACTAAAAACTGCAGTTTGTTCTCTCTGTCTCGCACTATCAATCTGTCTCTCTCTCTCTTTCTGTCGTGCTGTTAGCTGTCAGTGCAAATATTTTGTGTAAAAACAATTTCCGCAAATTGCCAAACCGAATATGGGCCAAAAACACAAAACCAATTTGTCGTATTGTTTGTCAATGGCCATGGAACTCGCAATGCAAGCTGAGCACTGCCAAATGAATGATGTAGAGTCATTCATCTCTCGCAATGGGTCATTTTTAGGTCAACGCAACGTTCCAATGCCATCCATTCGAATTTCACTCGATATTTTATGGGCACTTTAAGGTGTTTCATTTGAGGAGACAATGTGAAAAATGCTCGAAATAAATTAATCGAAAATTACAAAATTCAGAATTATTGTGATAAATTATAGTTTGTGAAACACACGCTTAGTGATTAAGTTAACATATGTATAAATAAATTACAGGGTATTAAAAAATACTCAAACCAAAAATCAAATGTCTAATAAAAGTATGAAGTCTTTGGCAGGAAAAAATGAAAATTTATGTTTTTCAATTCTAAATTATACAGCAGCAAGGAAATTTCTTTATCAACAGTATTTTGAAGTGTTCATAGACTCTTTAATATCAACAGCAGTTTAACATTTATTGGTTTACTCAACAGAGTTTTTGAAAAACAAACACAAAATGGCTTTCTGAAATAGTTATTTATGAACCTTAGTAAAGAATTTTCTACAGCAATAATAAGTATTTTGAAGTTCTCACAAAATATTGAATTTAAACGACAGACTGTTCATATTTATTTTTCTTTCACAAAAATGTCTTTGCTATAAACTAAAAGTTAGCAATTTTTAAAGTCCATATATATTTACAAGTATGGGATTTGGTTGTTGAAAGTTTGTTATATTATAGAATGGTATAAATGGGTAATTAAATAGTATGCATAAAATTCAGTGTAATGAGATTAATGTTAAGAAGATTTAGCTTAGAATTCCAATGGCTATATTAAGAGTCTCTTGTTAATAATAATAAATAAATGCAAATAGAATATTTGAGGTTGTTAAGATAGACTAGAGTAGTAGAGAAATTAACGAATATAAACAGATATAAAAATCTTATAAAGTGAATTATATTCAGCAGTTTCTCAAACTAAAACAACTATTTTTCTCTTGATTTCGATTGCTATCTGGTGAGCTAACACCCTGTTGCCTGCTGCCTGTTTAGCTTGTGGTCACCTGCTGTTCACCTTGAAGTTGCTGCAGTTTTTAGCCAAGGATCCTGGGGCCAAACACGCCAACAAGTCATCAATCAATCGATGTCCAGTTGGGTGCATAAATTTGCGGAAAAGATGCTTTAATTAAAGCGAGCAAAACTGCAGTACCGCATTATGCGATGCAATTGGCAAATAAATCTTTTCGCGCCTCGACACGAGACGCATTCAAAATGCTAAATTAGTAAAATGTCACTTTCGCTTTCAAGTGTTGTTGCAGCACGGTGGCAGCAGAGAATTCCTGACGGGAGGCGGGGGGACTGGGGCAATGTTGCTGTTGTCGCGTGTGATCAAAGCGAAGCGCCGACAGAGGCGGCAACCACATAAATTATCGCTGGCTAAGCAGGCAGTCGCAGAAAGTCACAGCAAGGGGGAGGGGCAAAATGAAGCAGCCTGTTGCGAAATGTGGCACATGTGGCAAGCAAAGCATTGACATACTTCAAAGTGTTTGCTTGCTGCATTGTTGTGGGGCACAGAGAGCACAGAACAGTCTGTTGCAGCAGTATTGTGTCTGCTATTTAATTTTTGGTTTCAGGTCTTCGATATGGCATGTTATAAATATTTGCAACGCTTTGAGCAAACTTTCAAATCGTATCTGCAACAACAGCTGCAGCGTTGCATCTGAATTTGAATCCGTATCTCCATCTCTGCCTGTTGCCATCCTGTTTAGTTGTACAAAGGCGCCAGTGCGTATAAAATTAAATTCCTTATCGCCGGCGCCCTTTGAAACTCTCTCTCTTTCTCTTTATGCATTGCCTGGTCTACTCTGTCTGGCAATTTGCTTTTTGCGACAACTTGCAACAATGACAACAACTGCTGCACCGGCGACAACACACAGACACAGACACAAACACATAGACAGACAAAGACTGACCAGCCTCAACTGTGGCACAGTGAGGCTTAAATGGCGACAGCATCGGTTTAAGTTTTTCAATTGCAATTTTATGCTTTGCTAGAGAATTTCATTTGCATTTTTCTTCTTTAAGCTACAGATTCAAGAAATAATGAAGCAGATAGTTTCTGTTGTTTTCCCGCAGGGAAGAAACTCTTGAATATGCTTTGATAACCTAAGGAAAGAAGTTAATGGTAAATTTAAGGAAAAATGTTAAAAAAGAATAATTAAGATTTAATTTGTGTACATTATTGAATTATTCAATAATAAATAATAATAATAAAGATAATTAAAATTCTTAAATTTATGTTGTAAATCTTCGATGCATCAAATGTTTTTATTTGATTATATAGGGACATTCAGATAATTTAATAATAAATAAACAATTGCATGTATGGAAATAGAAGAAGAAAATTTAAGGTTAACAAATTTTAAATAAAATAAAATGAAAGCTATAATAATGTAGTATTAACTATTAATAAGTAGAAGTGAATGTTATTATGAATGAATACGTTGATGTGAAGTTGAAATTATATATTTGCATTAAAATAATAATAAAAAACGAAATTATGAAATACATATTATCACAACGTTACATGAAAATAAATACATATTATAAAACTTAGGCCACAAAGTTTAGAGTTTTGTGTCAGCCGAAGCTGGTTAATAATTTATTTTATAGGATTAAATTATAAACTAACATGCTTGCATGCAATAACAATAAAGTATCCAAAACTAAAACCTGTTCATCTAACAATAAAATTGTCATCTTTTGACCCGAAGACAGATTAAGTTTCCAGCCAACTTCACACTCTGATTTTATTTATACATATATTTGATACATAAACTTAAGCTTGTCATTCGCAAACTTACTCGGAGAAAATCTATTGAGCTCCAGGGTGAAGCGAAACTAATTTCGATTCAATTAATTAACTGCACACATTTGCCGAGCATACAAATTTCCAACTGAATTGCAAACCAAGTTCGCATTGGGAAACCGCCAATGGTTGGCGGTTAGCCAAAAGTGCGAGAGCGAGAGCGAGTACTCGAGTGGGTGCGAGTGTGAATGCGATGGGTATTCTTGCAGTTGTGGCTAGCGGCAACACAGAGTCTGGCCCGGTTGAGATTTAAGCGATAAACGACTGGACCAAACTACCAATTGGAGCAGTATCTACTATATACATATGAATGTGTAGTGTATCAGTCGAGTCGCGCACTTGGCACACATTTGCCTTTTGAATGGGGCGAATGGTCTGCTGGCCACTTGGCAGTCATTTTAGGCCAATTGTATCGATAAATATTGCAGTTGTAGCCAGCAGCCAGCGGCCAACGGCTCGCAGTTCGCTGGCCGGGACTAATAAAATGTTTGCATGCATAAATCTTGAGCTGTTTATGGGGTTCGAAATGTATCTTTATCTGGCAGTCGTATCTATAACTGCTTGGCCATTTGCGATATTGCTTCCTATTGAAGAGTGTGCTAATGTCGGGCAATTGAGTTTATCATACTATTTGCAATAAAAAGGGGAAAGTGCCAGGAAATTAATCAAAATGAATTGATCATCTATTGAGGTCAACATTTTGTCAATTTATAGATGCCTAGTTTTTCACTTGCGTTGCCTGTTAGGCAATTTCAGATTTTGAGATAATAATTAGAAGAAACGGCAAAAAGGAATTAAATACAAATACTTTATGCGCTTGGGTAAAGCTTTAAATTAACAACCACATATTTTAATCAATTTGACATAATTATGCCTACAATTAAATATAATAATTAAATGTAACAAGTTCAAAAGCTAAAGTTAGATGAGCTTGACTGTGATATTTCCACTACCAATTTTTAATAAAAATAAAACAGAGCGGTATTATTCAAAATAATAGATATATTCAAAAATACTAAAATATACCAAATTATACATTTATTATATTAATGTACTATTACATTTAAAATATACCATGTAGTACAAAATATACCAAACTGTAAACCAAAGCATCTAAGCCTCGTCAGAAGCAGCTGTTTTTTTGCATACAAAATTGTTTTTGAAATAATTTTTACAAGTTCGAGTGGCCGCAAAATACAACCATTCTACCATAGCAGTTATAAAAAAACAAAAAATCTTCGTGTATTTAGAGAATTCCTTTGCAGATCCATCGAAACGTTGTCAATTTATAGAGATGCCTAATTCTCTTAGTACTTTTAAGTGCCTTTAAGCAATCTGCGACAATAGAATTGAGACAGTAATTAGAAGTAGACGACAAAAAAGCTTAAATAGTCATATAGTTATATTTATAGATATTTATAGAATTAAACAATAAAACGACAACAAATGTGCGCCTAATTTGATGGGTTTTTTTTGTCAATAGAAATAGAAATAGTGAAACTTTGTTATAATAATTAGAAGTAATACTTAGGGAATAGCTTTTGCCCAGCAGCAATTATTTTCCTCAATTTATAGATGCCTAATTTTCTTAGCACTTTTAAGTGTTTTAAAAAAGTGAAACTTGGAGATAATAATTAGAAGTAAACGGCAAAAAAAGATGATGCAAAAATAAGTCAACTGACAGCAGTAGCATATCAGAAAGTTTTGCGTAAAACCCATTTAAACTTTTCAACAACTCATGGCGAGCTCATGGATGCAGTGCAGCAACAGAAGAAGCAGAATCAGCAGCAGCATCTGGTAAAGGGAAAAGCAATCTGCGGCTGACAACCAAACGTTTATTAAAATGGCAAAGACGAGAACCCCCCAAATGGCTGGGAGTAGCTCGTTGAGTAGGAGACATGATGAACATGACGATGACGGTGACGATGACGATGTGGATGACGATGTAGTTGATGCTGGCCAGTTGAGTAGTTGAGTGACCAGCCTAGAGAGACGCAACACGAAACTTTTCCACGGCACACTTGATGCTTGATTAAAGCTTCCAAATGTCTTCCTCTTGGCAGCTACCCACTTGAGTGGCTGACTACAAAAAAAAAGAATGAAAGAAAAGAAAAAAAAATTGCCTGGCATTGCCATGGCCTGCGTCTCCATTTAAATGTTCATTTGTTATGCTGTCGTCGACCCAAGCAGATGATCATCATCGTTATCATCATTATCATCATTATCGTTGCAACTGCTGCTGGCCTCTGCAGCTTGACTTTGTGCATGTTATCTTGTATTTATATATGTATGTATGTTGTTGTTGCTGTTGCACTGGCAACCGGCCAACAAGTGTCTTCAAACACTTCTGCTGCCAGCTGCAGAGGCGCCGCCGGCGTTGTCTTCAAGTGTGGACAGCCAACGAAGCCAGCAACCAGCAACCAATTGAGGGGGCAAGCTGCAAGTGGCTGCTGCCGGTTCTGCGCATGCAAATTACTTTGGCCACAATGTTTTGATTTTATTCGCATTTGATTATTTTTTACCTCTGCTGCTGTTGCTGCTCTACTTAAGCATTTCTTACGGCCAGCTTCGAGTGGTTCAACTGTGCGTGGGATTAGGCCTAGAAGTGGACAACGACAACGACATCATCATCATCCTCATCATTATAGCGTGGGTTTTTTGCAAGTTGTCTGAGTGCGTGACGTGTGTTCGAAAGTTTTAAGCAACATACGGAGCTGACAACTTTCTGCAAGTTTTCAAAATTGTGATGGACATCATGGACTAGAGTCGTATATCGAAAGTGTGCCAATTCGATTTGTGTATAAATTTCATTTTAAAATCTAGAAAAAGTTCAACTCATGTTAAATTCGTTGCTGTCTCTGAGACTCTGTCACATCCGTTCAATTAATCCGATGCGTAACGACAACTTGGCAGGGCAGCAGAAAAAAAAATAGAAGAAAAAATAGAGAAGATACCTGGGCAATCTGCGCCTACCATTTTTGTAATTTTCCGCGCAGATTCCACAGCAAAGTCGCTTTTCTTTAGCGAGTTTTTCCCAGCCAGCGAACGAACGCATGATCAAATGTCACAATCAATTTCAATTTGGCGCTCGAATTGAGCTTCGTTAGCGGCAGCTGGCCAAAGTAAACGAGTTAAGCTGCCAGCTTGATTCGATGCCTGGCAAATGCCAAGAAGCATCCGAATCCAAAGCCAAACGGCAAACGGCAAAAGGTAAAAGCCACGGCCAAAGCCAACTTGACTGCCACTTTTTCTAATCAAGCAAAACCTGCGCGAGAAGCGCCTGTAATTTAACTAATTTGCTACAGTGTGTGTTGTGTGTGTGTAGAACTGCATCTTGGCTTACTGCAATCGTTTCGCGTTGCAACTTGTAACTTGCAACTTCAAACAGCGGCATCAGTAGTCTATCAATTTCTATGATGGCTAACCACCAGCAATTTGAAATGATTTGCTTGATCTTGCAGAGTTAGCTTAAAATTTAATGTAATGCACATTTTGACTTTTATAAAAAAAACAACTGTAATAAAACCATATTAGAAGGGAAAGTATTGTAATAGTTAATGAGGAAAACAATTATCCTGGCAACTTCTCGGTTTAAAAAGTAGAAGTCATGAAGCACGAATTTCAAATTGCAAAATTCTAGAAACAATTCTTAAATTGTCGTTTTGAGATGTAAAACCATGTTTTAAGACGTTACAAATGTTATGGTATGGATAACTTAGTCAATATACTAAGTTGCTAAATCCCCTCCTTAAGACAACTAAAAATAATATTATTTATAAATATAACGCAAATTAAAATTAAATTGATATTAAAGCAATTCACTATAGCTACATTACCTTACAATACCTAAAAAGCAGAATTTAAAACAGATATATTACTTTGTCCTACTTAAATAGTATTACATTAAATACATTTTGTGCAATTTTTTGTTAGAAGCTTGCATTTGCGGGGAAAATAGGTTTTTCATCTACAGATTGTATAATATATCTGTTTCTTACATTACTTTAGTTCTTAAGTAGAAAAGACTAACTTCAACTTTACTCTTTTTTCTATTCACTTAATACACATATTCTTGTAAATAATGCTTCTTTTTTGTAATAAATAATAATCTTTATATACTTCCAGTAACATTTAATATCTCTACACTTAAAATGTGCAATTAAATTATATTTATTTTTATTGCATTTAAAGCAACTTTATGGACTCCCAACCTTATAAAGTTCTTCTGCCGCATCTGGACAATGTCTGAAGGCTTCGTTTGCATTTCAAAATAGTTGCTGACCAATACGGGATTTGTTTGAGTGAAAATGCTAATATCGATGGCTCTAGTCGCATAGTTATGAGAGTGCGCTGCCTTTTGGCACGCCTTTTAAGGCGCACAATCAAATGTCAATTATGTAGATTTTATGCAGTTAGCATTGAAAATACTTAAAAAATAAAACGAAGCTCTTTCAGCAAGGCGCTTTTGGTTTTTGGTCTTAAGTTTTTTTTTTTTCGTCTTGTCCTGGCACTCGGAAACAGTGCAAAACTGTTCTATAGAGTTCTTTTGTGCTTTGTTTACCAACGTCTAGACGTTTATTGTGACTTTGGCGTGGGCTCCCTTTCAACGCATTGTTGGTAGTTGGTTCTTGTTTGGTAGCTGAAGTTGATAAAAGTGGTAAACTGGTTTTTGGCAAATGATTCGCTGCAACCGCTTCAAATGCGTATCGCTGGCTCACTGAACAATGCTGCACAAGTTTCTAATTATAAATGCTTTTTGTCTTAACTTTCTTTGGCCACATTAACAGACTTCGCTTGTTGCAAGTTATGAAGTGTGATTTTGGCCACGATTCTATTGACAGTTTTTGGGTGTAGTTATCAAGAATAGAAAATAAAGTTTTCGTATTCTGTAGCAGGTATTTCGAAGTCGTTAAATAAAGTCTATAAAATATAGAAAGAACTTACAGAACTTCTTGAAAATAAGAGATAATATTTAGTAGACATTTTGATGCATAGTTAAGCATAATATTTGGTCTATTGCCAAATTTAATTTTGATTCTTTGCCAACATAAACTTAGGGAAAGTGGCATAGAAAATGAGATATAAATTTGACTTGCAGCTGGCTGTAATTTCAATTTCAACTTTATAACAAGCTCGGCAAAAGTGAATCAGTTTAGTTTGCGGAATGTGAACTAATACAACAAGCATCTATCAGCATTTCCTCAAGCTTTTCCTGCCTCGACTTTGTTTGCTCAGCCTAAATGAGACACCTGCGCCATAAACTTCCCATATTGAGGCAGCATTGCAGCGGGAGGCTTCTTAAGAAAAACCACTTGCAAGGAGCGAACTATGTATGTAAATAACTTTGGGGTTACTTTTGCTTGAGCTTGCTGAGACGAAAAGTGATGCCATCGCGTTTATCTGGCATTTTCTGGCAGCTGCCTTTGGGAAATCCCCACATGAATAATTACAGCGCGCCAGGCAGTTCATTTAATTTCACTTTCCAAGCAGAGACTGAATCCTTTTGGCTAAACCCCTTCTTGTCTTGGCACATGAATGAAAATATTTAATGAAGAAATTTATAACAAACTTTTACAAATGGGCTGAGGCTAAGAAAATGGCAGCAGAGGCAGCAGCATCAGCAAGCTGTGTGAGCATTTTAAAAATTATGAACATTAAATGCAAATTAAGCTAATCAATTAAGCCGAAACGAAACGAAACGAAATGAGAGGCGTCTATAAGGCAATCTTGGTTCCTCTGGAGTTCAAAGTACGCATCACATTTCTGGGCCATTTGACGTTGTGCAATTAGCCACGAAATGAGTCGCTGAAGTCGATAGTCAACGCAGCCAGAGTTGCCACCCCAATTGCCATGGCCAGCAACCCCTCTGCAAATGACCAACATTAACGATGGGAGAGGAGGAGGTGGGTGTGTGTGCCTGTGTGTGGCACGCAATGCCAACCCTTTTGCTGTCCTTGTGATGCGTGTTCCTTAGGAATTCGTGAGTCTCCCAACTTATTATAGGTCAGTGCCAGTTCCAGAAATTGCGTTAGTTTCTCTTTTGCCCTCCCCTTTGAAGTTGGCATAGTTGACTTAATGATTGGATATTAATTTGGCAGGCTGTTGTGTTGTGTTTTGTTGTTGTTATGTTATGTTGGCCCTAAGTGTATTCGCTACATACAAATTGCTGTCGATTAGCCATTGAGCTGCACATAGGCCATTGTTTAACAAACAATGTGCCCGAGCTAAGTTGGAGCGTGTAAACAGTATGATTCAAAGGTACTTTAACCGTAGCTCAGCTCGTTAAAAGCCGCCTTAACTACTGCCCATTACTTCAATGGGGTAATTGTCGGACTGAGCCGACAAGATATATGTAGATACAATTTGCCATTTCGTTTGAGCACACTTGAAGAAGACTTGTTTGATTGCTTAAGCATTAATCTAAATGGCGATTTGACATCACTTTAACTGGACAGTTAAAGAGTTGGTTCTCAAGTTCATAATTTAATTTGAAGGAAAATATATTTTATAATTATCTTTAACTAATCAATAGCAGCTCTTGTTCAAAATGGGCTTGGAGTATTTCACAGCTCACTCGACTGTAGCTTTTATAATTGTTTAAATTTGTTTTTATCTTATATAATTTTGCAATAGTTTTTTAATATAATGTATATTAATATTATACTTCAAAATATTTCCCAAATCATTTCAATCCTTTACTCCCCATCTAAAATGGCGTTATTTCATGTGTAAACAAACTTTATTCGCGGTTTAATTGGCCAAATAATAGTTATGGCTTCGAAATTGAAGCCAAAAAGTGCTCAATGAAATTTTAATGGGGCGCCTCAAACGAACTGAAAAATCAACAAAATCAACAAGGCGACAATAAAAATGCCGCCTGATGGCGCCCAACCGAATGGGCCTAATCAAATTAAGTACTAATCCTTGGGAAAAACCGCGAACAATTTAAAATGATTGTAAGTAAATTTCCCAAAACAATTAAATGGCACATCAGAATTTCCGTCCAGTCAACACAGCTGTTTCTCAGCGCGAGAGAGCGAAGAGAACTAACGCGAGAGAAAGCCTGCGCAATGAGAGCACAAATGAAAGGCGAGCCAGCATTTTGTCGCATGCGATAAATGCGTTGTCTCGCATGCGATACGCAAGATGTTTGCATACATATGTGAGAGGGACATAAACCTCATGGAAGAAGCCATAATGAGTGTATGAACAACTAACCAGTTAGCTGAGGATAATCCATTTACAGCACATTGTAAAATTGTTGCACTCTAAGGAATTGGGGATTAGAGGGGGAGGAGGGTAAAAAGGGGAAAGCAACTAAAGAGCTACAACATCAGACAACAAGGTTGCATATGAGCTGAGAAATTGTTTTATTACCCCGTGTTGAGAGCGTGTTGACTGAAAACAAAGGTGCGCACAATAAATTACATTGTTACACGGAACTCGAAAGCGTCTGCAACAGGCAAAAGGCAGCTAACAACGTGCAACATCGTTGAAGTTGCCAAGCTGAAGGAAGGGTCAAAAAGGAGACAGACAGAACAGCGGGCACAGGAAGTCAGCAAGAAGCGTCACGTTAATGAAAAGGATTTCCACCCCTCTACATATTGTAGTAGTATTATATATACTCGTATGTGTGTGGCAGACATATGTCTGCAGTTATAGTTCTGCAATCTTGCACTTGAAATGACTTTGGCCCTGGGGTTATTTAATATTTAAGAGCTCTCACCCTTGAAGATTTCAGTTTAGTTTCGGGCCTGGCCCAAAACATTGCTAAATGCGCTTTGATGTTTTAGCCATTAGTTGAGGTTTGAGACTTTGCATAAATAACTAAACGCCTGGCTTCATTAGAGAGCCAACTCACTCCGTTTGTGGTTAGTTTTTGGGTGTTGATGATGCGATATGTCTGTGCCTTTGAGTGAAGTGAAAGTGTCATAAGCCATCAACGAACTGGCAAAGAACCGCAAAGTTGCAGTTGAGCAACTGTCTGATCAATTTTCTGTGTTGTCTATCGTTAATTATATAGCAGCCGAAATTCCAGCTGATCTGAGTAGACAGGAAATGAAAGCTTGACAGCTTTACTTATGTATGTCTAACATCATTTAGATAGTTATCAAAATTAAATATTTCTCAATTCGACAACAATTTGCAAGTACAATTAACGCTCGATAAATGGGAACCATTGTGAGCTCTATGCAAAAGCCAACGATGTATGTGAACATGGAAAGTCCTCAGGCTCAATTCGTGCGCGAGACCATCAACAATCACAAGGTTGTGATCTTTAGCAAGTCGTATTGTCCCTATTGCAGCATGGCCAAGGAACAGTTTCGCAAGTTGGATGTGGCCATGACCGTTATCGAGTTGGATTTGCGGCCAGATGGTGAGGAAATTCAGGCGGTGTTGGGCGAATTAACTGGCGCTCGGACTGTGCCGCGTTGTTTCATCAATGGTAAATTCGTTGGCGGCGGAACGGATGTAAAGCGTCTCTACGAGCAGGGCGTATTACAAAGATACTTCCAGTAGTTGCAGATTTTGAAACTATTCAAAAGTTATGTTTGGTTGGGAAATTAAATGCTTATAAAAGTTTACTGGTTTTCGTTTTTCGCTCTCTGGCAAGACACGTGTTGTCGTTGGTGTCGTAAATTATTAAGCGAAAGTCGCAAATGTGTTGACTTTAAAAACAAAACGTCGCTTTTGACGAGAGCAATCGATAAGCCAAATTACGCATACGACACGTGTGCATGTTGAAATGGTTTTTTTTCCTACGTTACACCTGTACAATGGAGCAATTTAATGTGACGGCAAACTAAATTCCACATTACACGTATGCCAGCAATTTTCGGCAATTCAAAAACAATTTACGGAATGTCAACACAAATTACAGCAATTTGCCAGCGTAAATTCAATCAATTATTTGGCTTGCATTTAAAGTTGACTCACAACAGAAGCTAGACAAAGGCTAGGGGAAAAGACTGAACCTTGGGTGCAGTAAAAAGTCGAGACTACGCTTCGTATGCGTGATATGTTGATTTCGCTGATGGCCTCGTGTAAGTTTAATGTCAGTCTGCAAAGCTGAGGGCGAGAGCCAGGCCCTGACCGCCTTACGTTGACCCTGAGCTGCTGTTGCAAATGTGCTCAGCACTTTTGCAGCTCGTGATTGTTGTTGTTCAAGTAAAACTCTCTGTGTTACAAAGATGTCGACGAGCTTCATTGTTTGTCCGACTGTCATATGAGCGCGTTCTTTCAACAAAATAATGCATGAGCAGCAGGACAAAAAAGGCTGTGTTTCCTGACTGCATGCAGGTAAACATTAACGGTAATGTCACCTACCTTCTCCTCCTCATCCAAGTTTACACCTTGCTTCAATCGAGGGGATTTAATTGTTTTGCAGATCCTTACAATCAAAATCCCCTGCACGTCAACTTGCCTCAGGAAGCGACAACTTAAGCGTCATATTGAGCAGATAAAAGCCTTTGTTGTTCTTGCTCCTGCTGTTGCTACTGTTGCACATTATTGTTGTTGCACTGCTTTTATGTTGCATAATGAAGTCGCTCGGCATTTACAGTTTCACTCAATTCTGGCTTTTATTATAATGTGACGAGGGAAAAGCTTTTCACAGCCATCGTGCGTTGACTTCAACAGCGGCAGTTGCCCTTCAACAAACATGTGTTTTACGCTCGTTCTCCGAAATGAATTTATATTTCACTAGTTACCAATCAAATATAAATATGAATTTCAATTTAATTAATAATAAATTTCATATATGTAATAATTATTTTTCAAAAATTATATAATAATGTTTATTATCTAAATTTCAGATACGAAAAAATTATCCATTTTGCCCTTTTATTATTAGTATTTTGTTGCTTAATTTCACATGGGTAATTAAGTTTTCTTTTTAAGATAAATTTGTCTCTTAAATAAATTGCAAAAATTATTGTTTTTCAGACAATTACAAAACTCAGTTTAATTATAACTAAAAATCATTTATATTTCGAACAAATTTGTTATCTTAACTATGTTGTAAAAACATGAAATGAACAAAAGCAAGTTAGCTAAAAGAAATTTATTTCTTTATTCCACTAGAACTAACAACCCACAAATTGCCTTTTACTATCATCTTCAACTATAGATATTTTGGCAAATAAAAAAAATGTAGAGCGTAATTGCAACACTTGAATGCTGGAATTTGTAATCAAAAATGCTTCAAAAGCCACCGACAACGACGGCAAAAACTAATAATAAACGCTTAATAAATCGTCTATCAAAAGGCGTCTGCCAGAGTTGCCGCTGCGCTGAGCACAATAGAGGAGGCTACCATCATATGATATATGGTCTAGCCAATGTCTGGTCTCGCTTCAACTCCATCTCCATCTCCAACACCAACTCTAAACCACAACTCGAACTCCTATTAGCCATGCTCTGCAAAAAAACTTACATCGAAATATGACTGGGAACAAAGCGGACTAAGCGTCGTTTTATTAAAACCGCAATTCAACCGAGTGAAAGAATTGGATAATTTATTTTTTTAGGGTTGTTTAAAGTCGACTTAACGCAATTGTTAATTGTGGGCGGGGAGTGGACAATGAGTTTGTCTAATTTTAACGCCAGCATAAATCATAATTTGTAATTACATTGTTTAACAAGCGCGACAGAGGTGTCAATTTGTTGCTGATGGGTAAAAGTATACCCTGCAAATATGTTTTTTTGGTAAAAAAGATTGCTGTTAAACAGAATTTTTTAGTAAATACAAAATAAAAACAAAAAGTTGCATAGATTTATTTAAGTATGTTAAAGAAGTTTTGTAATATTCCATTATTTTTTTAAGTTTTTAAAGAAAGCAACAATAATATTGTTTAAACAACTTTAAATAGATTATGGTAAAGCTGAATTTAAGTACATACAAAAATATAAAATAAAGTCTCAAGTTGCTTAAAGTATTTTTAAAGAGTTTTCAATTTTACATTTTGATATTAAGTTTTTAAACAAAACAAGAATTTTTTGTAAAGCTATGTACATATATACCCTTAACATAGCTACATCTAGGGTATTATCGTAGTCAAGCTCGTCATAATATTGCTAAAAAAAATTTACCATAAATGTTTTGGATTATTACCCTGTAATTATATACACAACTAAACTTGAACAGATTATTGTAAAGCTAAAATTTAGTTAATAAACTAATATAAAAAATGGGATCTAGTTAATTTATTTTGTTTTCTTACATATTTTGTCTTTTATTTTTTTTTGCATTACAGCAAGCAAAAAATATTTGTCATACATAACTTTTTAATTTTATATCTTTGTATTAAAAGTTGTTATACAAGAATATTTCCGATAGCGAAATCACAATTTGTAATCAAACCCTTTGTATGGCTACTCTAGGGTATAAACACCTAATGATATTGCCCATAAAATTGACCATGAAATGTTTAGGAGCCAGTCAGCAAAGGCTTGGCCATTTGCGTGAACATAAAGCTAGGCGACAAAGTTGCATCACAATTTAATTGCATTGCTAATTGTGTTGCAGTCTGATGCTAGTCAGACTACAGTGGAACAAGCAGACATGTGTGTTTGTGAGTGTGCATGTGTGTGTAGACGTATCCAGATAATGTGCCAATCAAAATGTAAAATGCATTTTTATTGAGTTAGCGAAACAGTTGTGTTACGCCAATGGCAAACCAAATTAAAACAAAGTTACCGCCGGCAGCTGAAAGAATTTATGCGCAAGCAAAACGTTTTCATCCCATAACAAAGTTCCAAGCAAACACAGAAAAACCAGAATAAGAACGCGCGAAAAAAAAAAAACAAAAGAAGAAAATAAAAAAAGAAAATACAAAAATTATGGCCAAGCGTTGGATCGTAAAAAATTTGCATTGCAGTTGTAAATGCTGCGTGTTGGCAGCAAGTACAGAAATATAGTATGCATAGCTATGTATAACGAGTTTTTACGCTTGATAAGTCTGACAAAAGTACACAAAACAAGGGGGAAGGGGGAAGCTACATTGATGTAAGTATCGTATAGTTGTAAAACAACATTGTGCGTGTCATATTTTTGAAATTAAACTTGAGTTTTGAGAGAGTTTGCATCAAAAATGTAGCTACATTTTTCGATAATTACAATTAAAAAATTTTAAAGTAAAATGGTTACTAAAAGTTGTTTTCCTGTTAATATTAATAGTGATTATTATCTTGTTTGTATCTTGTTAGGAAAATGAAGTGCGAAGAAGTCGGGCATATTCGATTTTAATAAATAAATAAGTTTAATAAATGGATGTAACAATATGGCAAGCTTAATTTCTGATTTGGATTCATTAATTAAGATGATTTAATGCATAGAAGTAAAGTATTCCATTTATTCACTTCTTGTGGTTTGTGCAAAGTTTTAATATTGTTTGATTTTTACATAACTGGAGTGCTTACATTAACCTTCATCTTTGGGATATTGCATACAAGATTAGAGAATGGAAAAGGTCATAAATAGTTTTGTATAATTTTTGTTTACTATTTTTTTAATAACTTTTCTGCTACATACACTTTTTGCGAATGGATATCTTTAGGAGAAGGTTTTACTAGAAAACATAAATATATTTAGGAATTTGTATAATAATTTGGTATAATGTGCTTAGAAAGTATACAAATAAAATATAGTATAGTAGTAGTAATTAATGTTTAATGACTGTACAATAACTGCGATAGGTTTTGTTCACTTCAATAGGATTTGCGGCATACTAAGTAGAGCATAAAGCATTTGTAGTAAATAATATAACTCTTTGCTTTTAGTTAAGCTTTTGATTAATGTTATAACACATGGCCAGAGCAGCGTAAAAGTCGTACTTGATTTACTCCATGTTATTTCGCTGACCAATGCACGTCATGCGGAATGCCAGACACTCTGGGGACGGCGGCAAACCCCTTGTGTTGAAATCCCACCCATCGGATTAAATCCTCACGCAACGAGGAAGCAACGATGCCTGCCTGGGCCAGGGCCATAGTTATGCTTAGAGTTGTAAATATATACAAGAGTGTGCAAAGTGTCCTGTTGCTTTCGTGTCAGGTGGAAGGAAAGGCGCAATCGCAATAATAATAATAACAACAACAATACGAATAGCAGCAACGACAACGACAGCAGGATGAGAGAAGCCCAGGTAAGTTACAATGTCACGCACACATATTTCCTGTCATTCTAGCGTTTATTTCCTCACAACGCTTTATTTTTCTTTTTATCGCATCCTTGTTAACACGTGCGTTACCCTCTTGTTATTGTTGTTGTTGCTGTTGTTGCTATTGCTGTGTTTGTATGTTGTGCGAGTATGTTGCAGTGCACATTCATGTGCCCCGGGGCATTCAAGTTTATCAAGCCAGCGATCTTTTTTTTATATGACCAGAGGGGGAGTCGAGTCCACATCGAAGTCCGTTGGGTGGCCATAGAGAAAGATAGAGGGAGAGAGAGAGGAAGAGAGTCAGTGGCATGTGTTAAACAAAAGAAAATACAACAATAATATAATTATATGTTAGCATGACATGTTACGTGCGAATGTCGTGGTGAAACATTTTTAACACATATTTTATCCCCCTCTGGCTATCGGTCAACTCATATCACCGAGATGGGGAAGATGAAGTATACGCCATGTGACCAGAAAACGATGACTGGGAGTTTTAGTTCTTATGACAATTCTATGGAGAGAATAACTAATATAATGCCAAGCTTTTAATAATCTTTTATATGAATTATAATGCGATTATTATTTAGTCAAAAACTATCACAAATTTGTTGTATTATATGCATAAATTTATTAGCTTTCATAAGAACAGTCTAAAAATTAAATAAATCTTTTGTATATAAACAATACGAAAACTAACAAAATAATTATTTGAAATGACTAATGGTATAACCGTGATGGAAAATATTTATACAAGTTTCCCCTCTGGCTATTGGTCAACTGTATTTTGTTGTTTGTCTAGGTGGCGGAAAATAAAGTATACGACTAATGGGCACAAAACGATGAGTGGGAGTTTTAGCTCTCTTGGCAATGCTTTTGTGGGATTAACTAATATAGAATTAAATTAATTATATTTTAATTAATGTATAGTATTATTTTAAAGACTAAAATGTACCATAAAATTGATTGTATTATTTTAAAAATTTGAAACGAGCAGCCCCAACATTTTGTTTATGAAACTACAATAAAATGACTCTGTTATATGAAAACAATGACAAAACAAAACAATTATTTAAAATGACTAATTTAATAACCGATTCACAATTAAACTCTGCACTCAACTGAATAAATTTGCTTGTTTGAAATCCAATTTATTTTTCGCACAGCACAAAGGAGCATAAAAAACGATTAGTTGGAACGTTAACTCATATATAGTATACTCAGTGAATAATCCATAAATTTCGAGTTGTATAACAAAGGCAATAATTTTCTAGCCACACAATTGCTGAGTTGGCTGAAACTAGCCAGCATCCAGCTAGAATGTGCCTGGAGAGATAAGTATCATAATATTTCTTACCCACGTTTCTCCCCCCCGCCAAAAAGCAATTTGATCCCCATTGAGCAACTAATTTGATACCTTGCGATAGCTTTTTCAGCACAAAACTTTTGACTTTGAGGCCATTAATCAATTAATTAAGCGTTTTATGAATATTTCAGCCACAAAGCGGGAAATTGGCATTCTAATCGCTGGGGGAACGGCCGAAAAATGGTATTCGATGTTCCCCGGTTGCCAGTTTGCCGGTTTGCCGGTTGAAGTCACCTTTCGCGGGCCACTTAGCAATGCACATGAATATTTTACGCAAATGGCGAAAATATCTAAAAGTTATCTTGTGGCTGTGGAGTTGGGTTTTGTCTACAGCCTGAGCCCTGGGACCTGAGTTCCTTCTCAAGAAATGTCGAATGGGAATGGGGCTGAGGCTGAGCTGGGTACACTGCCATAATCGAGAACATGATGACGAGCTGCCGTTGACGCAGGATAATAAGCAGAAGCTAAGCGCAGAAAGGGATAATGACTCCTGCCCTCTTAACTGGCCGCCCTTCGAAGCAGTTGATGCTGAAAGCGTGGCAAGGCGAGGCGAGACGAGCTACCAACTTTCTAAGGAAGAACAAAACTTTATGACTAATTAATTAAATGCGCTATAAAAATGTTTGCTGTAGCTGCTTTGCCATGGCAAAGTTTATGCATTTTCGAACCATGAAGAAATTCTCTGCCACCCAGAAAAATAATTATTTAAACAAAGAATGGGGAAACTCATAAGAAAGGAATGAAGAGCAAAAAAAAGAAAGAAAAAAGAAAAACGACAAAACGTTTGAGTTATGTGCAAAACAAGTTGAGAATGTTTGCCAGCATCGCTGACAAAGTGTTGTCCAAATATGCAGGTGTGTATGTTGATAGAGTGAGAGAGATAGAGAGAGAAAACGAAAAATAAGAGAGAGAGAGAGAGAGAGAGAGAGAGAGGGAAAAACAACTCTGTATGGCATTTTTTTTTAGCATTTTAATTTTGGCAAGGAAAAAGTTTTTAATGAGTTTGCTAAATGCTGCAAAATGCACAGTCAACTTCAGGGTAATTGATTCAGAGTCATGTCAATGATATGCTCGCTAAAAGTTGATATTTTAAGCAAAGCAAAAGCTTAAATATTGCACTTTTTATACGAAATTGCGCTAAAATTGAAATTGAAACGTTAATTTTATAATGTGTCGGTAATTTATTTGTATATTTCACCATATTTGTATAACTATTTTTAATAATTTTGTATTTAATTTTGTAAACTGATCATATTTATTGATTTATTCTTAATATTAACACCAAATACAAATTTAGACAAAAAAAAATATTACATTTCTTATAAAAAATTAAAAACCTAAGTGCGTCTATTCTAATAACTAAGAAAAATTCATCTTCTTTTGGGTAGGTTTAAGAAAATGTTTAAAAATCACAATTTTGTTATTTTTGTATAATCATTTGAATATTTAAATTCTTATTAAAACAATAAAAATTAGACAAACTTTAACGCAAGTCAGCCCGCGTATAACTTAAGAATATCTATAGCAGGCATGTCAACCTCAAACACTGCAATGCGAAATGCGGGCTTACGAATAATGGCTCTTGGCAGCGTGTTTGTTGTTGTTCATCACGAATTCGTCGCAAATATGCAGTAACAGCGGATCGTAGATAGAAAGCTCGTGAGAAAGCTTTTGAATGTAAGCTCTCTCAGAGCAGCGCTTTGTACTAAGAAAGCATTTGACAATATTAGCGTAACAACAGAAAAGACGGCAAATTTGTATGGAAATATCGAAATTGAAAGAGCGAGGTAGAGTGAGTGAGGTGAGCGAGCGAGCGATATGCCGAGAGCTTGCACAGTGAGCGAAAGCGTCGAACATACCTCCCAATTTTGGTCGTTTTGCGTGCAAATCGGGTTTGGCACCAAAGTGCAGTACTGCCATTTGATTGCCAGTGCTGCCATTTAGTTTAGCTGTCGCCGCTACTACGTGAGGTTAATCAGAACATTTTCTCTTAGTTGTTAATTTTGATACGCGTGCGTGACCACGCAATAAGCATACATAAACAAGCGTGTATGAAAAGTATTTTGTTAATTGCTCATAGATATAATATGTATTATAATATGTTTTATGTATAAATAAAGAAAAAGCACCGATTAATCGAACATTTGCGAAATTGAGCAGAAGCGAATTACCTTTTATACTATGTGGCACTCCTGTATATAGTAATACAGTTTATTTATTATCGTATGAATTTAGGAATAATCTGAGAGCTCAGTCAAGTAATTATAAAAATAAATGTATAAATTGTAAGTACACCTTCCGCTTGATGCGTAATAATTAGCATGTCCTTCGGCTTGGTAATAAGACCTGCACGTGTCAGCAACATTCGCCATAGAGGTCTGTGATAACAGGCGAAGGAAATGCCTGGTATTCAGCGTTTATTCAATACTTGTGAATAGTATTCTCTACTGTTCAGTGCTAAACTGATTTACACACACACACCTAGGAGAATACACAGACAAACACAGGCATTAATGGTCAATTTCATTTCGATTTGATTGTACATACATATGTGTGTGGTTCGCATCTGGGGCTGGACTCGATTCGATTCGATTCGATTCGACTCCACTCGCAATTACGACAGCCTCCTGTGGTGCACGTTAAGTGCGCGTCTGTTCCATCAAGTGGAAGTTCCCGCCCCGTCCCTCTCACGATCTTACCCACATTTATCAATTTACATTCGCATGAGTATTTGTGCCCCAAGGACAGACAGACCTCATGTGGGTTTGTCAAATTAGCGCATCCTTTGTTGTGCCTGGCCCAAAGGCTGCTTGCCTCAAAATTTGTTAATTTTTGAGCCAAGTTTCTTGGCCCAACGCTTAAAGCACAGTGGGTTATCAGGCATATGTGTGTATGTGAGTGTCCAAGCTCCAATTGAATTGAGTTTTGCAATCGCCGTCCCATGCTCTGCTCTAGTTGCTAATCACAAATTCATTAATTTCCCCCAGACTGCGATGCGCATGCAAATTAAACAATTAACATTCAGTATGCAAGGAAATACAATAGTCAAATTTAGCCTGTGGGTGGAAATTATCGTTTACATATACGTAAACTGCAAATCTGATTATTGTGTGATTAATGGCAATCTTCAGCGCATTTTCACGCCCGGAAAACGGAAGCGCATCGTCGCCAAACAGTGCCAAACGATTGCACTTGTCGTTTGTCATTGCGTTTCTGGTCCATCGGTATTGGAGTTGGAGTCTATTTACCAAACGCTGCCCGTAACCAATGAGCCCTGCACTGTCTGACTCGACTGGCCCAATATAAGTATGTATGTGTGTACATGGAGATCCTCTTCAGCATTCGATGCTGTTCTGGCTGGCTGGCAGGGTAAACAAGTCAAAGTCGTAACCGCCGACATTTTGCCATTCGACAGGATAACAGCAGGCGTATTTCAGAGTTGGCCACAACTTTCCCCCCTCTCGATTCGTCCCCCTTCCGCCATGGGGGGTTTCCAACCACAGACGCGTCTTTTGTTTGCTCTAACTCATTGCCATTCCCATAGTTGTTGTGTGTGTGCCGAGAGTCTGGTTAGCTGTTTGCCATTGTGGCTGCAGATTTGCTCGCTGAGGCACTAAACTTTTATTTCTTAAATCCGAAATCGTTTGTGCCCCTCGCACAAAGTCAATATGCGGGCGCACATTTCCCGAGTGAGCGGGGAGAGGCGCCTCATAAGGGTGTTAGTTGGGTTGCATGTCTGTCAACGGCAAACGTTGCTACTGCTGCTTCCTGTTTCTGAAAATCGGTTTTTGTTGATTTGAGCACGCCAGTTGTTTAGTCGCCGAAAACATGGAACGCCGCCAGTCAGACCAAACGACATCCATATCCAACAGCATCCCAAAACAACAACAGCATCCAGTGTCCACCAAAACTGGCAACTGGCAACTGAAGTGGAGTTTTGTTTGTTGTCCGTTTGTCAATTACAAACTTTTATTGCAATTTACTTTTGTTTCAGGCTCGCAGCAGCAGCAGCAGTCATTCGCTTCCATGTGGACACACTTTGAGGTCGTTTCATTGTTTTGGGCCAGAGCTCGAAGCCAAGCTCTCTGTCCTTCTGTCTGGACCTGATCCTGCGAGTGACGCCTGCCGGCTATTGCGGGATGTCCGTGTTTTACGTTCAAGTATTTAATATTGTTTTCGATGAAGTAATATCCATTTGTTGTTTGATGAATTGTAACGGTTCTCTCTGACTTTCGCTCTGGCCATCAAATAACGATTGCCCTATTGGAATTCCATTGATGTTTGAGCTTTGCTCCATCACCATCAGCATCAACCTCAACCTCAACCTCAGCATCAACATCAACATCGATGTTTGATTGCTCTTGTCCAAAAATCTCTGTGTGTTGTTTTTGATGTTGATATTAACATACAAAGCCTGTCGGACAACACTTAGTGTGAAGTGGAAGTGTTGAATATTCGTTTTTGCCAGTCCTACATCAACGCAATGTCATGTGGCAGTTGCAAAGTTCATTTAACATTTATTGACGTTCTTTGTCAACGGCTGTGCAAAGTTGACTTTGCAGTCTTTGTGAAATTGCTAAAGTCGTAAATAATTTAAAATGTTCCCCTGGTTACCTGATTCACTCAGTTAAACTTTTTTTTAATACGGAATTTAATTAAGATTACAATTTTTAGTTAGATATGTTGAAAAAATAAAATGATACTCGATATATATTTTTCTTAATGAACTAAATTCTGAATTGCTGATATAGAAAGCTGCGCGTGCTGTCGTAGTTAAATAACATTTTTTGATGAGTTTGCTTTTCCAAAATCTAACGCTTTATTAATAACTTTTACCAGATATATTAACATGTCAAATCGATTTCTGTATTTGTGTATGTCGCGAACCGTGCGCTTTATCCTTTATAAATGATGTTATAAATAATATATTGTGCAAGTGAACTGCAACAATCATTTTAACAAAATTGTTGACGACATTAATAAATTTGTTTTTGTTATCAATTTAAAAATTGTAACTATAGTTTTAAGGAATGACAACAGACATTTAACTTTATATCCATAGCAGAATATTTTTGAGTACGTGTATTCTTCATCAGCGTCAACAGTCTCGTAATAAAAGTCAATTAAATGTTGTTGTCTGTGTTTAGGCCTGACTATTTGTTTTAAATAAACTCGTGGACATAGTTATTATGATTTATCATTATAATTGTGATTTAGATTCATACAGCTACAAAATATTCATCACGGTAAGTAGATACAAATTAAACTCGAAATAATATTTAAAAAGAGCAATGTGCATTGTGAAGTGTTTAACTTTTACATATCAATGTAATCTTCGGTGTATGTAAAATAGAAATTCGTTGTGATTTGCAACTTTTTATCATATAACCATTTCAAACTTATTAAATACTCTCCAGTTGGCGCAGGGAGTCCTATTTTTTCAGGGATAATATAAAAATCTTTAACTAAAATGTAACCCTGTTGAAGTATGGATGTGCAATGAAAAATTTGAGTTAAATGTTTAGAGGGTTCTACTTACCTCATAGGGACAGGAATGGTTAAGGGTAGAGAAGGGTTTCACTAGATTGTACACAACATTGAAATATGATTTCTTTCTTTTTTTGAGAAATTGGCAGACATCAACGAAGTTCCTAACAAGAAATGGCTTGTATCCGTTGGCCTTCTTAAACAGTTGCATATCCAATGTTAAATCATAAACGGGATAAACGATTGTTGCATTTAGATTGAATACGGTCAGATTTCGATTAATAGCTTTTAGACGGCACTCGTGCATTATGACTCGTGATTCATCGTGACTCTCACAGTAAACATTTGTAAATTTAAACGTAAGTGCTTCCATTGAAGATAAAATGTTGTATATTGTTAAGTTTTTGTTTTATTCTGTGTACCTACTGCTTGGTGGGAAATATGCTTAGAAAAGACTCCCAAGATTAGTCCAAGAATTAAAACCCGAACTTCCATGATGACTGACTAATGAAGACTGGCCTTTGCAAAATCAAGTATGTCATCTTCAAATTAAAAATATTTTGTAGCTTGACTCCATTAAATTGTAATTAGTGTTTTGATTAATGTTCATAGATCAGCTTAATTAGAATTTATCTGTATTTGTGATATTTGATATCATAAATACTTTGTTTTCATTGAACACTCAATTGTTGACGAACTCATGGCAACGATTAGGAAAAAAGTGCACTGACGCGTGCTCGATTGTGATCCCGCTACCCTTTTTCCATAGAAGCAGAACAATGCGGTATTGGTATAAAATATAATAAATTATTATACTGAACAATATTGAAATATACAGAAGCTTATATAATATTTGGTATATCAATACCACAGAGTGCAAAATATACCAAATTGTGGTTGACGCTGGTCAAGAATATATGTACTTATTGAGTCGGAGATCCCTTCTTATGCTTGATATATACATATATTTCCTTTTTACTCTATGGGTATAGATATAAAAATCCGATGAATATACCATCCCACTTTAACTTTTATTACATTAAGGGATAACTAAATTGTATGCAACAAATGCATTTTTGAAGTATTTCTTTCTTGATTCGGTACTTATATAGTGAATAATAGTTATTAAATAAGAGAGTTAGTGGTAGAATTTATTTTACGCGTCTATGCAGTTGGAAGGCATTTAGAATTAATTTAGAGGGAGTGAAAAAGTTAATCCAAGTAATATGTTAATTATGATGAGTCAAATTTCTTATTATTGAGATTAAATATAATGAGAAAGAAGATTTCATAGTTGTAATTATAGTTGTTAACATCTTTACTTCTAGCTGCACTGTTCTCTATTTTCTTAGCGTCCCTCTCTTTAAAGATTAAGTTGTAGGTTCGACTTAAGATTCTGTTAAAAAAAAAACTATGCTATATTTCAACTTTGATACTCCTCCACAAGACGTTATGAAAATGTAATTTAAAACAATTTGTCTGCCACACTATGACCGGACACACTCTTATACAAAGAGAGACATCGTAGATGAAGCAGTAGAAAATGTGAAAATGAAAATAATAATGGAAGAGAGAAAGAAAATGAATTATGAAGTATGCGAACTGCGAACTTGGGACTGAAACGGAAGTAACTTACTCGATCTGTGTAGCGACAACTGTGTACGTGAGGGGCAAGCAAATGGCATAAAAAATGATTGTGTATGTATATGAAAGTGTGTGTGAGTATGGGTGTGGATGTGTGTGTGTGTTAAGTTTGGCACGCGCCACGCCTACAATAAACCGCAAATGTGTCGCTTGTCTGGGGCCGAAATGTATGCAACATATTTCACAGTTCGAGTCTGAAAGGACAAAACAGACCCAAGGGACAGCAGAGGCAAAAGCGAAGGCAACTGTGCAACTGTTCGACGCCTACACTTAATGCGTGGCAGTTACAGGCAGTAAGCCAACAGCGGCAACAACAACAACTACATCCCCTGCCACTTGCCTTGTCACTGTGAAATTTTGACTTATGTGCGCTCAGGGCGTAAGTTATACTTTACTACAGGCCGCAAAAGTTCGCGCTCTGGGCCATGTTTATTGCGATTTCATGTGCCATTAAACCAAGTCAACCAACTGAAAGCGAAGCAAGAGAGTCACCCAGAGAGAGAGAGAGAGAACGTTGCAAGTATGCTGTATGTGAGGCATCATGTCTGGAACAGCCTGCTAATCTGTTGATAAATAAACAAAATGCACAACTTGATAGCTTCATTCAAAAAACTCGTGAAAACGCCAGAGCACGATGGGGCAAGGGGCAGTTGTGGGTTGGGCGGAGAAAATTGCAGGGGAAAAGTGTGTAAGCGTCGTTGATAAATGCCAAACATTTTTACCTGTGGCAATGGTGACACTTTTTCAACATTTTCCACACCGTTCATGCTCCAAATATTTCTCGCACTTTTCTCTCTTCCTCTCTCTCTCTCTCTCTCTGTCCAACTCTCACTGTGCTTTCTCTCTGCTCTTTGCATGCGACACACGTCGCGGCATGCAAATGTGACCAGGAGTAGCAAATGTTGTTATTGTTGTTGCTGTCATTCATCACGACCATGAATTCCAGCGAGCACAGGATGCCAGGCTATATGTAAATAAAGAATTGTCACTTTGACACGTTTGATGCGTGCCAAATGGTTGGCAATTTTTACGTTCCTCCCCCCTCGTGCACCATTCTCTCCCAAGCGAGGCAAACTGAAAATCTACGGCACAATTCAAAAAGTAGTCAGACACTTTCAATATGCAAGTATGCAGAGGAACGTAGTTCGATATCAGATAAAAAAGAAATTCTTTATTAAAACATTTTTTAAATGATAAAAATCAAGTAAGAAAGCTACGCTGAGAGAGCTTGACTGTGATACACCCATTATCTATTTTTAATAGAAGCAAAATAATGGAAATGGTAATTCTATTATAAAATAAGCAGTATTATTCTTAAAATATACCAAATTAATTAACTAAAATTACCAAAATATAAAAAATGTTTATTTGGTATATTTATATACTAGTTCATTAAAAATATACCATAAAGTACAAAATATATTATGTTGTCATCCAATCCAATTAAAACCCGACAGCTTTAGTCAAGCTTTGCTTTACAAAATTATTTCTTAAAAAATTTCTAAGTTTTAGACCAAGCCATAGATCAAAAAGACATCATAACAAGTTATTGAATCCTTTTTGTTTTACTAAAATACCATTGAAAACATTTTTTATGTTTGTAGTTTTGAAAGAAAATATTTCAAATATCTATAAGAGAATATTTTATTTTTAATTTAAATGCTAATGAAAGGAATCCAGTACAAGCAAAATATTCAAAATGAAAATATTCAAAGTGAAAACGCTTTAAGCATTTTAGAACATTTTGAAAGTACAAATTAAAATAGTAATTAATATTGAGTATGATAATTAGTAATGAATTCAAAGATGCATAATTTCAAATTTAGCTGTAATGTATTCGAAAAATGTGCAATTAATTGATATCATCAGTCAATATCCCACATTATGCACTGCAGTCCATATGAAATATGTTTTTATTTGCCCCACACTCTGGTGAAATTATGAAATCAGTGCCGCGTGTCTGACAATGCAAATTCATTTTGATAATTTTATGTAAATTATTTTGTGATTATGCTGTCAGGTGCAGCAGCTGAGCGAAGTGTAGCAACATTTTATTATAATGTCATTCAGTTTATGTTATTATTATGTTTAATCTTTGCAATTTCAAAAGCATGCAGTTGAATTGTTTGGCCAATTGCATGTGTTCAAGCTGTGGTCTGGGCTGAAATCGCTTTGCATGCAATAATATAATATACTATATGGGCTGATGTTTGAAATAAGTATGTGTGGATATCTTGATTTGCAATTAAATGCTGCAATGTTGCGGTTGAAATTTAAATGCCCTCCCACTCGTCGTAATTCAATTCCACTTTGCAAGCTGGATGAAAATCTCGGCATGACCGTCATTATCAGGCAACTGGCAACTGGCAACTGGTAACCGAAGGCTGGAAGCTACATCCGGCACATATTCATACACAAATGCGGGCAAATGGGAGGTGGAGAGAGGTAGTGCCAAAAATATCTAACACATTGCAGCTGGAAGACAATGCGAAGGCAGCCGCCAAATCAACGCAGCTCGCATTGGATGCCGAAATGTTTATGCGCATAATGAACAAGCGGCATGTGCGAGGGATTGAATGAATCTGAAGGGATTTGCGGGTGTGAATGCTATCGAAGCCATAGAAGGATATATGCTAGGCTCCCTTTCCCCCTTCCGTCCTAAAATGTTTTGTCGCGCTTGCAATGAAATCTGCTGAATGCCAGACGCAGGCACCAAGCACAGGCTCTGGCTCTGGGCTCTGAGCTTAGGCTCTGGGCAAATGCAATTGCAATTGAAATTCGAGGGAATTATGCACGAGAATTATGTGTGTATGTCTATGTGTGTGAAAGCGAAAATTTCGGCAATTGCACATGGTAAACGGTGAACGCTGAACGCTGAACGTTATAAACACATTCCCGCTAAACACACAGATAAACAGTTGGCCAACGCTTGAATAATACTAAATGTATTTGGAAAGTCATGTCGTGTTGTCTGTCTGTTTGGCACATTTAAATTGAAATTGCTAACCTCAATTTGCTTGCTTATTAAAGTCCCTGTTGTTGGTTTGACATGCACTCAAATGCATAATTGATACTTTAACACAATGTGTTTAAGCTTTCTTCGTGTCATTAATTTGGATTCACTTTCACATACAATATATTAATGTCGCATAGTAACCCAATTTGGGGGGGAGACGCATTAAAATATCATTGCGAAATTCATTTGTATGCATTTTCCTTGTGTGCATTTTCTCAATCATTTATCAAGTGAGTTTTCATAAAATGTCACGCACTGCAAAAGTGTTCCCCGTTGGCAGCTTATAAAAATGATGCCGGCACAACTGCTTTTGCTTTAGCTCATAAGTCAGAGCACGACGGAGCAAAAAATATTGCAACTCTGTAAGTCCTCTTCCTGAAGGTACTCTAAGTGAGTGTGTGTGAGTGTGTGTCATGACAAAATCCTAGTGCACAAAAAGAAGAAGAAAAGAAAAAGAGATGGTTAGCAATGACTAAGAGCATCAAACAAAAGGATTCTGCAGGCGATGTCGGCAACTTAAAGCTGATTTCGTCTACTAACTCATATTTGACAATATTACTTTGTAGCGTAAGACAGCAGTTGTTACACACACATACACACACACACACATACATTCATATATGTAGCCAATAAGTTGACAGCAGCCGTTGCCATTGCAGCAAATTCTTGTCGCAGGACTGCTATGTGAACGTATACGTTTATACTCTCGAGTATGCTCTGCAGCTACAACTTAAAGCTTTTAATAAAAATGTCAATTGCATCGAAGTGAAAATAGTTCAAATGTGAAATCAAAGGAAATAAAAAATGCTTAACGAAAAATGCTGAGCATCGTTATATTTATAAACTATCCATACACATATTTGCACTTAGAAAGTCACTGCATGCAATAAAATAATCATTTATTTATTATTGGTATCAAACTGACCTTTGATGCAATGAAATGTATTTTATTTCCAAGAAACTGGGTCAACTGAGATAGTATAGATTTATTAAAATATTTCTTTTTCTTATGTGAATATCATAAAAATAGTTATTAAATTGTGAAATATATCGACTAGAAAATTTATGCTTGAAAAATATTTATTATTTTAGCTACACATTGGGTAGAAGGGTATTATAATTTTCTGCCTCCGCATACAATAAAAACTATAGTATATAGAAATTGTAAAAGTTATTAAAGAAAATCCAACGCTATGGAAAAACGTGTCTTAGTAGCTTTGACTGATAATCTCGTATATTTTTAGTATTTTGTCGGTGTATTAATTCGGTATATTTTAATAATAATATCGCACGTTTTTGTTTTTATTCGAAATGGGTAGCGGGTATATCACAGTCGAGCAATCTTCACTATAGCTTTCTTACTTGTTTTACATACCTTTAATTCTTTTAAAACTCTTTTAAACTTTTGGTAGTTTTAGTGAAGCATAGCTTAATTGAAAAAGCTTAAAGTCTCTTAGTCTGCATCTTTCGGATGTTTTTTCTTCATATTCGATGCAATAAATTTTACTTGAGCCTTGAAACTCTTACATATGCATTTAAGCGTCACTCTGACGCTTCACGTCAAATAAACGCCACCAAGTCGTTGTTAGTTGACAGTTGCAATTGTAGTTGCAATTCCCTGCATTTGTTTCACACGACTGACGTTCACTGGCCAGCAAAAGTTACCCAGGAAAAGACCTCGGATTGTGGGTCAGAAAGAGAGACAAACGCCAAAGTCATTCAGCTAGAAAAAGGTATGCAAACGTGTTGGCAAATGCTAGGAGTACTCATTCGTACATGCCACATGCCGCATCCCTTGCCACATCTTGTTGCACCTGCAATTGCAACTTGGCTGACAATTTTATTGACAGTTTGACATTTAGATTGATTGTAGTTGGCCAAACATTTTTTCCCCCCATTCTATTTATAACCAATGTACGCTCCTTTAGCCTTCTTTTTTTTTAGAATTGTTTTTCTATTGAAAAGAGATTCTTAATTAAAAGTTTTAGTAAAACTGTTAACTTTGTGCAAGGAATCAGAAAGAATAACAACCGAAATACTGCTTTACAATTTACCTTTTCTTTAGCTTTCGAAACTATTTCAATTTCAGCAAACATTGAGTCTTGATTTTTACTATGCAAAGTTTCTCGGCAGCAGTTGAAACGATGTGCGCTTGATTTGAAAAATCTTGAAGATTAAATTGTATAACTAACTGGCTTGTTTTCATTATTAGTTTTATTGAAGGCAAGCAAATGCATTCGACTTAGGCAATTAAAATGATTGCATATAGACGCACTCATTAATAGTTTAACAATCTCTCTAGCAACATCAACAATATCGAGTGCAAATCAATCTGAAGCTAAAAAACAAACAACATATAAAGTTATCGTCCTCCCCAGACAATTGGAAACTCTCTCTATACTCGGGTATTCAAAGCCTAGTGTGTCCGTAAATTATGCATACAAATTAGAGAACGACGACATTGTGTGTGTCGGAGAGTTGATGTGAACATAGAAATGTGGAATAATAACATTAATGAAAACACGTTGATGACATGGAAGAGATGAAATGAAAGGACAGGGGGAAAATCGAAGAAGGAAGAGGGGAAAACAGCTGCAGGATACGACAGCAAGCAGAAAATTAAACAGAACAAAGCAAAAGCGAAGCAGATGGCGGCAGGATAAACACACACATTCAAACAACACATCGACACGCACACACATACAGTAACTCTCTATACACACACATACTTGATGCGGAAGCACAGCAGCGTTGACAACAATCACAGTGAGCGCTAAAACAAAACAACCAGCAAACAGAAACAATACGAGTACAACACAACACATGCATATGCTGTCGGCATTATAAATTTGCTGCCGCTTAGTAACTTTACATCAAAAAGGACAAAATCCTCATCGCACACAGATACAGCAATTGGTATGCTTCCGTCTAAGTAATATTTGCCTGACGGAGTAAAAAATAAATAACTGACAGACAAGCCAACAACAACAAAATCTGTATTCTCTGGCTTGGTTTCAAATTTGAGACAATGTCGAATACTGAAAGGAAGTAAAAAGAGAATATACTAAGATAATATCCAGTGTATTGATTATATTATTATTTCCATCATATCCATATCAAATTAAATATGCCACATAAGAGTTGTCAAACCTGCAAATTTATTTCTTAATTTGTTCTAAAACTTATCAGCCCAAATTTAAGTGAGTAAAGGGTATTTTACAGTGCCTGCTTTGAAGTAAAATAAAGTGCTTATATAAATCTACACACATTTGTCTATTTTAATGTATTTTTTCTGTCATTATTTAATCCAGTTTTTGCTTTTGTGCTTCGCTTTGTCAACGATACGTTTGCAATGTATATTTTGTTTTGCCATGGAAAGCGCATAATCTGCCAAGGTAACGTATTTCCTTTTTTCTGTTTTGTTCATTTTGCAGTGAAGTTGGATGAATTAAAATAGAAACAAAGAGATATTTGCAAGTTGGTTAAATAATACTGTCGTTAAGTAAAGGGAATTGAGTTATTGTGAGCGATGTTGCTGTGAACAAATGGATGGAGAGATTAAAAAAGAAAATTTGGGCAATGCAAGCAAGCAATTGAAAATAATGAAGAAAGAGACAGACTGTAAAATACTCGATAATAATTAATCAAAATAAAACTTAAATATTGTATATTAAAACAACAAATGCATTCAAAAAACCGTAAGAAAGCTACAATCGTGTGCTAGACCCTCATAAATGCAATACAGTGCGGTATTTATTTTAAAATATACCTCAAAAATACTAAAATATATACAAAATATACCTGATTGTTAGCCAAATCAATTAAGCCTCTTAGTAAGTGGGCGCTCTTCCTCGTATAAAAGTATATCTTAAATAAATTCAACAATTTTTATCCGAATGCAACCAAATTTCTCATCAAGACACAAAGTTATAACACACTTCTCCCGAACATGTAGAGGTATAAAAAGAAGTGAGAAAGACTAAAAGAGCTGGGATTCAAAAATAATATTTTTAACGGCTTTGGTAGTCAAAAAATAAAAAATTCAGTTCTATTTCTTAATTAGTTTAAAGCACATCTTGCTTAAATGTCAAACTATTCAAACCTTTCCTTTGGATAAATGTCATTATATACTCCTTTGGGCTCCAATTCAAAAAGATTCTTATGCCCCTTTCAGGTGAAAAGAAAAATGTAAAGAATCAAATAAAATTGCTCTTTCATTGCCACCGCAAATCTTGCTATTTGAGTTTGACTTTGGCATGACTTTTACTTTGGTGTACACCTAGCGGAAAAACCAAAGCCAAATGACCAACAATTTTCAGCAATTTTGATATTAGGCAAGCGGCTCTGATGCGGTTCTTTTGGGTCGTTTTTTTTGTTTTGTTGTTTCTTATATTTAGGTGAGCTAGCATTTTCATTGCAGCAGCTTTGAAAAGTTTTTTAATTAATTAAGAAAAGTCTTACTAAAAAGTTCCGACAATTAAATGAAAGTTAAAGACGAAAATGCGAAAAGAAAATGCCTGAAACGAGAATAAAGACCAGGCGGGGAGTCGGCGGGCGGGGAATACAGCTGTGATCAGGACCAAAAGCCAACCACATCTAAAACAAATTTCATGAATTATGTTGCCGAGCACAAAAAAATTTAATAAATCCCCGCAGAGAGGGAAAGAAGGCGACAACGAACGCACTTTCTTGACGCAGTCACGTGCCGCTCACGAGCGATGCGTGTTGCGGCACATCCTAAAGCAGATAACCACATTCCTTCAAATACATGAATATGTATATAGATATACGATATGTACTCTCGTGTATGTACACACATTTGCTCTACAAATATGCGCCTAATAATGCGCAGCCTCTTCGCTTCCCGTTCCCCGCTCCCTCCACACTTACAATCTTCACTTCGGCGAGCTGTTGCCATAAAGGCTTAAAATATTTGCACGTAAAATGTTCGAAGAAGTGGAGGGGGGGAAATCTCAACGGAAATACAGACTGGCACAGACACATACGGTCACACACACACACACACACATTGGATTTGGCTTGACTTGGCATGTCGCAGCTGTTGCGTTTGTTACGCTCTTGTTGTACGCAGCGTATGCGTAATATGCCTTCAAAACGCCATCAGCATGTGCCTTTAATGACATCATTTTGGCGACTTTCCGCCAAGCAAATGGCTGCAAAGTGTCAAAAGTTGATGCTTTTATTGTTTTATTATTGTATATATAAAAAAATTGAAATGCAAATGCGAATTTCAAGTAAAACAAAATGCTATTAAAAACGCACAAGCAAATGTATGCTTTAATAAATGCAAAGCCTTAAAAGGCTTGATAAATTGAATATCTGAAAGTAGGTAATATTTTTCCTGGTTTGTTAAATATGAAGAGAATTGCTATGATAGTATGTATTTAAATTTTTAATTAAATTATATTGCGTACTTCTTTCTATATTCTTTCTTTGCCTTAAAGTTGGTCTTTTTATACCCACTACCCATAGGGTAGAAGGGTATTATAACTTTGTGCCGGCAGGAAATGTATGTAACAGGCAGAAGGAGTCATCTCCGACCCTATAAAGTATATATATTCTTCATCAGCGTCAACAGCCGAGACGATATAGCCATGTCAGTCTGTCCGTCTGTGTGTCTGTGTGTCTGTCCGTCTGTCCGTATGAAACACTGGATCTCAGAGACTATAAGAAATAGAGCCATACATTTTTTTTTGACAGCATTTGTTATGTTTGCACGCAGATCAAGTTTGTTTCAAATTTTTGCCACGCCCACTTCCGCCCCCGCAAATCAAAAAAAATCGAATAACAAGCCTAATTTTAAAGCTAGAGTTGCGAGCTAGAGTTGGTGTACACAATAATTGCTATAGTAGTTATGATTCCTGAAAATTTGGTTACGATCAGATATTGTGGAAGTTATTAAAGAAATACTTTTGTATGGGCAAAAGCGCCTACTTACTAGGGTCTGAGTTGCTTTGGCCGACAATCTGGTACACTGTGCCGTCTATGGTATATTTTGAATGGTGTACTATATCGATATACCAAATATACCATTTGGTATATTTTTAGTATTTTTGCAGTATATTCGGTATATTTTGAAAGTGATACCGCAATATTGTGACTTTTTTAAAAATGGGTAGCGGGTATCTCACAGGCGAGCACACTCGACTGTAGCTTTCTTACTTGTTTTGTAATAAATGAATGTGGAAAGTGTTTTGCCTATGAAGGTGCATAATGATTCTGCAATCTTGTGTAATCATAAAACTCTAGGCAAGAATGAGAATGAAAATCAAATGATTAGTTCTAGTTTAAATGAACAGAGCATAGATAGTTTCTGGCTCAATTGAACTGAAGAAGTGATGCTTTGTAAGATGTAAAGAGAAGAACGAGTCAGTGACTGAAACGTGTAAGGCAAGAGACGCTTCCCACATAAATAACGATGATGTAAGGTCGACACATTAAATGACCTTTTAATTTACTGGTGACATCTTTTTATTTAAACCCAAACTTTAAAATTACTTTATAAATAAAAATTCCGCATAAAAAAATGCATCCCATTTAACATTATTATTTTGATAAACTGATGCGGAACTTTATTAAATGGCAATCTCGTCTGCTAACATTTAATCAAAATTCGTAATTAAGTCAAATCTAGTTCATTTGGCATGCCTAAGCAAACAGTCGCAAAATCAAAATAAAAGATTGCCAATCTTTGCTGCTTCTCTCCTCCAGTTGCTGCTTGTAAATATATTTCAGTCGTACATCAGTCGGCACATCTTCATACAGCTATGTTCATGTTCATTGGTCTCTTCTTTTGCTCTCTCAATCCAGTTGCTGTGGCAATTCGCAGCCAACGCTCATTAGTATGCAACATTGCGGCAGCTTACATTAATTGGGCGTTGCAACTGATTTGAATACGAGGCAGCAAGCAGTAAAGCCAGCAACAGCAAAAAAGAGAAACACGAATATTTACACAAGCTGCTTCGTAAACGAAAGTGGCATTTAGCCTGGCATCGAATGCAGTCCGTCCGAATTCGAAACTATGTCGAAGTTGTCCATGATGGACATGAGGTTTAATTGCTGAGCTGGCTTCGTTCACTGGCTTGGCCGGACTTGGCTGTTGACTTATGGAAATTGCCGTCTATATCGGTTAATACCAAAAACACGCGACTCGCATAATAACGACAGCTGTCTTACCCAGGCATAATTCGTGGTCCTTTCAAGGACATGTGACCGGTGATACTGTCAAGTTCTCTCTCTGAACGTATGTGTCTATTTATTTTAATTAAGCCCAGGTAAACGTAAACGTAGCCGCCTGTTTGCACTTGCCTCACTTGGGGCGTGTTTTGTTTGCCGCCATAATTAAAATGCGACACTTTTGTTATTCCTTTTGTTTTTTAACAGCAACAGCGGTAGCGAAAGTTGTGCGCTGAACAACAATGAGGACAAAACAAACTGCCTGCACTAACGAATCACTAATTAATAAATAAGGTAAGGTAAGCTAAGAAGTAAAGCAAGCATGTGAGAGTCGTGGGCTCCTTCTCGTTACCTTGCCAGCATAATTATGCTGATTAATTTAGCAAAGCTCTTAGCAACACACACGCATAACAGATTTGCCCACTGTGCCTGTGGGTTGAAGTCCAGGCCACATTTGTATTGTTAGCCAAGGAAATAATGTCGGGTAAGAATGCGTACGAGCCACTTGAGGCTCGCTCTGTTTTATTATAATGGAGAGTTGCCCAAGCTAATAAGTCATGAGCATTTAAAGCACTTTTTTGCTTAAATTTCTACTATCTACAATATATATAGTAGTGTGCAATCTATTTGGCTGCAGCGTCATTTCCAATTTGCAATTAAAGGTGTATGGCATTTAAGTAATGTCAGCATAAATTGTTGTCTCAAATGATAAAGTAATGTCATTAAATATTACGCATACGCCAGAGTGGTTCAAGCTGACAGTATTATGTGAGTGGTAGTAGCTCAATTACAAAAACTTTTGACTCAGGGCAAGCAAAAAGAAATAAAACAGAGCTTTGAGCACTGAAAGAGATTTACACATACTAATGAAACTTAAAGATGGCGCCGCCGGAAACAAAAGAGCCAAACTTATCCCACCCTCACATAAGTCGATGTAGTGCAAAGTAAGTTTTTCTGAAACCCGAAAAAGAAAAGAAAAAAGGAAGCAAAAGGGATTATGCCATGTTAAGAAACATGAAAACATCTAAAGTTATTTTAGTGTGAGCGCAAGGCACGACGAGACACGACACGATGTGGAGCCCGATGTAGAGAACACGACAAACAAAAGATTAGTGAGGGTTGCAATCGCTTTCGAGTGTCTTACATTTGTCGAAATTAAACAATGTAAACTTTTGGTTTGCTCAACAAGCCAAAGAGAAGCAAACTTTGTCCCCATGTTTGACTAACTCAAGCAACTTGCAACTGGCAGTGTGTGTGTGGGTGGACATGCCCCAAATGTCTTGACAAACGCATTCGAGTATAACCGAGTATGTAACTCAATTAGTTTTTGCCCCCAACAAAAAAAAGTTTATGTGTAATACATAGTTGTAGTAGTTTTCATTTTGGCGCCAGTACGATTTCGATTCACGTTCCTTGGTTTCGAACATTTCTCTTAAGCATTTCAATTATGGCAATGCTCATGGTGAGTGGCTTGACTTGCAGCACGAACATCACAGAAGATGGAGTAAGCACTTCAGGGGGCCCAGTCACATATAAATTTCAAGTAATTGCTTAGCAAGTCAAAGTCCTTTTGCGCCCCTTCGACAGAAGTCAACACAAAGTCGTCTTCGACCAATACTTGAGCTGCAAGAAGTCCTTTTAGTTGTTGTAAGTAATTGCCGACTAATTGCTGATTGAAATTATTCCCTCCTTTTTTGCGTTTTGACTTGTAATCGAAGCTTTCCCTTTGGATCAGTGGTTCCAAGTGCAATCACACAGAAAATATAAAAGGGCTTAGCAGCAGTTAGTTTGACGAGGGGAAACTTTGACATGAATATCGCAACTGATTTGCGTAGTTAAGTTTAAGTGAAAATGCAGATAAAACAGCAAGTGACATATTTCAGCTTTAAACAAGCTTTCACCTCTTTTGTGACTTTAAATAAATTTAAATAAATTTATCAAGTCTTTTTGCCTGCCCTCCAGCTATAGCTTGCTTTTCAGCGTACTTAGCTTGACAAATGTTGCCCTTTTAATTTTATTAAAAAAGGGTAAAGGACAACGAATCGACGTTAGAAGCTCTTCAAGTTATTGATGAGCTGCTGGAGCCAGCAATAGATTGATTTTATTGATTCGCCAGGCTTAAAGTGAGCAGACAATTTAAAGGGGAAACCTTCATAAAATTCCGGCAAGTGAGGCAGGAAAAGATTGATGGCTTCGCTGGCGACACTTAATGCTCAGTTGTTGGCGCCAACGGAGGATGGCCGAAATGCTTTGCCATTGAAGCGGAAATCACATAAAGATTTGCCCATATAAATGTCTACTAGACTTTGGTTTTTCCTTTATTATTTGTTGCTTTTGCTGCGGCTGCTGCGGCTGCTGACCACATTAACCGGAAGTGCCTGGAAGCAAACTTATGCAAACCAAGCGGCAGATAGCGGCAGGAAAGTTGGTCATAGAGAATGGCAACTAAGAGGCAAGATCCCAGGACGATGTCCAAGTTTTTATGCCAGCGGCAGGGCATGAAAAGCAAGAAGCAAAAGCAAGAAAGAAAAAAAAACGAAAAACTGAGAAAGAAAGGCGTTGAAAATGTGCAAAGCTTCCATCCTCTGGCGCCTTATTGTACAAAGTGTTGACTTTATATCCTTCATTTAGTGGACATAAAAAGGATATTATTAAAAGCTTAGAAAAGTAGCCATTTCCTTGGAAGTCAACGACGTCTCTCCTCTCACTTGCCTCTCTTTTTTTTATCATTGCACAAAATACATAAAATATTAGATGCCTTCAAAAGGAATACAATACAAACTGATTTCACTCTATATTCGCAATCCCCTCAACCGCCTCTCCCACTTCGCAATCAGCCAGTTGACCAAAGTCATGTAGACAATGAGACGAACTCGGTTACAATTTTTCCCCTCCTCCTTCTCCTTCACTGCTTTTTTGTTGACTTTTTTTTTGTGTTGTTTCGACCGTTTTTGGTTGCGGCTCATTTGTCTTTTATGATGTTGGTTCCTTTCTGTTATTAGAACAAAAAAATAAAAAATATTGAGAGGGGTTCTTTGTGCGCGAGAGCGCAGTGCAAAAATTCTATTCGAAAAGATTCGTAAAAAATCCATTATAATTATAAATGAGTTGAGCACCCATAATACATTTCATACATTTCATTCCACATTTTTTGTTGGTGTACTTACTTTATGTTATTGTCAAATTCTTTCGCTGGGGAGTTTATTATGGGGGTTTTGTCAAATTGACTGCCACATTTTAATGAGCAGTAAAAATTTAGGGCAGTCGCAAAAGCAAGTCCAACAACTGTGAGAGGAGGTCATCATTTGACATAGAAATCAAATTTGATATTTTCTTTGAGTTTGGTTTTTGTTTTTGTCGCTGCTCTCAGCTGAATACAAGCACAACAATAAAGGGCTGATATAATTATTTCAAAAGGATTTTTTTTTTTTGTTAATTTATTAGGTCATATTTTTTGGTTGAATTCTTATAAAAGAAAATGAGATTGTTCTCGATTTGGGATCATGTATTTTATTAGTCTATTTAAACATATTTCTTTTGATTAGGGTAAATGGTAAGCTTTTGTTTTTTGAAATGAAAGGATGGTCGTAACATAATGATAACATTATTCTTAATATTACACATTAACATTGGTCATAACATGTTACAAACCTTTATTGCAGAGTAATTTTATTTTTATGAATGAATTCTTATAAAACCAAATGAGAAATTCGAATTAAATGATGGTAATATGATGATAATATAATAATATTCGTAAACATATATATAACATTATTCGTATAATAAACATTGGACATCACATGATGAAACATTATTTTTAATATTATACATTAACATTGCAAAATCATTTTATATTTATAAATGTATGTGATATAAACAAATTATTAATGGGTTTTCTTGAAGACAATATTATTTTAAAAATTATACATTTAAATTAATCATATCGTTTTTTTTAAAATTGGAATATAATAATGTATGCACAAATGTTTGTGATATTAATTACTTTGTCGAAAAGTAAGCCTTTATTTTAAGTATTAATTTTCAAAAAAAATTAGACAATTTGAAATATAAAAAAAAACCATAATATTTATTTTAATATTTAAATATATATATCAAATTTATATGCAACAAAAATACAAAAAAATATTCCATTGGCTACATTTTGATATATTGATATAGTGCTATATATTTTTAATATACCATAAAGTGCAAAATATACCGAATGTCAGCCAATGGAACTAAGATCGGTAGTATATAGTTTTTGTAGTTTTTACCGACGGTATAATAAAATTTATTGTTTATAAAAAATAAAATAAAATTCTTATAAATGCCTCAATGATATATTGAATATTTTAGGTATACTATTTAATTACTACCACGAGTATTATATTTGTTTTTTTCCTTTTCAGGCTTTTTCACTTAACTGTATTGCAACCACTTTTCGAGTTCCTGGTTGGTCGTATTGAGTTTCGACTGCTGTCTGTCGGCTTTTGCACTGTCGGGGCAGTAATGCGTGTATAATTGCCCAGACAATGAGCAATTGTTTTTAACATTTTCATTTTTTCTTTCACATTTTTTCGTGTGCCCGCCATTCGTGTTGTGTTTGCGCGTCTGCCAAAGTTCCTGTTTTTCGTTATTTTTTGGGTGAGCATTTTTCACATTGTTTGCATACATTTCACAGTCAGTGTGTGTTTGTGTGTGAGTGCATGAGTATTTGTTATGCAAAAAGGCCTCAAAGCGTTCGTTGTTTTCGATATGTTGTGTTGTGCTCCCCGTTCAAGCAAATTAGTTTACAAAGGACTGTCGCTGCTGTCTGTAGTAACATTCTTGTGTCCTGGCCCCCATGCACACACTTAATACTACATCATCGGCTCGTATTTTGGGGCACACAACAAATTGAAAATGCATTTTAAAGCAGCTGTCGGCGCATAAAAGGCCGCGGGCTAGAAATTATTTTGCATGAGGACAGCCATCGTTGGGGTATTGTTGCTACACATACGGTGGCAAAAGCAAACGGAAGTGAACAGGATATTGCACACAGACTGTTGTCCCCACCATTTGTTTGGCCAGCCACAAAAGTTTGTTTGCCTTTTCATAATTAAGCGCGAAAATTGGGCTCGTGGCCTGCGGTTATATTTCAGTCGGGGAAAGGGACAACTCATAATACATATAGTATATGTATACTATATAGCGATGCATATTTAAACGTGTTTTTGGGGCCACCCACAGATGGTTGCAATTAGCTGGCAAATGTATAAAATCCCATAAGAGACCATTAAAACAGCTCAAAGATAAACTACACTCGTCGTCGTCGTCTTTTTCGTCTGTATCTCAAATTAGTTGCAGTTTCTATACGTATAAACGCCCACGTAGCTCGCCAATCAAGCGCCGTTTTTATGACTCAATATGAGTGCGTCTTTATGAACTCCAGACATTTGCCAGATCGAACGATAAGCAGAGGGAGGAATGGAGACGTGTGGCAAACTGTTGAGTGGCCTACAACAATTCTGCACTAATTTTGTAGTCATAAAAATTCAGTTGCATGCCATAAATGTCGTCGGCAGGCGACAAAGTCGTTGGCCAACAACTTGCGTGTTTCATTAGTTGCGAAATATGAGTGGCTCGTCAAATTTCCCAGTGCTTCTCCTCTCTTCTTGACTCTCTACTCTCTAGATAGTTCGCTTCGTATTGTGACAAATTTGGTTTTATTTCTGTGCGGCAGACAGACACAATAAAACATACAAATGAGGCACAGACTCGCTGTCGTAGTCGTACTCGCAGTCTCAGATGTGGCAACGTTGCGAATAGTTGAATCGTCTTGCAAAAATTGGGTGTGGCAAGTTTAATTATGTTTGCGTTTTGTATTCTGCTGCACATTAATTCTTTTCCGTGTTTTGGCAGCACAATGGCCACGAAGCAGGGGCAAGACACTGGCTAAAATTTGCCACGAGTCACGCTACGAGCTGTTTATTTGTTTACATCATTAAAGCGAACCGTAAAAAGTATAGCTAGTTTTTTACAGTGTTGAATAAGTTAACAAATTAATGGAATTCATCTAGATTGAATAGTTTAAAGAGTATTTAAAACTTAATAAAAATAAGTTTTTGTCTTGCTTAAATATAAATTTATTTTGTTTCTTTCTTAATAGTACTTTAGGTAAAAGTAAGTATATATAATGATTTTGTAGTGTTGCTTAAATTTAAAATTTAATGTTATTTACATTGAATATTCAGCATTTCATTTAAAATTAAAAAAAAAAAATACTTTATGATATTTCTGAAATAATTGGCATACAAAATGAAAAAAAGCATAATATAATAGAGAAATAAAGAAATTTATTTGTATTTCCTTTGTTATTCTCTCTCATTTTTATATTTTCAGCTTAATGAATTTTTTTTCCATTCTGTATTTAAATTTTAAAACAATTTTTTTTTACATACTCGACAAATATGTTATGTAATTTATACACCAACAAAATATTATAATTCAGTTTTCAAAGTTAAATTTTGTCAAATCTATTTTTATATTTAGTTATCTTTACTCACTTGAAATATTTGAATTAAAAAAACTAGAACACAATAGAAAAATAAGGGATATAAAAATAAATTATAATGCTTCTCTATAAAAAAGTATTATTTTTAGATATGAACAGCATATTTTTAAATTTTCTGACAACTTATTATTTTAAACTATTCGTTAAATTTATCTCAGTGTATTGTACCGTTTGCTCGCACACTTCTGGGAACGATGCAACAAAGTCAACGTCATGCCCCATGCTGTGACAAATCCCCGAGTCTTAGTCGCAGCTCCTGCAGCATCAACACCAAATTGTTTCTCGTGTTTGCTTCTGGCCTTTGGAGTTCATGTCGTCGTCGTCGTCTTCTTTGCAGACGTATCAAATGTGACAGCCCGAAATGAAGTCATAGCTATAGACTGGAAGACCTAGACATATCGCACATACGCTTTTGAAGACTTTTCAACAACATACACAGAATCAAATAGCACGAACACTGAACGAGTCCAAAATATTTCTAGCGTTCGTTGATGTTGCATTTACTTGGGATTCTGTTGGTGTCTGTGCCTCAGCATGTCAACCTGGCCGCCTCCACTTCCATTCCCTTTCGAGTGTCTTGGAGTCGACAACAACGAGTTTATAGTATACAGAGAGACTTTTGCTTTGTGTCAGTGTAGATCCCTGGGTCTATCGCCCTTTCGCCTTCCTCATATGCGGGCTGCTAGAGAAACAATTTGACTTGATGTTGATGTTTCTTTGTTAATTTCCATGCCGTGTCATTTTCTTCGTTCTTTCTTTTTTCACTTTATTCTTAACATTTCTTTTTTTTTTTTTTTTTTTGTTTTCGTATGTTGGGTAAATGTTTAGTACGTGTGACAAATGTTGAACTTGTACGATTGTGTCTCTCTCGACTGCCAGCATTTAGCAAAAGTTTCTCTGATGCAGATTTGTGTTAACTTTGAAGGTACTGCATAAGGAGTAAGGGGAGCAGACATTTCGAGAAACGTTTATCTTTGAGTTACACGACATTTGCTGTCTGCAATTAATTTGAAAAGGCTTTGCAGCTCTTTCTGTTGTGATGTGAAGTCACATCTGGCCAGGGAAGCGAACACTGATGTTACCTGTGGCATATTTGCATCACAGCGCAGACTTCACAAAGAAAGAATATTTTATTTATATATGGGGGAAATAAGCGATTCAAATATTTAAAGAGGCGAGTATTGAAAATGAAATGGAAAGTTAACTTTTAAGTGTAAGCACGTGATAAAGTTTCTATTGAGTTATCAAGATTTCCATTGCTGTCTTCTATAACTTTTAGCTATTGTTATGGTTGAATCTCTGCAATAATTAGAAATTTACTGTGCTGCTCATTTCGTATTGTAACCTGAAGCGGATTTTGGTTTTTGCTTATTTTACAAACTTGTAACGTAAATTCGATGCTCAGCGAGTAGCACCTCAAGGCACAGCACGCTTCGTACTTAATTACAAGGAGTGGAGGAAAGAATAATACCTGACTTGACGGGGGGTCACATCTTTTTTCGATTAAAAACTTTCTAGTGAAAACTTCAAGACGGCAATTGTCAGACATCCACTTAACTTGACGGTGGGATTTCTAACGCAAAATTTTACGACAGATTAACGAACGATTAACGGTGTAACGTGGTGCTACGCTCAGTACGTGCTCACGTATTCCCCTCATCCCCTTTCTTTTCATTCATTGCGATTGCTTTGCCGAGTCCCCGTTGAGTTTGAGGCGAAGCAGATGTCGCGTTTTTGCTACGAATTTATATTTTGCAGGTGATTTGTCGCATAAAACTCAAATAATTCATAAGGCGAGTGCCGAAAGCGAAATATAACGAGCAGCCCACAATACCCGCAGCTTTCCCTTTCCCATTCCATATTTCCCTTTGCTAACCACCAAGCGCCAAAAAGTATGCAGCAAAGTGCGGCGTTGGCAACGCGTCGTATGCGTGCTGACAAACTTTTTTTGTCAGCTCCAAAGTTGTCGACTTGGGTTTTAGAACGCTACAATGCTTTCTTGCTCGCTCGCTGATAGACAATCTGATGCGTAGAAAGTTTGTCAGTTTCAAACGGTTTGCTTTACCCTTAATTCTTAATATTTTTCTCGCAATGCCAAAAATTGTGCCTTAGGGAGCGCGGCCTAAATCTAGTTTACTGGCTGTCTAATTTGTTCTGCGGCTTCAAAGATTAAATATCAGCAAAAAGGTGAAAAAGAAAACCTATTCGATATTCGCACAACATTATCAAATGTTGTTTGTCAGCTAAGCTTAATTTCCTGACATACGTGTATGTGAAGCATTTGTTAGCCCAAAAGTGTTTCTCTTTTTTTCTTTTTTTGAAGGCCAACATGTTTATCTGTATCTGTTGTTGCCTTCAGTTTGTCAGTGGAAACATTTTTCTGGCTTTTGCGCTTGGCGTTGGCTTTTCTGACCCGCAATTAAGATTGTTCAGTCATACTCGCTATATATGTATGTATATCCGGAAATCTCTGTCAAGCGATATGCGAAGCTGAATTTGTTTCGGTCGCCGTTGGCAGCGTTTTGCTTGTGGCATTTCATTTGCATGCTTATCGTGGCGCCTCTGCCACGTTTAATGTTGCATGTTGCCACCATGAAAGTTTTTTGCTCGCATGTTTCTCTCTTTTCATTTTTTCCTTTTTTTTTGCAGCCCTACGATTTTAGAATTTTTCTTCTTGTGTTTATCTTTTGTCACATGTGCGGGGAGTTGACTTTTTCTGTTTTTTTTTTGCTACATTTCTCGCTTTGCAGTTGTTGATTTTTGATATATGGTTCCCAATGGTGTTGTTGTCGCGAATGTTGTGTTGGGAGTCATCTTTTCTGTCTGTGACTGCGTCGCGTTTCAATGCGTTTGACTTTTTTGCGCGCTTTGATAAGTGCGCTTAAGTGTGTCAAGTGGTTGACGGTGGGGAGAGAGAGAGAGAGATGAAGTGGCAGCCAGGGGCGAGTTGTTGTGCAATCAGCAGCGGGCAGGAAATGTGCGTAGCTCTGCGAGTTTTTCGTTGCCAGGGGCGGAGTGAGATCCAGAGTCGGAGTTGGAGTTGGAGTACAAAACAAATTGCGATGCATGCTAAAGTGCTGACATGGTGTCGCAGAAATGCTTGTAAATGATATGATAGAGTAATGATTGCAGCTTATTTGACTCTCAAGAACAATCATCCATCTAACTCGTGTGGTGTAAGCAGCTTAATGCGGTGGTGTAAAATGCTCTAGCTGTGTAATTAACCCATTAGTGGCCATACATTCGTGTATATGGGCAAACAATTAACCCACTTTGGCAGGCAAACACACAGAGCAAATCTTTGCCGAGCTCTGTGTGATATTAATTGTAATTAAAAATTAAAATGATTTTAACATTTTTAATTATGCAATTTGCATTCATAATAATTAAAACAAATGTTTGGCTGAATGCCCGACAAACAACAACAACAAAGGATGCCACACAACTGAGCCAACAATTTTTTGACGTCCTGCTCCGTCTCTCGCTCTTTGGCGCCAACTCTTTTCAGTATTTCGTATGTCGCATCAACCATGAAAATGATAACAAGCCAAATGTGCGCCATTGAGAGACAAAGAGTTGAAGAGAAAGATAGAAAGAGAGAGAGAGAGAGAGAGGGACACTCGCTGGGGGCCTTGATTGTCTGCCTCTTTCAATTTGGCAAAAGATGCCACCAAATGTTGCCCAATTTGTGCGGGCTTCGCTTGGGGTTCCGGTGTCGTGTGTAGTCTCGAGGAGAAGGGGGAAATGTGGATGGGGAACGTTTGCCAATTGGAGCCTGTGTCGCTGGCATCTAATGAGTTTATTCGCAATTAGCTTCGTTTAAAATGCAAATGCTTTGAATGCGAGTGACAACACGAATAACTAAACACACACACAAAACCCAAATGTCCATGAGAAGCTTATCAAATGAACATTTTGGGTATAGAAGCCAAGCTGCTGGGATATCATATTATCCATTGAAAGCGTTTTTAGATTAAAGCAAACAAAGTAGAATCGTTATTTTAACTGCTGAATTGATTATTTTACAAAGACAAATTTTACTTGTGGATTTATATATGGAAATATAAGTATCTTTCTTTCTTTACCTTCCATACTACGGACAAATATCAACAAATATGTTAAATTAAATATAAACTAACGCTTTTACACAAAATATAATGCTTATTTTTAAGAATAATTCCAAATTGAATTCATCTTATTAAAAAAATCCCTTAAAAATCACTATCAAAATATGCGTAACAAACGGAACATATATTCTGAATCAGCATAAATTACTGAATCATATCCATTCAGGCATTCCCGACTGTCCGTTTGAATGAACATAACTACAGAAGAACAGATAGCGAATTTCTTGCATATGCTTAAAAGTAACGTCACGCAGCATGAGTTAATTGTAGATTTTTGATATCTCGTCTCAATTCCATAATATCCGACAAGTTCCGCAACAGTAACTATTATGAACACAAGCATCTTAGAGGCTTGACTAGTGGCTGAGATTATTTTAATAATCTTTGCCTCACAAAAAAACTTTTGTTGTCTGCTCTTTTTGGTGTTGGTTAACAAGTTGTTCATAAAATTTTGTATAGTATTGTATGGTAATTTTGTAATAATACCCGCTACCCTTAGGGTAGAAGGGTATTATAACTTTGTGCCGGCAGGAAATGTATGTTACAGGTAGAAGGAGGCATCTCCGACCCTATAAAGTATATATATTCTTGATCAGCGTCAACAGCCGAGACGATATAGCCATGTCCGTTTGTCCGTCTGTGTGTCTGTCCGTCTGTCCGTCTGTCCGTATGAACACCTAGATCTCAGAGACTATAAGAGAGCATTTGTTATGTTTGCACGCAGATCAAGTTTGTTTCAAATTTTTGCCACGCCCACTTCCGCCTGCGCAAATTAAAAAAATCGAATAACAAGCGTAATTTTAAAGCTACAGTTGCGAATTTTAGTATATATAATAATAACTATAGTAGTTATGATACCTGAAAGTTTGGTTGCGATCAGATAAAAATTGTCGAAGTTAATAAGGAAATACTTTTGTATGGGCAAAAACGCCTACTTACTAGGGGTCTTAGTTGCTTTGGCTGACAATCTGGTATATTGAGCCGTCTATGGTATATTTTGAATACGGTACTATATCGATATACCAAACATACCATTTAGTATATTTTTAGTATTTTCGGTATATTTTGAAAATAATACTGCAATATTTTGCCCTTATTAAAAATGGGTAGCGGGTATCTCACAGTCGAGCACACTCGACTGTAACTTTCTTACTTGTTTTTTATGCCAAAAGAAGAACAATTTTACTGCATCATTTTACTTTTATTGAGAATGGGTGCCGCGTTTCTCATAGTTGAGCATTTGACTGTAGCTTTCCTACTTGTTATAATTGCTTGCAGTACTGCTATGTTAATATCCCTCCCTATCATCACTCAAATATTTTAAACAACTCTCAAAATGTCTACACTTGAAGCTGCTTTAAACACATAAATAATATGCGTATTTCGAGTTCATTGCTGGCTCGTTGCTCGGTTATCCTCTGGGCGACAACAATGTAATCTGCACTACATCAGCAACTATTACAAGTATACGACTAGCAATACGACCATTACAATTACTACTGCTATAAAATATTGCCTGCATCGGGCGCAACGTGCAGCGTGCAACGTGCAACGTGCCACATGCAACTTGCATAACAATTGCAATTTGCATTTGTTGCCATAACAAAAGCTGCCAGGCAATCTCTTAAGAGTCGACAAATAAAACTTAAACCAAATTTAAGCACATAAAAACGCCTTTAAAACTGTCATAAAAATGCCAAGTAAAGTTTTGTAAACGACATTGAGATACTCTGCCAATTTTGTAAATTATACAAAAAGAAATCTAGAATAAAATAAATTTGACATTTGAATGCCTGATTAATATTTACTTCATTAATAAACATATTTTCACGATTTTATATTTTGCAGCTAAACTTCCTCACTTGGTTTATTTAATGTAAGGAATAATAAAAGAAATCTGGACAATGGCAGCTCCATTAAAGTGCAGCGACAAATCCATTGGCCATATGGAAAACTTTCAGTTGTCCTGCAAGAATTTTCCCAGTGAATTTCTTATGTGTGTGTGAGTTACTATCCTTTCTGTGTGTGTATATATTTTTCTTAAGCGCTGCACTTTGGTCAACAATTTCATTTGTCGTCACTGCAAGGACACTTCGATTGCATTTGCAAGGCTTCCAGCTCATTCGCATTCGTATTCGCATTCGGATTCCCATTCTCAATCTCATTCCCATTGCCAATCCCATTCCCATTCACATTCCCTGTGTCAATCCCAATCCCATTCTCCATGTCCATATGTGTGTCAATGTGTGTTCTTGTGTCGTTTTAGTGAAATTGCACAAAATTGTTTTCCGTTTCGTTTCATTTCGATGTCGTCGACGCGTCGTTGCAGTTGCAGTTGCAGTTGAAGTAGTTGCTTCTTCATTGGAAATGTGCATTTAAAATTTATTGCAGGCAAAGCACAAAATTAACTGCATTGAGAATGCCTAGAGGGAACCTAGAAGGGAAAACAGTTTCAATGCTGACAATTGAAATAACAATTTTGTGCCTTCCGTTTCTGCCTTGGGGCAGCATTGTTTAGGTTCCCATTTGCCAAGTTGCCGAAAACGTTTTGTAAACATTTCGTTACTATTCTAAAACTTGGATAGACTTAATGAAATCTTCTTAAACAATTGCTCAGACATTTACATTTTATAGATTTTCCTCAAACCTGATTAAGTTTCTCTTTCTGTTCGGTTGTAGATGGCGTAAATTACTTTCTCTATTTTGCGCATTTATCTTATTCAAAGTGCTGTCAAATTGTGCTGACCTAGCTCATCAATACTCAACCCCACAAGACCAAGACGCAAATTTAAATGGGTTTTGTACGAGAGAAAGAGCCATAAACAAAACATAAACAAACAAGTCGAAGGATTGATGGAAAATGCCCGGGAAGAAAGGAAAAGCATTTGGCAAAAGTTTAATTAACATAAGCGGTTTAGCAGAGAGAACTTGAAATTGCGGCTTTTCAATTTGTATGCTCAACCGATTAATAAATTAGTCAGAGGTGTTAGATTGACAATGTTCTTTGCAGATTCTCCGAGTAGTGTTTTCTGTCCTCTGAGCGCACTCAACTATCAACAAATCAGTCAAAGTCTCATTCTGAGCTTTTGCAATTTGCAGCTTGCTGCGTGTCTGCGTGCTACAAAAAAAAATGATAACTGTGCGCAGTCAAGTGTTATCACTCTGCAACCCACCCACGCACGTGCCCCACATGAGCTGAGCTGAGGAGACAAACAAGCATATAAATAATTGAAATGTTCAGCGAAGCACCCAAAGAGCACCACAAACCACCCTCCACTTTGGCAAAATTGCAGCACTTTTCAAGAGGTTCCACCTCGATAGAGTTTTCTGTCTCTCTCTCACACCCGATTGCTGCTGTCCTACTCGCACTGGCCAGGCATTAAGCAATCAAACATTTGATTTTCATTTATCGTGTAATCAAGCGTAAAAATAGCTTCGTGACCAAAGTGACTCATCATCGTTGCCCTCAATCCTGTCACAGTTCTCCAGTATCCTGTATCCGCCTTCCTTTCTCCTCTCCACCTCTCCTGGGAGAGTGTGTGTGTCCACTTATGGATGGTGTTGATGACATTACGACCATTTGATTGCTTCATTTTTTTGCCACGTGCATCCATCAAGTCGACGCTCTGCCTTTCTCTCCTATCTGTATAAAAAATGCTGCTGATTTCCGCGTTGGAATAAACTATGCGTCCGAATCTTCATTGAACCATTAATTGCACGGCTCTAAGCTGCAGTTGTTGGCGAAATTGATGCCTTCTGTGCTCAGCTGATTAAGTGAGTAGTTTCCTTTGTTTCTTATCATGACGAGTGCCAGAAGATGGAAGCAATTTTAGTTGCTCTTGTGTGGAAGTTAAGGGAGAGTAATTTCATACCGAACTTGGGAACAAAGACAGTTGAACTTAGCTCAATTTTTATAAATAAATATTTAGAGTTATTTACTATTTTACCTTAGTTATTAAAATGTTCAGTAATATGCCAAAATTCTACATTTTTTGTGTCAAAGACTATTTAGGACAGTTCAACGGCTATCAAAAGTAATAAGGTATAAAATCATGTACTTTAAAAATGAGTTCTAGGTTAATGCATTGGATTCAATGCACTTTTTTGTAGACATGTATATTTCAACCATTTTTAAAGGGCATCAATTACATCAGTATTTTATAAATTACACTTTTAAATGAATAATACGGTCAAAGTTTATTATATTACATATATGTTTTAACTCACTTAAAATTAAGATTGTTGAATAGGCGAGGTGTTTAAAACATTTTCGTGTTTTCGATCCAAAGTTACTGAATTTAATGTAACTAAACCAAGGATTTAAAGGCAGCACTCAACTATTGATTGTTGCAAATTTTTCTTTAATGTAAAAAACTGATATAAAGCAGAATTAACAAGTTTGGAAGCAACTCTGGGCTGACAACTTATTTTGACAGTAAATAATAAACTACTTTTGCTAGTTTAAAATATGTTATTAAATCATATTAAAAAAAAGAGTTTCTGCTATTTTACTATTTTATATTTAAATCATATTTTGATATATTTAAATGTAGGTATAATTATAATTTATTAATTGTCTGCTAATTTTTACTAGTCATTTAATTAAAATCGCATTTTGAGCTTTTCTTCCAAAATGTTTTTACTTAGCAGCAATTCTTATATACATATGTATTTTACCCAAAGTAGTCAGGCTTCCTTATTTAAAGACCTCTACTGTAGTCTTCAAGAATGTTTCAAGTGCAAGGCATTTGCAGTGATTATTTCACATCCAGACATTTGTTCTCTATAGCTTTGCTGTCCCCATTCAGTTCCAGTTCAACACCCACCTTTGAGCAGCAATGAGATACAATGATATCTGCAGAGAAGCCCCAGCTACTACAAGTATTGACACTTGATGAATGCTTCGCTGGCGACAACAATGCCGTTGATGTCTCTGACAGGTTTACACTTGAGTGACTTTCAAGTTCATCGTTTTAGTCGAAGTATTTGGATTGTGCAGTTTTATTTGGGTACAAAAAAAAACTTGAGTAATATGTAGTACTATAGAAAAATACAAACATCTTAACGCTTAACGCTTTGGTGTTTTCATAATATTTGGCACTGATTCGACGGTTCAAAGTTTGCCTCAAACTTTGCTTTAAGGTCTCGTTAGACGACAGTTGTCAACGCGGGCATAATTTTCCGCATAGAAAAGATCACAAATGGCAGCGTTATTGTCATAAGTCATCTCGGCCACCTTGAACTCCGGATTGATGGCAATCTTGAGAACATAGGAGCCGCGTGGCAACTCAGTGATGTCCACCCACTGGCAGTCCAGATTGTAGAGATAAACATCTGAGCAGTTAACGGAGATGCCTAAATGGAAGTTGGAAAAATTTCATTAATTTATCTTTGAAATGCAATTAATTTACAAAAGTTTGTGGTATTTATATTATAATAAATGAATATTCAATACTTTAACATGAGCTATTGATGGAGATGCCTGAAGTGGGAAAAATTGCATAAATTAATATTTCCAATTTAAGCTAAAGCTCTTTATAATATAATAAATAAGCATTCAATTCTTTAATATGAGCTGTTGAGCTGAATTTATAGTAAAAATAATTTACATTTATATTATGCTATTTACTACTTCCTTAATATAACATAGTATGACCAAATACATAATAATTTAATATGTTAATTTAGTTATTTACGCTTTGCTCTCACCTTGATCTCCGAAGTTGGCACAATTGTATTTCCTGGGCACGCCTGGTAAGCAGCTGCTGTCCTCTAAACAAAAGGACGCCTTGTGTCCCTGTGCAACCTTCTGACCCTGCAGATCGTATATGTCAAAGGTGGCAAACACTTCCATGCTGTGATAGTGCCTGAAAACATATATGCTTACTTATAAAATATTCATAATTAAAATTTCCCCCTTACATATGACACATATGCCACTCCCACTGACTCTTCGCCTTAAAAGGCCGAAAGTCCGTGTTGCCCGCATTGATCGCAGCTGCCGTAAATTTCAAAAGACGTCTTGTCTGATAGCGCCAATGGGGATCATCGCGTTGTATTTGATACGCTTCGTTGGACACGCAATTCTCCTCCATGGCGCATTGCATAAGCACCATGGGTCGATCCTCGAGATGTGCCGTCTGCTCGATCTCATAGTAGTCCACAACCAAATCGGGTGAGAGGTGATCACAGATCACAGCAGCCACATGCTGTCGATTGCCATGGCAGCTGACGATGCCCTGCAGATGATCGTGATGCAAGCAATCGGCCAGTTCCGTCTCATTGCCATAGCACTCGCTGCCACTGAGCGTCGGACGCGAAATATTCGCGCCACCAAAGTAGTCCGTTTGAAAAGCTTCGCTAGCATAGCCTAAGCCGAGCTGCCGGCAGACAACATTCGCCTCTAGCATGCCCCAGCCATCGGCACAGATGCTGCCCCAACGCTGGCCATCGATGCGCACCTCGACGCGTCCCTCGTTGGGCGAGCGACCGCCACGTAGGCGCACATAAAGCCGTGATCGTGGGTGAATGGGATACTTCAGCAATGGGCGATCGTCGGGCAAAGCAAGAGGCGCAGCTCGAACTGCGTTGCGTGGGGCATAACACATGACGCCAGCTGCCTCGCTGGGCTCGCAGTCGTTGATGCCCCAGCCCTCAAAGTGGCACTGGGTCAGCTCCTGTTCGTGGCCCTCGCAGAAGAGATTGTCCATCCAGTAGCGCCGTCGAGCGGGTCCAAAGTAGCCACTGTGCGTGTAGCGACGCAGTCCAAGGAAACCCAATTGACGGCAAACAATTTCGCCCTCCGTGGCGTCCCATTCATCATCGCAAACGGCGCCCCATTTGTTGTTGTGCAGCACTTCGATATTGCCTGCCTCGAAAGGAAGAAAACTGCATTAAGGATTGCCCAGACTTAACTGAATCTCTGTGGCCCACCTTCGTACTCTGCATCGCCGCCAACGAGACGAATGGCTCCCTCCTCCTTGTTGAGCGTCTTGATGTAGCGTTGTATCAGCTGCTGTCGCTCCTCGCGAGCATCCTGCAACGTTTGATGTGGCACAGCTGCCGCCGAGTGCAGTGCGAGCAGCATTAAGCATAGAACGCGTTGCAAAAACATCTTTAATTGTTGGCTATAATTGTATTGTGTATTGGGGCCTGGCTTAGATCGCGTGTGCTGTTCGCATTTGTCCGCCTCGACGTCCGTTCGAGAACTGAATTGGAATCTGAAAACTGAAACTGAACCGAATACCTAGCAAACAAAAAGTAAATTAAATGGCAAATGAAATCATTTAACTATGAACTTCAGGTAAGCTCAGCGTTCAGCGCTCTACTGTGGCATCTACTTGGATCTATCTATCTGCCTCATACACATTATACGAGCTGCGATTTGTGCGATGTTTCTGTTGCGGTTCAGAAGCTTCGCTCTCTGAGCTTGTTGCTCGATGTGTTCAGCTGACGTCAGAGTGTCAGTCGACAAGGGCGGAGGTTGAGAGTGAGCGTCCATATGAATCGCTTGATTCTCGAGACAGATTTGGTCATGTTAATGCATTGACAGCCAGCCACACACAGCTGTGCCCAACTCTGGCAATGTGGAAGGCGGACGGGCGGTCGGGCAATGGATGCATCTTAATGACATTTGCAGCCAAGATTCTGATGAGTTTCTGAGAATCAGCAGCAGTTGTGTGTTTGAGCCAATTTGTTGAACTGGAACACCCAGAGGCGGATGTGTCTCTCAATCAGTCAACTTGCCTGATTGCGGCTGCCAAAATCTAAGTATGATGTTGCACTGCAAGCGAAATTCGAAAAGTTTCAAGTATTTTTCTAACACTGAATATAAATGAAGAAAGTATTTCCAATTAAATAAATATCAAATTAATATATTCTTTGATTTGGCACAAAGTAAACTTTATTTAATCACAATAATTATATTATATATTTTATACATTTATTAAAATATTAAATATTTTATCTTATTTAAATAAAAATTTTATATATATTCTATATTATTTATATATATATATTTTTTTTCTACTTCTTTTTCACTCATATGAATTTCTAAAACAATACAATAAAAAACTTAATTTTGAAAAGAATTTATAAATGAGTAGTAACACAATATAGCTATATTATTTCTCTCAGTGTATGCAAACAAATGCTGCTCTATAAACAATTTCAAAGGAAATAGAAACAGCAACTTGTTTATTATATGGCATAATAATAATAGTAATAATAACAATTATAAACTATTTCTCACACATCTGACGAACATTTAATGAGGCTTTTCTGCGTTGCCGCTTGCCCCTGATGCATAAAGTTCCCCTTGGAACGTCATTACAAAATCTGAAAACTAACAAACTGAAATATGGAAAACTAAGCCATAATTCATTCACTGCACACAATACTCATGTCTATGAGTTGTTTCCATAAGTGTTATAGTTGTAGTTGTTGTTGTTGTTGTTGTTGCTGTAGATTATCTCCATCTGCATAGCTTGCAAAGTCATCAAGGGAAACCCATTATATATTTGGCATGCAGCCATTTGAAACGCCGCAAAAAGCAAACGAAACATGCAACATTGAGTGCTGAACTTGACACTGAAACAAATACGACGAACAACAGCGGCAGCAGCCGCAACAACAACGACAGTAACAACAACAGCAACAACGATAACAAACCAAACAACAAACGGAAAACAGAAACACGCGGTAATGACGTTTGGATTTGCATGTGTGGGTGGGTGTATGTGTCAGTGTGTGTGTGTGTGAGTGTGTGTTGGGGTGTGCTCATTAGCAAGAGTGCCAGCATAATCGAAATTGGAAATCTAACCCGATTAGGTCAGCGGCGGAGAGCAGTCAGTAGGTCAGAACAAGAAAGAGAGAGAGATAGAGAGAACAATTGTAAGCTCGACTTGAAGATACCCTCTACTGAGTAGCAGGCAACACACGTGCTGCTACTTTGACCTTTTCGCCTGCTCAACAGCGTGGAACATGATTTCCTTAATCTATTTTCGCGTTAATTCTACGATTGCTTTAAAAATGTTGAACTCATATAAACATGATAAATGATTTATATTTAAGCTAACTGCATTTTAACATTTATTTAATGGGTATAAAAATAGCAACAAGTTGAATGGCAACATTCAAATGCATTGAAGCGTACCCCTTACACAAAAAAATAAATAAAACAGAAGATGGATACATTTTCAAGATCAATGCGACTTATCGGACTGCTGAACGGGCTGAATGTAAAGTAATCTGATGAGCTGATGATATGCGAATTAATCAACTACATTGATAGTTTATCCGTAAGTGAAATGGCAGATAAATGAACAGAGAAATTAATATTTGCTCTGTTGTATGGCTTCCATCATCGAATTGGAATAGAAGGAAAACGATCTACTACTATTCGCATCCTCACACGAACTGGCCATAAATATAACTGGTCAAAATTAATTGGATAAACGTTTTATGATATTGAATTATGATGGCTAGGAGGTTGGGGTCATTGCACAAGGAACTTTGCTCCGAAATTCCCACACAATTCAAAGCGAACCAATTTTATGAGTGCGTAAATTCCAATGGCAGCTGCCAAAGGCGTAAGGACAACGACAACGCACACAATCCTTGCAGCATCTAGAGCAGAAGCAACAGCAACGTCATGCACAAAGGTAATAAAATTCGATATAAAATCGTGTAATAAAATCATTACTGGCCCTTGGTCGGTGCCAAGGCAAGACACTAAAATCAAACTGGTCTGGCAACGCCAACGGCAACAGCACAAAAACGTGCAGGCGGCCCAGGATATGACCCAGTCTCAATCCCAATCCAAAATCTACCAATCCGAGTCTCACAATCCCTATGCCTGTGTCCCTATGTCTGTCCCAAGCTGAAGCTTAACACATAAAAATGGCAACGTGTGCCGCCGGCTAAGCGAAGCGACAAGTTAAAAGAGCAGCAACCATAACCGCAACCACAACCACAAACCAGAGCCTTAGTCTTAGTCTTAGTCCTGCTTTTATTCAAGACGAAGGAGCTGTAAAAATTGAGATGAAACCAGCGCGAAAATAATTTGTGTGGGTTCGTTATTCATTCCCTCGGCTCGAGGGCCTTCGCGTAGGAAGTGCAATAATAGCAGCTAAAAAGGCAAAAAACTGCTTAAAGGATATTGAAAAACGATAAATTGCTTTATTACTTAAGTGAGCCGGCAGATGATTAGGTTGGCGTTGCTCTTGCTCTTGTTACTTACTGTTGCCGTTGCTGTTACATCCGCAGTCGCCCTGTGGCTCATTAACGTGCCGCAACTGCAGTCTCAAATAACGAAAGGAAACTGAAAGTAACGAAATTCCCTCAGGCGACAGTTGCTTTTTATTATATTTTGAGGACAATTACATATTAATGACACTAATGCTGTGCCAAAGGAGAAAACTATGGGAGAGAGAACTGTAGTTTCTTGCTAATGGATTTTTCTTAAATATGCTAAAATAATATTAGACTTAAAATAAACAATACGTGATGGAAATGTCTGTGATAAGTTTTTTTGGGTATTTCTAAAATATATTTTTTTTAAATCATATCTTTTTTTTTTAACCACAGTTTAATTTAAGTCAACTAGCAAATTTTACTATATTGTTGGCTATTTCGCACTTCATAAAGTACTAAAAAGAAAAGTAGATTTAAGAATTAGAGTACCATGCGGAATAATTATATAATTTTACGTTGAATGTTAAGAATGAAATTTCGCAATATTTTAAAGTTATTTCTGATTAAAAATTTAAATTTAGTTTCAACCACAGTTCAAATTAAATGATGCAGCTAATATTATAATACTGAATAGTGAGAAAATAAAGTACAACAAAGCAACTAATTAAGTTAAGACTAAAATATAATTACATAATATTATTGCCAGTAAAGCGCAACTATAAAAAAAATTCGCATGAGGAACATATAAAGTTTCTGACCTCAAGAATAAGATCACATCATAACAGTCATAACTTGAAGTACAAAATATAGCAATAATTAGATTCAAGCCATTGAAAGTTGTCGTCAAATTTTCCAAAAGCAGCAAGTACATAATAATAATTGAGATTTCTATATTCTAAAAATCTTTCTTATTAATAATATATATTTACATTTAATCTTAACGAAACTTAAATCAAGTAGCAATTATTATTATATTGAAAGCTGAGTTAATAATTTGTTAACAATTGTATTCATAGACACTTCTGCATAAAGAACTTAAAAGCATAAAAGCTAATTAAGTGAAGACTAAAATATAATAACAAAATATTACTGACAATAAAGCGCACCTATAAAAAAAAAAATCACATGACGAACACATAAAGTTTCTGACCTCAAGAATAAGATCACATCATAGTCATAAATTGGACTACAATATATATGCAATAATTAGATTAATTTGCGTTGAAGCCATTGAAAGTTGTCGACAAATTTCCAGCGACAGCTTTAAGCAGCAAGTACATAATTCTCAATTGCCGGCCACACGCAAGAATGAAGAGAGAGTGTGAGAGAGAAGGAATGAAGGCAGGCCATAAGTTCATTTTGTATAAAGCCCACTGTAAGGCCATTAAAAGCTGTGATATCTCTTTATAATGATATCATATATGGGCGCTCATTTGAACATTAATAAAATTGCATGCCGCTGACAGCATAAATGTCACCAAAATGCTATTAAAACTAAATTATAGCCGACATAACCATGATTCATTAGAGCAAACCGAGAAGACGCTGAACAGAAATCATAAAAAAATGTACGAAATACAAAATGTGGCAATAACTCGCAAATTTGTAGCTAGCTTAAATGTGAAAGAAAAAAATTGTTTATTAATTCGTAATATGAACAGGCACAGAAGAATGCCAAAAATAAAAAAAAATAATACGAAATGAAGGCTGAACAAATGTGGCAAGGCGTGTTGCGCATTGCTAAAAAAAATGAATAAATAAAAATGAAACAGCTCACAATCAGCGAGAGCCTCTGCTTTAATACCCTTTTTATGCGAATTTCAATGGAAAATTGGGTTGGTTGGTACAAGGACTGAGAGGGGGAAGGGGACTGGAACGTGCTGGGTTTCCAAATAAAATAATGAAATTAAAATGCGCCTTTTGCTTTGGCAAAGTCAGTCACTTGGACACACGAAAGTACAAAGCAATAAAAACAATAATGAAATCAAAAGAATGAAAACAAGAGAGAGACAAGCAAGCACTGAATGAAACTAAAGGGAAGGGCATTGAAATGGATCGGTTCTCGTTCGGAATTATAATGAGCTTTATTTTTCGAATTTCATTTCGTCCATCTACTTTATTTCTGAACAAATTTATTTAAAATTTAATTTCAGCCAACTTTGTGTGCCAGAAACTTTAATGCAGTTCTTTATTTCCGCGAAAATCACTTGATTATTGAAATTATTTGTTATTTATAGTAATAACAACATTGCCACTTTCTGCATTGTTAATGAGTGCACAAATTATTTATTGAAGCATTTATACATTCAATACGCTTGAACTTACCAACATGCCATCAATCGGTGACTTGCGTATGTCAAAGTCCCCCTGAACACCGCCTGCGATGAACCATGGAATTCCCATTCAAATTTATGCCAATATTGAGATATTGTATACAAATAGCAGGTGGCATTTCCGGGATAGTGCATCATTGGCCACACAATTTCAATGTTGCAATGTTGTTGCAGCAGATGTTGGCATCTACTATCACAATAAATACAAAATACTCGAACAGTAAGAGGTAAATATTTTACAACATAAATTTCTGTAAGAGCCGCCCGAACAAGTAGCTTAAACATTGCAAATAAAACCAGCATATGCATAGTCTGCATATTTCTTACTCTCTCAATAAAGGTATATTTATTACATCTTTCAGGTTGGTGATGTATTTGATGATAGAAATAAATAGAATAGAATTCAATATTATATTTGGAAACATTTTTGATATATTTGAGAATTAAAATTAAAATGGGAGGAAATCTATTTATTATATTGGGGTATAAAAAAATTACAATTGAATTTTAACTTTACATTAATTTTGAAAAAATAAAAATAAATTCTAAATATGGAGACAATTTTTAAAATATATAAAAAATATATAAATATCGAAATAGATATTGAATTTAGGGAATGATTGATACATTCTCAATTGAATTAAAAATTATAGTGTATCTGTTTTGCGAAAGAAGCCTATGTGAAGTCGAAGCTACTGCTTTTAATTTTGTTGTGCCCTTTACTGTCTATTGCCTGCCTGCGGCTGGGACACGATGGGGATCTGCGACAAAACTTTCCGCTTATTTTGCTGTCTGTCTGCAGACGATGACGATGATGATGACTAAGACGAAGACATTGACAACGTGGCCTGAACTTATGTGAGCAAATATTTATTTTAGGATTTTTATGAAGTTGGCGAAAAAGAAATCCAAAGCAGAAAACCGGAAAATCGCCGTGTTACGTCTTGGTTAATAAAACTCAACTTGGCTAAGCAGTCTGTCAGTCTAGTATTTGCCTGCGGAGTGAATAGCCCTAAAGTGCTTTTAAGTATATATTGAACGAAAAAAGAATGTGAAATGAATATAAAACTCAATTAAATTCATTATTTGTTTTTCTCCTTTTCTACTAGGATATATGCAGCTAATTGAATTTTTCATACAATAAATAAGCTGGGCTATGCATTAAAGCTCTTTGCAAAACACAAATAAAAAAAATATAAACAACAAACTCTATTGTTCTGTCGCGTTGAATTGATTGTGGCACACACACACACACACACAACTGGTATAGGGAAAATGTCCCTGGTGCGGACTACATAAATGAATTATGTAACATGTCTAGCCATTTAGTGCCATAATTCAGAACAATCTATGCCAGCAGACACATCAAACGGTCCTAGTTTGTGGCCACATCGAGAGGGACGTTCAGAATGAGAGCCTAAATTGCTCGGCAGCGAGACAAATTGCATTTGCATAGGATAATTGGAATTGCATATTGAAAAAAAAGAGTTAAAGCCTTGCAATGGAATAACAACAAAGAACAAACAACAAAAAAAAACAAGAGATGGAAAACTATAATTTGTTGGCGGTTTTGTGGCTTTACTGCGGCAATCAGTTGGCAAACAGCGTGGGCTTATTTTACTACTTTTTGTATGCAAACGCGAAATGGATTTTAACAAGTTATGGCAAAGGGTGGAAGATGAGCAAAAAAAGATGAGAAACAAGAAAATCAAACAACTTTACTTACAGCGAGCTGTCATTTTATATGAATTTCGAATTTCGTTTGCGAAGCTTTTGTAAAAATTTTGAAAATTATCAGTATAAAGTTAATGTATTTAAAATGCCCGTCGCTGTTCGCTTGGTGGAAGCCTTGGCCTTAGTCACACTGATGGCCCTCATAACTTGCGTTTCTCTTGGAGTTGTCATCGCACAGCGAACGTTAAGTCTTACTATAACATTTATTGAGGTGGCTTTGCAAACTTTGTTCTTTTTCCATTTCCATCGAGATCCATTAAATTTAATCTATCCGTCCTCTTAGCCGGCTGCAAACATACTCGATGTGGTTCTGATCATGATAGAGAAAATGCTTGTGGGCGCCCTCGTATGCACTGTTACTCTAATCAACACTGTGAGCAGTGCTTTGCATATGATTGGAATTGCCTAAATACGTTTCCTTGTATCGTTGAAATTCTTCTGCTCTCTTTTTCGCATGCAAATAAAGGCGGTTCGCGATGTAAAAAACATTGTATCTATTTACACTTTTATTTGTGGGTGGCATTGAACTGTTAAGATCGAGAAGCAAGTTGCATATTGTTAGTGGACTTTAACATAACTTAGATTTCCACTAAAGTTGGGAAAGATTTCTGTGGCTTAAGACTGCAGAAGTTCTTGTAAGTTGTTATTTACAGAGAACAATGACTAGCACTCGTAAGTCTTTTTATTTAAAATATTTTTTTTTATGGAAGATTACAAAAAAGGAGTGCCAATGCAATGATACTAGCATAAGATAAATGAGAGTTACAGAGCATTGTTTATTATTTAATGTTGCCACATCGATAATTTTCAAACTTGCATTATTCTAACACAGAAACACATATTTTAATTTTTGCCATTTGCCCCGGTATAGGAAATTTATATCAATTCTCTTATATAAAGTCTCGCGCAAGACTCGTTAGTGACATTAACTATATTTAATGGATAAAACAAATACAATATGTTGAATACTGCAATAGTTTATCATTTCATTTTACCAATTAAAAAATGTGATTTATTATCTGAAAATTTATTGAATCACCAAACTGCAGCCGTAAAACAGCTGGATGGTAAATACTTACATAAATGTACATAGGTGTTAAACTTATTTATTTACTGTTTAAGTTGTTAAATCTGATATAATTTATAAACAGCGCTGACTGCGACCTCTTCTATATTTTCTTGGTGCTTTAATATAATCATCTTGAGTAGAAAATGTTATATTTTCTCTCAATGAAAATTCGAGTATAATAATAATCAATATTTTAAAGCATTTAAAGTTTTTACTTTTAAAGTTAAACCACTGTTAATAGTTTACTCTAATTTAAGCCAACTAAAAAGTACAAAAACAGCTATTTAAATTTCCATCTGAAATTGCAGCCTTTAAGTCAGCTTATGCTTTTAACAAGCCGACGAAAGAGAAAGCTAAAAACTGAATTTATAAAGGCACCGCACTAATATTCAATCAAACAATTTTACGCCCCAATAAATACTTCTAACCTGCAGGCAGCCAAAACACTAAAATGCGCTCAATTGCAGCAAATTTGCGCCTTGGACGCAAACAAAAACAAAAAGAAAAAAAGAGTTCGTAAAAACGATGCAAACACGAATGAAAATAAATATTGTTTGCCACAAAATATAAACTTGGCTCGAGGATGGCAATAATTTAAGTGCGGGTTTCTGTCTCGCTTCATCTCTCAATACTTTTTCTCCCTCATACTCTGCCTCTCCTCCTTTTTGCCTCTCTTTATATGTTGAATATTTCTCACTTAATGCCACCTTTAAAGCTTTTGCACCTTTTGTGCGCTGGTTATTCTATTATATAGTTATTTATCAATGCTGCCAGGATCGTTGCTCAACTGGATCCCAATGCGAGATATCCACACAGTGTGTAGGAGTTGTTGCTGGTGCGAATCGTGTTTTGATTTAGTGGCAATTTCGGGAACTAAAATTGAGCATGGCCTCAGGGGAAAATTGGAAACAAGCAGAGAAACAGGCGGAAATTGAAGCAACTCCAGAGCGGCAGTTAACAAGGCAAAGAACAATAACAACTCGGTCACCTGAGGGTCAAATACATACGAATATACTCATCCAACGCCTTCGAAAGCTAATCGGAAATTTGTAAAACCGGATTGCTTTAAACGCCAACATCACTGGATTCAATCAGTGCGGAATTGATAAAGGGTTTATTATGGCAGGCTCAGTACTCGATTTGTTGATATCAATCGGTATTAAAAATGTGCTTAGGCTTTCATATTTGAAGCAACTGAACTTAATATGAGAAGACAGAGAATTAATGACTGGATTAAGGGTATCCAATTTTATCATGTTATTGATTCCTCGCAAAGTTTATATCATGATGCTAATACTGAAATACTTTTACAGCAAGAAATAAAAAAAAGTTTGATGGTCCCTTCTAACATTTTTCATAATATGGGTTGTCAAAAGAAAGACTATATTAAATCTGTAAAATTGAAGAAGAACAGAAACAGTTACATGCTTTTTTTAACCTAAAATACTGCGTCGACTAACTTTTAGTCTTGGCAAAAGCCAAGAAAGAAACGTAGAATAGTCAACATATAGTAATAGCAAAACCCAATGCGATGGTGTAATGTAGAATCAATTTATATTTGAATTTACCCTCTGACAGCTTCCAAACCTCTTGCACTTCGGCTATGCGTTAATTGGACTTTCAGATCAAAGAATATTATATATGAACAAATTTAACTTCACATATTAACCTTGAAATAAGCCTTTATTCTTGCATTCTGTTAGTAAGAACGGAGCTTTTATGCGAATGAAATAAGCAATGCCTTTATTTTAAATGATTTCTTTCTTATTTATATAAGATCGGTGACAGGATCGGGTTCAGTTGATTCGCCAGCTTGGCTTGTCTCAGAGGAGGCAGCTGTGCCTGCCTCTGTCTGCTCCGTTGTGGTGGTGCTCATGGCTTCCGGAGCTGCTGGCTCCTCGGGTTGGCTGCAGGCACACGAATCGCGAGTGTTCGCCCTGATCCATTCGTTGAAGTTGCTGACGCGTGTGTAGACACCTGGAGAGCCCGGCTTGGCACAGCCTTCGCCCCAGGAGACTATGCCAGCCAGCTGATAGGTTTGCTCGCCGCTAATCACATGCATCGGTCCTCCGCTGTCGCCTTGGCAAGAGTCCTTGCCGCCCTCCTCCACGTAGCCAGCACAGATCATGTTGTCGGTGATCTTGGAGCTGCCATAGTTGCTGTCTCGGCACTCTTGCTGTGACAGCACAGGCACCTCCACCTCCTGCAGCGTATCGGAAACAGGTCCGCCTTCACTAAGAGCTCCCCATCCCGTAACCACAGCAGTTTGGCCAGCGTAAGTTTCAGTCGGGGTTGGCAGGCAAACGGGATGCATGTCGATGCCTAGACGCACTGGCTCATTGAAGCGAATCAAAGCAATGTCGCTGTCAAAGTTGAGAGTGCTGTAGTTGGGATGCACCAGCACACGACTCACGCGTCTGTCCACAATTTTCACATTTGAGTCTTGGCGATTGTGCTCCAACAAGCGAACTGTGATCAGGCGATGATAGAAGCCATTAACACAGTGTGCGGCAGTCACAGCGTACTGATCGTTAACCAGCGAGGCACCGCAGTAGAAGCTACCAAACCACATGAGCATGGCCATCCATGGATACTCGTGCACCTCCGTCTCCTGGCCACCAACAATGCGATGCCTGGTGTTGATGTTACCACAACCACAAGCGGGACACTCGCGCTTCGCCGGGGCATTGGTGTCAGTGTAGTCGGGTCCCAGGATTGAGACGATCCAGTCGAGAAAACTATTTTGACGCAGGTTGCTCAACGACTCCAGAATCTTGCCCGGCTCAGAGACGCCACGTAGACTGGGCGTGGCCAGGCAAAGGCTCAGCACTGAGAGGAAGCAAATATATTCGTATCTCATATTTTCGCTGCACAGAACTTTTGTGGCCAACTAGCAATTGGCAACTGAGTTGCTGAGGATGCACCACAAGCTGCAAGAAGCCTGAAATAGAACTCAACCTGAACCTGAATCTTAAACTGGCTAGACCGGACCCAACCGAAGGTTGTTGACTGTACCAGCGAGTGGAATGCAGAACTACTATAGAACACTGTACTTGGCAGTAGTTTTTTTTTTTAATCAATAAATAAACGAATCGAGCCAATTATCTTCGATTAGTCGAAGCCTAAATACACTTGCAGAGCCAACTACCAATTTGATCAGTAAGAAAATAATTTAAAAAGTTTCATCTACAGAAAAATTTCAGTTTTTGTGTGTGCAAATAAAAACTGAATTTTCCGCGATTGTTTTTTAGAATTTCGGGAGTTGAAATCTCTCGGACGATTTGCAACGAAACGAAAAAGTTTTCGCTACCAAAAACTGGAATTTCGCATAATCGTTTTAAAGTGCTGATCAATTTGGAGTTTATAGAGTAGAGCTCTGGCAGTGATTGCCTTAAAGTTAGTTGCAGCTGCTCGGCTACTTGATCTTCTTGGTCTCTTGATGGCACAGACAAGCCTGCTTGGTGAGGTTCTTGATCCAGGTGCCATAGCGATTCACTCGCGCATAGACGCCCGGATAACCGGCCTTGGCACAGCCCTCGCCCCACGAAACAACGCCAGCGATCTGATGCTCCCGCGTACCATTCGGCACAATGTGCAGTGGACCACCGCTGTCGCCCTGGCAGGAATCCTTGCCGCCCTCATCGTAGCCACCGCACAGCATATTGTCGGTGATCTTGTTGCCGTAGCGACTCTTGCGGCATTCGTCTTGCGATAGAATTGGCACCATTACCTCCTGGAAATCGGAGAAAAAAGTGTGAATTCTCCATAGCTGATTATTTAGCTTTTCAACTACTTACTTGTAAGGTATCTGAGGTGGGTCCGCCCACTTTGAGTGCTCCCCAGCCGGTGACGATCGCTGTCTCTCCCTTGAAACTGCGTCCTGGCGTCGGCATGCAAACTGGATGCAACACCTCATTGAACTCCACAGGTTCATCCAGCTTGATGATGGCAATATCGTTGTCATAGTTGCGTGCATTGTACTTCGGATGCGTGATCACCTCTGCCACCTTGCGATCGATCTTCTGCAGATGCGACATTTTGCGATCGTGCTCAAGCAGACGCACCGAAATTCGCTCCTTACGGAAGCCATACACACAATGCGACGCCGTCAGCAGGAACTGATCGTTGAGCAGCGAACCGGCACAATAGAAGCGTCCGCCATACAGCAGCATCGCCACCCAGGGATACTGATGCACCTCCGTCTCCTGGCCACCCACGATGCGTTTCTGTATGTTCGCTACTCCGCAGACACAATCGGTGCAGTTGCGCGGTGGATTCAAAGTGGGTGGTGCGGGAGTAGTGACTCGACGTGTGGTTGTGGTGCCCATTGTGGGTGCTGATGTAGTACTGGTCGTGGTGGCTGCACTGGACGACGACGAAGACAATGGCGCCTCAGTGGGCGAGGTGGCCGAGCTGCTGAGTGTCGCCAACGTGGCGGTTTCTATGGCACCGGGTCGTTGGGGTAGCAGTGAGAGCACCCATTGGACGAAAGTGTTCTGGGATTGTTTCAGCAGTGGAGAGCTGGGTGTTGTGCCCACGGAGGCGACGGCATGCTGTGTTGCAGCGGATCCGAGTAGCAGAAACAGCAACAGCAGCGGCAGCAGGTTGAACTTTTGGCAGCCACAAGACATTGCCAATGAGTGTTGAGTTGGTTGTAGTTTTGTTTGGCTTTCTCTGCGTTTAGGCGACACCACACCACACACGGCTTGTGTGGCTCGTTGCAAACTGAAAAGCCAGCCACGAATTTGAAAGCCAGCGACAAACATTTCACCCAAATTCACATGACAAGCAAACCAACAACCGATCGAGCGACTGGGCAGCAAAAAAAAAAGTTGTTCTCGCCTGTGGCACGTCCACTTTGCCAATCTACAACAAGTGAGTGTAAGAGAGTGTGTGTCAGTGTATGTGAATGTGTATGAGAGTCTTCGCTGTATTGTATTCGTATTCTGATCATGCGTGGGCTACGCCGGCTTGACCATGATAATGATGCTTCTCCTCAAAAGCAACACCCAATGAGTTCAATTCAACGGTTTTCGATACTCTTGTCACAAGTACCGCCGATCACTTGTGAAACAGATAACAAAGTGTATAAAATAATGTAGGTTACGTTACGTTATTCATAAACATTTTTAAGCGATTTTTTTAGAATTCAAATATACCAAATATAAACTGGTAAAAATGTCTTGCAATTTTGAACCATTTTTTAAGATTACAATTTTTTGGCATTATTTATAAAATTTTTAAGCATATTGAAATTTTTAAGCATTTTTGAAGAGTATTACGCAATAAAATCTTAACAAAAAAAATTGAACATTTTATTGAAAGTTTTATGTATTCGCGTTATTCTTGTTTTATGAAGAAATTAACTTTTAATTATATTATTTTTATTTTATAAGCTTTGAGGTAATATATAATAAGAATAATAATATCAACTCGATTTTTAAGATTTTATGTTCTACTCATATGATTTTAAATTTTAGTAATATTTTATCGCTTAGTCTGCATAAATGAATTAATTAATTTTTAAGCAAGTCGTTAATTATATTCTTTTCTTTTAATGTATTGCTTTTTTTAGAGTATAGAAACATCGATATGTTGTACTTCCCAATTTTTGTGCTTTTACATTATTTTTTTGTTTTTGCCACTGAAGTAGCGAAAGTTTTTTTCTCGCTGTTGATTTTATTGAAATGATTTTTTTTTGTTGTTGTTGCTGTCATTGTCTACAGCATGTATATTCGCAGTTCGATCGCTCGACGCGTCGTAATTTTACTTTCTTTTGATTTATTTTATTGGGTTGACTTGATTTTTTTGTGTGTTGCCTGCTTCTTGTTTGTATTAGCCGACTATCTGAATGTGTGTGTGTGTTTGTGTGTGTTTTTTTTTGGGCTTTATTGTGCTGGCGTTTTCGTGCTATTTGTTGGCCGTGGTAGAAGCGCCAACAAGCGATGCCACTTAACTGTTTACCTTTACAACGTTTACGTGGTTTGGCTGTGTCAACTCACAAATACAGGGTGTTTCAGTTGAGCACACAGATAGTTTAAAGTTGGAGAAGGGTCTGTCTATGTTTTAAGTATCTGTGGATCTGCGCTCGTAAAACTTTAAGTGCACTCAAGAAGTTAATACGCCCCTTTTGCAGTAAACCTGTCAAGAAAGACATCTTCCCCTTCTTCTCTCTCTCTCTTTGGCTTACTCACTGACAATTGTCAAGCAGGATTAATGATGACTGGCTGTGCGTCAGTTGTGGGAGAGAACTGCTGCGCCTGCGCCGCAGTTTTGTTTTGAGGCAGTTGAACAATTATTGATAGATGACCACAGTTGACAGATGAGTGCGGCATTAGTCAGTTGCAGATGCAGATGAAAATGCAAATGCTGATACAGATGTGTTGCTGGAAAAAGTCATTAGTATGCACACACATAACACTTGGCGTATTAATTGTGCGTGTAATGTGGCCAACAGGGAGAGATGGGCCAGGGGAAACGTTGATGACGAACTAATGTCGGAGACAGAGGCACATCCAGAGCCAGAGCTACAGCCAAAGCTAAAGCTAAAGCTGGAGCCATCAGGCCAGCAGGGCAACCGCAATGCGTTGTTAAAACAAAGTGCCATTTGCATAATAGCCATGCTAGACAAAAAGCCAAACAACATACGAGCACACACACACATGCTTACATGCAGTACTATATAAATTTTTAAAATGAGTGTGTGTGTTTGTGTGTTGGGTGGGTTATTTATGTGATGAGGTAGAAGAACTGCAGACCTGCACTTGGCGGCGCAATTATGCAAGGCTGTCTCGTTGTCTGGCTTCACAAACGTGACCACCAACAAAGTCGGACTCTGGCTGATTGGTGGCCAGAGCATCACGGTTTGCTGTTCATGTTGTTGCTGTTGGTTTTGTTGTTAAACACGTTGGCAAATATGTTAATAGGTTTTGTAATATGCACATTAGATGCTACTACAGCACAGTCATAAACTACGACTACACTGTAGGCCAGCAATTAGTGTGAATCTCTACAAGGAGATGGAATCCTAATAAATGAGGAACTATACTCCAATGGAGATAAATTACACACAGGATGACTACGTATTTTAAATAAAATATATAAAAATGTTTCTAAAAATATAAAACTTTTTTTAATGTATTATTTATTATTATTTAATGGGTGTATCAATTTCTTTTATCTTGACTCTAAGAGTATTTAAATTTTTACCCAATAAAGTATATTTTATTTTGTAGAAATTTAAAATTCTATAATCTACTAAAGCGTTTTAAAATTTAAAAAAATAAAAACATTTAAAAATCAATGGAAAATCTAATTATTAAAATCTACAAAAGACATTCAAAACTAAAACACATTTTAGCTAAGAAACTACATTTAGCTAAGTAACATAATATTTATTGCAATTTTGATAAATGAACTATATCTAGCATTTCGTTCTTCAGACTATATTTTAATTTTAAGTTTATATTTCATATTCACAAATGTTGTCAATGCGCATGTGGGGAGAAATTTGCAATCCTCTTGCTATGAATATCCGAGAATACTAAAAAAGTCGCCACCGGCTACAGACTGGAATTTAAATTACTCTCTTTGAATATTGTCCGAAAAACCTCAAAAAACAATTAAAAACGTGTTGCTGTGACCCTTCAGCTTTGGTGTCGTTCGTCTATCCTTTTTTTCTTTTTTTGCTATATACATATTTGGGAAACTGGGAAGCTGAAAAGTTTGTGAGCTGGGAAATGGGAAATGAGAGCTGAGAACATGCCGCGGCACATGTAAATGAAATTTTCACAGACAGTTTGGCGCGTGTAAAAATTTCACTTTTGATTTATGCACGCAGCGTGGGAGGTTGGACATCAGACAGCACGAGGATTAGGATGAGTATGAAGAAGAGATGGAACTCTGCGCGGAAAGCCAACAACAATTGAGTGGCAACAAAGATATTGCAACATATTTGCATAGACAACCTTTATGGGCAACTATTACAGCACTCATAGATAATGCTTTGCTATGCGCACTGCGAGTTAGCATAAAATTTTATAAGCCAAGTTAATTAAGCCGGCAATTCGCAGTTCGCAGTTGGTAGTTAACCGTTAACTGCCAGAGCAGTCGGAGTTGGCCACGAAAGGAGCGCAATTCAGCTTTTGTGGTGTTTTCGCAGGCAACTTTGTTCATTTGCAGTCGAAAATTTAATTAGTTATTCCATTTGCGCTTTCAGTCTTACGACTTTATACATACATACATACATATTTATATGTATATTTGTTCTTTTTTTTCTGTACTATTTTTTTCGTTTATCCCAACAGCATTCATTCAAATTAAACCAATGTGCTTTTTGTGTGCTCTTTGGTGAAAGGTGTGCGGTGGACCAAAGTATTCTGTGAAGGAGTTTGAGTGGGAGTGTTTCGCATTTCGTTTGAACTCTGAATTAAATGTGCATGATACTTAATACTTGCAGATAGAAAAGGCTGGATTGAAAGACACGAAAGCTTGAAAAGGGAATTTCCACACCTGAATCGAAAATTGCAATACATCAAAGGGCACGCAAAGGCGCTCGAAGCTCATGTAGCCACTTCAACAAGCTCCCTAATGATGGCGCGGTGCCGCCTCCCAAGAGTGGAGGAGAGTGAACGTGAACATGAAGGTCAAAAACACAGACTTGCAACATGCAACGAAATCAAAAATCATGCCAAGGAGTCCAGAAGGCAGTCGAAAAGTTTCGAGTTGCAGCGAAAAACTTGTAGCTAAGTTTGCAACACGCGATTTTGGTCGATTATGAGTTGTATGTAGTTGTAGCTGGAGGATACAACTTTTTTTTTCGGGACATGCTCAACTTGCAATAATTTGCATGCAAGCAGTTTGCTGTTTTCAAGTGGCATGCAACGAGAGAGTGCCTCACGCAATCCGCATAATAGATTAATTACAGGTGCCGGTCAAATCGAAATGGAAATGAAAAGATTCGAATCAAGGCGTTGGACGCCATTCAGGACAATCGATAATTGTCACTCTCATTTAAAAAAAATAAGGGAACAACTCAAAAGAGTAAAATAAAACTTAACAATATTAAATTTAATTTAATATAATTTCAATCATAAATGTTGGGTTTTCTTTGTATTCATGATTTAATCAAACACATACTTTTTTATTTGGAAAACTTCGTTCATTAAAGCGCAAATTTGCAATTAAAAAGATTTCGCAAAAACTTAATTTAAATTACACTGCTTTAATATAGTAAATGTCTTTGTCACTTTCGCACACAATTTAACGTGGGCTGTGATAAGCTGGAAGCTGGTGGGAAATACTCGTATTTTTCCTGTGGGGATGACAAATTTTTTTTGCATGCTCGTCATTGGCTATAATTTCATTTGTGCTATTTTTGCCGCTGCCACTTCCGCCGGCAATAAAATTAACTGCGGATTTAATTAATTGCGGTTTGCACTCTTCGCCTTTTAACCGCTTTGAAGTGCAGTAACATTATATTCAACTCAACGGTTTGATTTTATTTCTGCCTTTTTTCCAATACCCTATTGTGACAGTGCAGATGGGAAGGTAGTTCAGAAAAGTGTAAATTAAATTGGGAAAGCTTTTGGTTGCGTAATTTCCTTGTTTTCGAGTGCAAGGTATCTTTGTGTTCAGTCATGTTGTTTTTGTGTTTAATTTTTTTTCAACAGTGTCGACTTTTGCTGATTGTATTTTCATAGGAAATCAGTTTTTAATGAAATTTTTATGGGCCATGTGCGAAAAGCATAAAATAAATTATTTAATAAACTTTACAAGTAAACAAAAGTTGCATTCCAAAAAAACCCTACGAATGTGAAAGCAGCATTTAATTAATTTTCTAATATAGATATTTATACAAACAAGATAGTATTTTTCTGTTAGTCAATAATTAAGATGCGATATTTTAATAATCTATTTTATATAGCTCTTAATAAAATTCAATAATAATAAACATGATGATTAAAAGTATCTTAATGAATTCAAAGAAAATAATTATGTGTATCAACTAGTGTTTATTATTCAATTAAGTGTCACTTATGTAGCATCAAGCATTTTATTGCAATTTTAAATATCTAACAACGGGACAGTTTGTTGTTTTCCTAACGATATCATTTCCATAGATTTTATGTGTCTTTATGGGACATAAAATGCCCCATCGATGGGACGAAGGGCACGACTTGACCAACAAATCGCAAAGAAATTCCAATCACCTGTCGACAACATTAAATTCGACTTCGATTTTTATGCGCTCTGTTTTCGCCTTCTATTCGTGACAATCAAGAGCGAATCGGAAAGAAACGAAACGAAAACGTAGAAAAAAAATCTATTTTATGTTGACCATAATGTATCTGTTCACCTTCACCTTTTTCTTTCCCACTCTCACACACACCATCTCCATTCTCGTTCTCCGTTCTCTGTTTTCTGTTACTCTCTCTTTCTATATTTATCACGCATTTCAAGAGCTGTGCATTTTGTGTGTTCGAAATTGTTTTGCTCTTTTTTTTTTCATCCATCGTGGATTTCGATTTTTATGGTTGTCAACAAGCGCTTAAAGTGGCTAAGCGTGTAACGGGCATTCGAGTTCTTTCTGCTCTTCAAATCGACTGTCAACCGGGCTCTCTAAAGTCGCGTGGCTAATTGGAACAACATTTGATTGGACTAAACAAGCTTTGAAGCGCCGTTCCGACATTGCCTTACCATTTTTTTCAGGCTCTAGTATTAGCAGCGATTATTTGTTTAATGCACTTTAAAGGTGCAATTCAAACTGGTGTCAAAAAATAGATAAATCCATGAATTAAAACATAAAACTAGGAATTATATTTTATTTACATACATATGTCAAAAATGAAAAATATTTAACGGACTTTAAAAACTATGAATTAAACTATTTTATTTTAGTCAAAAAACAAAAATACTTTCTATGAAATCCTATTCTAGTGCACTTGAAATCCAAATTTCTAATATTCAAAGATGAAAAATATTTGTTGCGAATATAGGTATAACTACGAATCTAAATATTCAGCTACTTATTAAACAGGACAATGCATTTTTTGCATACATTTCAAATTTAAAAGTATTGCATAGGAAGTCCTTTACATTCAAGGTGAAAAATAAATAAAACTATGGGTTAAAACATTATATTTAACACGTAAAAGAATATATTTTAAATAATAATATTTCGTTAGATGAATCTAAAAATTTAAATTTAAATATTTAACTACTTTACTAGAAAAGATATTATGCATTGTGCCAAAAATTCAAAATATTCTGCATACTGTAAATTATTTAACTAATTTTCTATGAAATCACTAAAAATTAAAAATAGCTAAGAGAAGCTATTCTTTCTCAAATTTCATAATTTCAAAATTACCTATTAGTTTTTTATATAGCATCTATTTAAAAAAGTTTAAACTAATCTAGAATTAAATATGGCATCATTTAAAAATAAATTAATTAACTGTGAATGTTCTAAGAAATTTTACCTTGTGTTGAATTCTATTATTCAATTATGTTTTAATTAAAAGTAAATGTTCTACAAATAGTTGCACATAAATGATGTAAACTAAGTAAACTATTTATGTAAGAGTTAAATGGCTCTAATTGCATGTGGCACAAATGAGTTTGGCTCAAATATTGATAAAGGCATTTACTGAATCTGAGTCTGTCAGGCAAACTTGAGCATATGCAAACTGACCTAATTGAATGAAATTATCAAGCATGTGTATGAATAAAGCAAATGAAATTGAATGCTTAATATAGGGCAATTAAATAAATCAATGATGTTTATCAATTATTCCTTTGCAATTGTTGCTTTGATAATATTATTTCTCCCGAGGCGCTGTTTCATGAGAGAGTTTCTCATGCAAAAGCAATGTTTTAAGTGCCTCTGTTTCTCTCTGGATTTCAATCAGACTAATTAAAATAATTATGTGGTAGATTTTACTAGTTGCTACAAAATGGAAAATGCCAAATGCATTAAGAGCAGCTCCAACAACTAGTTTGAGAGACAAATGGACAACGGACAAAACTGTCTGCAAATAAATTTATTCAGACTAATGACATTTGGTGCACATAGTCGGGGGGCGGCTGTTGATGTTGCGGTTGCATGCTGTGGCTGTTGCATGTTGTACGTTTTCTTCATCAATGATTAATTGTTTTGACAATTTCGGTCTGGCAGACATCACTTTCAAATTCCTTGCCATGTCGTCGTCATCGTCTGACATTTGCCCGAAAACGAGTGCGTCGCAAATTTTCGCGGCAAAATGCAAAACTACCCAAAACCAAAAACTGTGCAACTGTGCAACATTCACGTACACATCAGTTGCGGCATTTGTTATCGTTGCAACCAAGCAGACTTCCGCCGCCCTGCTTCATCTCGCCTTCTCTTTGTGGAGCATGATATTTCGGTTGCAATGCTGACGAATGTACCAAAATTGATGTATGATTTTGGCAGAAACAAAGCTGCCCCATCATGGGGCAACAGAAACAGCAGCCGCGGTAGAAAAAACAACATGCCAACTCTGTCAGATAGTTGAAGATTTATAATATGGCAGTCGACAGCGCAGAGATTGAGCAAAGTTTTTGGCTCGCTTCGCTTTAAATTTTTGAGTAACTTTAAAATCGAGAACGCCTCAAAATTTTCACTTTTCATTTACATTCACAGAAACTGAAAGACACTACTTTACTGGCTATTTGGTTAACTATTATGTGAAAATAAAACAAGCAGTTCTCCATCCATCTCCGTCTCCGTGCCCAAATCGATGCTGTCAGTGGCAGTTCAGGTGCGAAACTTTCACTAGATAAATCTCCCTTTGGCTGCCCTCTATCAGCTAGAAGTTTCCTTCCCCGCTGCTGCTCGCTCCACTACCACTTAAACCAATTTCCTTTTTGCCGGCAAACGAATTAAACTTAAAATAAACAACAGCAATCGCAGCAACAACTACAACAACAACGACAAGGAACAACACATTAAATAGCTTTGGTTTAAATGCAGGCGAGAGCTCGTAAAACTTTCGTTTGACCCTTGTCAGGACATTTCACCCACCCACCCACTAGACAGCGTGCAACAAAGGGTGGCAACGACAATGTTGTCGTGTAATCAACACAAAATTGGCACCAGTCGATGTCCAAGTGCTGCTGCTGCTCCTGCTGCTGTCTGTGTCAGCATCGTTTACTCTTAAACTTGCCCAATGGGGATGGTTATGGTGTGACCAGTGAACAACTGACCAGCTGACCAACTGACTTAGTTGAGGGTTGTTTGTACTTACTTTGAGAGCGGGTTGTTATTTACTTTGTTCCATAAATCGTGTTCTTAGTCGCCTAGCCTAAGGCGTTCACACCAATATCATTATGTCAGTTTGAGTTCCATTTACTTTATCATTTGGCCACATAAATTATGCGCTTAGGTTCGCCGTTACCGATGCCGATGCCGATGCCAAATGCATTTTACGTACCGCACAACGAGCGTGTTTTGCATTTAATTAATTTATATGCACTGCTCTTCAATGCTAATTACCTGCACCCAGTTACCGACCAGGCGTCACTTGCCAAATATTTGCATCGCCAGCTGGTCGAGTTGTACGTGCGAGATAATTAAGCGACCATCCGAATTCATTTCATGTCCTTTGCCCAGGCTGCCGCCAGTTAATATTCACATTTAAATAGTTATGTCTCCTTTACGTGAAGCAGGTGGCACTTACAACTATGTTGCTCTGCTGCATGCTGGAATGCAAACCTGAAGCTGGACATACTCACATTTTACGTGACGCAATTGCCGAGCAGCTCATTAGCAATAAATTGGAAAAGAGGGTGAAAATTCTTCGAAGAGATTATGATTTCAATTTAGAAGCACTTCACTCACCCTCTGCTCGATGTTGTCAACCCTATTGCGTTGACCCATCAATGGTCCCCAGCGTCGTCTGTCAACTTTTTATGGGGACACGAAGGACACTTTAAAGCGACTGCTAACACACATTTCGTCGTTCTAACACTTGGTCATTAGTTATATTTCTTGGCTGTGTTACATGTTTTTTTTAATTTTTGCTGAACATTGAAACACACTTTTTTCTGGGCCACATGAAGAATTTTCGCCAACGTTGCACAATTTTTCCCTTTTTGCCTTTTTTCGTTCATTCTTTTTTCACAGTCATGTATTTCATTTCCTATTTACATTTATTTGCAGCGCTGTAGTTTGTTGGCCATTTCTATTTATTTGTGGAGCACGCTAAAAGTCATGAGTGAATTTAATCGTAAATATGATGCGCCAGGGTTGTTGCCCCATAGGCGTCACACAGACGGCAGCAACCCCGTCCCTGGCGCCAACTCGCCTCGATCCGCATTGCGTTGTCCGTTTTTATATGATTTTTAATTTATTTTGTACATCGGCTGCTAGTATTTCTTTCTTGCTTGTTTGGCTGACCAAATGGTGCCAAATAGACGCTGCGCCAAATTTGTTAACGGTTTGCCAAGTAAATGTAAATTGTAAATTGCATGGCAAGGCACAAGGCACACCAGTGCGTATGCGTAATATTTGCCGGATGTGCATTTAAATGTACAAAAATGTTAAATCTAAAGATATGACTGAACAATTGCTTTGCCGAAAGCCTGAAAAAATGTTATATGTGTGTGCTCGCAGTTATTAGAGCATGAATTTTTGGCAGAACTTTTGCATGTTTCCACCAAGAAAGATTAGAATTTTTATATTTTTTGGTGAATCACAAACGAAGAGCACAAATATTGCAACGAGTCTAGAATTTAATTTTGCATTTTAAGGGATTTTTTCGATTGATCCTGATATATTCATTGTTAAAGCTTATGCCAATTGGGCTTGCAGAGTGTGTGTTTGAAAATTGCAAAATGATTTGAGAAAGCCGCGAAACATGCGACGCGCGTTTTCATAAATCATGCAATGCAAATCCCAGTTACAAATTTTATGCATGCAAATCAATTGCTCAATTGTTTCTATTGAAGCGCAGCGAATACAATAAAATACAATTCCTTTTACCCATTTCCATTTGAGAGCGCGAGGCGGGCACAACAAACAAGTTGTTGGCCATAAATAAATATCGCATAAGCCCACCGAAGCTTTTGCTGTAAAAAAGATGCCAAAGACAAAGCAAAAAAATAGCGAAACAATAATCGCACATAGAATATAAATTCCTGTGTGCTGTAACACAATAAACTTAATTTGCAAATTCAATTTAAATAATACCACACACTGAGCAATGCTAAAAAATAAAAAAACAATACACACCACTCTTACACAAACTGGTATATCATCCATATATATTTTATATATGTATATTCTGTACTACTGCAGTATATTGTTTTTGTAGGGCGAATAACACCGCACACAAATTCAATTGTCTGGATTTAGTTTTGTGCCAGCAGCTGCCTTTTTTATATGTGCTTGCACGAAGGATTAAATTTGTTTAACTGGCTAAAATTGATGGGATTGGATTTTGTGTTCTATTGGCTATGATACGTTCTAAAACGGAATAGGTGAATACTATATGTAAATAAGCGAGCACACAGCCATCAGACAATGATCGCCGAGCTTTTATGTTTTCATTTTTAGCTTTAATGTTCCTATTTTCTATTTTAAACACACTTCAATTACCCTGTTTGCCATATGTAAATATTATTTCAAAGGGAATTTCTTTAGAGGACAGTTCTTGTCTCCTGTGCAACGTTGCCAAAGAAATGGTGTAAATATAAATAACCTTACGACTTTTCCATGCAGCAACGTTTTTGCAGCTGCAAAAATGAAATTGAATTTAATGCTTGAATTATTTTAATTTCCTTTGGCGAGCAACCGTGTCCAGCACAAAACTAATAAACGCCAAAGGCACGTACGCACCTCTGACGACAAACTGACATGGCTCCAAACCAAGGCTGTCGCCTTGTTGCTGCTGCTGTCGTCGAGGTGGAGGAGCAAGTGGCAACAGATGGTGTTGGAGGTGTGTGTGTGTGTATTGCACTTGCTGCCATCTTGCTGACACATGTGTTTGGAGCTTCGAAGCAGAAATTGAAGTGACAGTTGGTCGCGTATTTCCAGCAAATATTACAGTGTCTGCAGGAATATGTGAACCACCTGCAAGAAGTGTAAAAAAAAAATTGAACAATCTTTCAAGTCACTGTCAATTAACTGAGTGACAGTCAGGTTAGAATTAAGACTATGTTTGATTATCATATATTTCATTTTATTTTGTTTTTTTTTTTGCTGCAAACCAAATGCTGCCCAAACATCTGGACGAACTTATCGAAAACCTACTGCAATGGAAGACAGACAAGCGAATCAACGTGCCCGAAATTGATATATTCAAGCTGCTGCACTCGGCACGCGGCGTTCTCATTGGTGAGCCGATGCTTCTGGAGGTGGATGCACCCATAAATGTGCTCGGCGATTTGCATGGCCAGTTCTCGGATATGTTGAGATATTTCGACAATACCGGCCATCCACCAAAGACATCGTATCTGTTTCTTGGCGACTATGTGGATCGTGGCAAATACTCGGTAGAGACATTGACATTGCTTCTGGCCTACAAAGTGAAGTTTCCCTATTCGATGTTTCTGCTCCGCGGCAATCATGAATCGGGGAGCATCAACCAGGTCTATGGCTTCTACGATGAGTGCAAGCGACGCTTTACTGTGCGCCTCTGGCGTTGCTTCGTGGACACCTACAACTGCATGCCTGTGGCAGCGATAATTTCGGATCGAATCTTTTGCTGTCACGGTGGATTAAGTCCGTCACTCCACGAGTTGGATGACATACGCAATTTGCCGCGTCCTTGTGAGGTCAAGTCAAGTGGCTTGCTCTGTGATCTGCTCTGGGCCGATCCTGATCCGCTGATCACTGGCTGGGCAAAGAACTCACGTGGCGTTAGCTTCGTGTTTGGTGCGGACATCGTGCTGCAGTTTCTGGCCCGCTTCAAGTTCGATATTGTCTGCCGGGCCCATCAGGTGGTCGAGGATGGTTACGAGTTCTTTGCCAAGCGGCAGCTTATCACAATTTTTTCGGCCGTAAATTATTGTGATGAATACGACAATGCTGGTGGTATGATGTGTGTGGATGAGTTTCTCAATATATCAATGGTTGTATTGAAGCCAAAGAAACTGGGCCATGCTGATGTGAAGCTAGCTTCGATTATAGAGAAGGCACCGAAGCACATGACTGGCAGTCAAAATATATAGAACAGTAAATAATGTGCTTACATCCTCTTGCACTTATCTTCAAATTAGCTATCAATTGATTAATAAATGCAAAAGAGCTACACTAAATGATTACTCATAGTGGTCGGAGCTGACGCCATCTAGCGGTCAGTGGCGTTGCGTTGAATTCTTGTATTCTATTTCCAGTTAGAGTTGCACTTGATCGCAGCAGCTATTTTGAAATTTTCAATGTTTTCCAAATACCTCTGAACTTTGCTTCCCCTTGAAGCACACAAATACATATTTATTAGAGAAAAAAAAGGCAAAAAACCGTTTCAAAATCGAAACGAAGGAGTCGGATCGCAAATGTCTCTCGCCAAGATTAATGAACTCATTCGACTGCTGGAGAATGGTGTGAGGCCACCCAATCAAGTCGTTCCTATGGACAAGAAGGATATTCAGGCTGTCTGTCGCGATGCGCGTCAAATCCTGATAGATGAGGACATGTGCTTGTCGGTTAGTGCGCCCATCTGTGTGGTTGGCGATCTGCATGGCCAGTATGAAGATCTCTTGCGCATCCTCAAGATCAAAGGGTTTCCACCATCTCAACGATTTCTGTTCCTTGGCGATTATGTGGATCGTGGCAAGCACTCGCTGGAAACATTAACGCTGCTGCTCTGCTACAAAATCAAGTATCGACATCATGTGTTTCTCCTGCGCGGCAATCACGAGAGCCAGAGCATTAATCAGATCTACGGTTTCTTCGACGAGTGCAAGCGACGCTACTCCTCCAAGTTGTGGAAGACCTTTGTGGACTGCTACAGTTGCATGCCCGTGGCAGCTGTTGTCTCGAATCGTGTCTTTTGCTGCCACGGCGGCTTGAGTCCTAGTCTCAGCTGCATCGATGACATCAACAAGTTGCAGCGACCCACCGACATTCCAATCAATGGACTGCTGTGTGATCTGCTCTGGTCGGATCCGGATCGCAGTTTTGGCTGGAACAAGAGCAGTCGCGGTGTCTCGTTTGTTTTTGGCAGCGATATCGTTGAGCGGTTTCTCTATCGCAACGACTTTGATTTGATCTGCCGTGCCCATCAGGTTGTTGAGGATGGCTACGAATTGTTCGCCAAGCGGCAGCTGGTCACCATCTTTTCGGCGCCTAACTATTGTGGTGTCTTCGATAATGCGGGGGCAACAATGTTCATTGATCACAACCTGATGATCACTTTTGACATTTACAAATCGCGGGCAATTCGCAGAAGTGGCGTTGATGAGTTCGTTGAGGAAGCCAAGCGTGTGTAGTAATTAATTTGCGACTGGTCTGGTATGATATTTGTTATCTTCAGATGCCAATAAATAGCTTTGTGTAAATATTAGAATTTCGTTTGAGTTTTAAGCTTGATTTTGTTCGGTGAGCATTGCAAAATCTGTTATTTTTTAATATTAATTTACATAGATAAAAGAAAATCATAGAATGGCTCTATATCCAAAATACTCTTGCAAAACCATCAGTGTTCTCGAGAAACTCTTTATTAAACCAGACATTGCCATCGGCGGTACTAAGGGCAAAACTCCACCCCCTTCCACACCCGTTGGAACTCCACCGCCATCGTCAAGTGGTAACAGTGCGGAAAATGGAATGGTCAACACACCGCGCAGCTCACTGATAACGGACTCCACACTGAATCTGAATGATCTGATTGGAAAACTGAAGGCATTCCGCAACAGCAAATTGCAGCGAATTCATCTCTACGAACCGGAGGTGATAATGCTGTGTCTTCAGGCCAGGGAGACGATGTTGGCTGAGCCAATGTTGCTGGAGTTGTCCGCACCATTGCGTGTGGTTGGCGATATTCACGGGCAGTTCAACGATCTGCTGCGTATTATGGATCATGCTGGGTATCCGCCGAACGCGAATTATTTGTTTTTGGGCGATTATGTGGATCGGGGCAAGAATTCGGTCGAAACAATCACGCTACTCTTGGCCCTGAAGGTCAAGTATCCTCAGCATGTGTACCTGCTGCGTGGCAATCACGAGTCACAGTCGATCAATCGCGTCTACGGCTTCTTCGATGAGTGTAAGCGACGCTACACCATCAAGCTGTGGAAGACATTCGTCGACTGTTATAACTGCATGCCCGTGGCAGCTGTGGTGGCACGCAGAATCTTCTGCTGTCATGGCGGCTTGAGCCAGCGTCTGAAGGATCTCAACGACATCAAGCTGTTGCCCCGGCCAACCGAAGTGCCAGACGAGGGTCTGTTGTGTGACTTGCTTTGGAGTGATCCCGATCGTTTTGGCTTTGGCTATTCGCCGAGTGATCGTGGCGTTAGTTTCCTCTATGGTCGTGATGTGCTCGAGAAATTTCTGCGCAAATATGACTTCGACTTGCTCTGTCGTGCTCATCAGGTCGTCGAGGATGGCTACGAGTTCTTTGCCAAGCGTCAGCTGGTCACCATCTTCTCGGCTCCGAATTATTGTGGACTGTATGACAATGCGGGAGCTTCGATGAACATTGATAAGGATTTGGTGATCACCTTCGATGTGTTGCGTCCGTCGAATAATCGAAAACGTGGCCGTTTCTCGAAGTCGAGTCCGAGTGCAAGTGCCAGCCAGAGTTCAAATGGTGACCTCAACAAAGGCTGAGCCGGCTGGCGCAGAGCTGTCAGAACACACACAAAAAACAGAAACAAACCTGTCAAACAAATATCAAGAGCTCGTATCGTCTCGATTTTTTAATTATTGACATAGATGCTGCTGATTTTTAAATGTTTCTTTACCTTCTATCTCTCTCGGTTTGTTCGTCGTCCTGGAAATCCTGCTGAAATTCATTTTGCATGCCGCACGTTAAGCATTCCGTATCCGCAATGTCAACCCGACTATCGTCGATGAATGAGTCGGCGAACATCGATCAGATCATACTCAATATCATTGATGTGCGCAAGGTCAAGCAATTCCCCCTCACCGAAACAGACATCCGAGCACTCTGTGTGCGCTGTCGCGAGGTGCTGTTGACGCAACCGATGCTGCTGGAAATCTCGGCCCCGGTGAAGATACTCGGCGATATCCATGGCCAGTTCACGGATCTTCTGCGTATGTTTGACTATGGCGGATATCCGCCCGCATCGAACTATCTTTTTCTGGGCGATTATGTCGATCGTGGCAAGCAATCAATCGAAACGTTGTGTCTTCTGCTGGCCTACAAGATCAAGTTCCCGCAGAACTTCTTTGTGCTGCGCGGCAATCACGAGAGTTCGGGCATCAATCGCATCTACGGATTCTACGATGAGTGCAAGCGACGCTACACGGTGAAGTTGTGGCGCACCTTTGTCGATTGCTACAACTGTATGCCCGTTGCGGCCATTGTGGATGAGAAGATATTCTGTTGCCATGGCGGACTGAGTCCCGATCTCAATAATATGGGCCAGATACACAAGCTGCCGCGTCCTTGCGAGGTGCCCGACAAGGGATTGCTCTGCGATCTGCTCTGGGCCGATCCCGATCCCAAGATCATGGGCTGGAGCGATAATGATCGCGGCGTGAGTGTCACCTTTGGGTCGGATATTGTGGGCAAGTTCATACATCGGTTCAAGTTCGATTTGATCTGTCGTGCCCATCAGGTCGTTGAGGATGGCTACGAGTTCTTTGCCAAGCGGCAGCTGATTACCATCTTCTCGGCTCCCAATTACTGTGGGGAGTTTGATAATGCCGGCGCCATGATGTCTGTGGATGAGACGTTGATGTGTTCGTTCTTTGTGCTCAAGCCATCGAAGAAGGCGGGTATGCGTAAGGTCCAGACCAGGAACTGATCTTCTGATGCAATGTGATGTGGGACTGAAGCTGATAGTGTGAGCTGCAATTCATATAAATTCTGTTGTTCACATTCACATTGTTTAGTGTGAAACTCCAAAAATCGTGAGTTACGCGAAGTTTGATCTAGTCCTGGGAATTCGATCCCACTGAGCAATGTAAATGTTAACTATTTGAAAAGGGAAAACTTGTGTAATTATATGACAAAGAGCCAACACCAAGATATTTAGCATTAAAAAACGAATCAAAATTTTGAAAAAAAGGTTACAATATATATTTTATAATGATTTCATACAACACTAATAAATATGCGGTCATTTGGTGATAAGCTTAACTTTCAATTGCAAATAAATAAAAATTATACTTTAGAAGTAGGAAGGATAAATGTATGTATAAAATAAGGTATATAATATAATCTATTGGTAAAAATGTTTAATAATATTCTAAAGAAACTTAAATGCAACTGAATGCAACATTGCACTTGAAAAAGAGTTAAGCGATGTTCGAGATCTCAAGACTTTTTTAATACTCTATCCACAAATATTTAGTTTCTGGACAAAAAGGTCTCAACATTACTAAAAAAATGTAATGTAATGTTTTTTCCTATAATTATTTCATAAACAACACATAATAAATAAATTATACTAAATTATGCATTCCATTATTATTATTTTTTTCTTTTAAAATATATATCTTGTGTAAAATATAAATCAAATAAATTTAAATTTTATTTAAATAAATAAGTAAATTTAAAGTAATTAAATGACCAAGTGCAAGTTAACATTAAATCATTGCAACAATTGTGTCAGCATGTTGCATGCAACAGATTGGTTTCACCCTGTGGCCTGTCAACTCGCAACTTCATTGCAATTCATTTGCCAATGTTTCCATCGCTTGCAACGCTCGACGCTTAAACACATTTTAATCAAATGACAGAACTGAAAATAATTTATTTGTTGCACATAATTTACAGCACAGGAATCTGTTGCCTCGTGTTGTGATGTTGCTGTTGTTCTTTTTGTTGTCGTTGTTGTTGTCGCTTGTGTTGCGCTCTTTATTTTTATTTTTTTGCTGTTGCTGGCGGGGACGAGGTCCAGTTTTTGGCTTTATTAAATTTGTTTGCTCTTCTGGCGCGGACATGAACAGAAAACAGAAACAGGCTCTATGATACCAGTTGCCAGTTGTGAGTTGCCATTTGCCATTTGCCAGTTTCCCATTTGGCCATTTGGCTATTTGGCAGTTGCAGTTGCAGTTGGTGGACTAATAGATTTTAAATGTGGCTGTCGCTGTCAGCAACTGTACGGCTCGACGGCGGATGCTGGATGGCAGATTGTGGGCTGTGGGCTGAAATGTGGCTAAATAAATTGGCCAACGCGAGCTCATGGTAAACGGGCGGCTCTGTTGTGACAGCCAGCATGGAGATATCAACACTATTTACGATTGCAACAAGATCTACAGCAGGTGAACGCAGCAATGATCGATAAGCAAATATATATAGAGGATTTTAAAGATATTTATTGTTATTATTGAAAAAAATGTTGAAATCTAATTAAATAACTAGCGTCAATTTGAAGTCACAGATTTTAGGTCCGAGGACCAAGATCAAGAACTAAACCAAAATCAACAACTACTAAAAACGTAAACATTTTTAGAGATTACTAAGAATATTAAAAATTTGTACATTGAAAAATCCCTTAGCAGACTCCTATTTAATCGGACATCAGAATTAAGAATTAGGTATATTAATATAATGAAATATTAACTAGATTTTATATTGTACATATGCTTGAAATAATAGTTTACACATACACGTGATACACGTCATACATGTCATACACGTCATGCATGTCATACATGTCATACACGTCATACACGTCATACATGTCATACATGTCATATTTTCGCGAATTGCGTTTATATTATTTATATTACCTCAATTGAAGAGCTGGATTTCGGGAATTGTTTGACATGTATATTATAAATTTTACCTCAATTGCGTTGATAATTATTTACAATTAAAGAGATACCTATCGCTATCCTGTTTATATTATTTATATTACGTATACCTCAATTGCGTTGATAATTATTTACAATTAAGAGATACCAACAGGTATCGCTATCCGTTTTTCTATTTATAATATAGTTAATATACATGTAAACAGGTCACTTCTGTTAATAATAAGTTTAGCGATCCGGCAGCTCATGCACTCTGTTAAATATGAAGAAGAACAAGAGTTGCGAACGCACTTAACTCCTTGAAAAGTCGCGAAGGTGTTAAGTCGTTGCTGCAAAAAAGTCGTAGTTATAAAATATAATGCGTAGTATTATTCACTCATTCAAGTTTTCACGATTTATAATAAACAATTAATTTACTTTTAATAAAATACTTTACATTTGGGGGCTCAATCGGTCGTGAGTCTTGTGTGTGAAAAATTGAAAGTTGTTGCTAAAAATACGGATAGACGGAACAGTTGCAAAGTTGTGAAATAGGGTCTTGTACGTTGAAGCTCTTATTTCAAAATAAGTTGAAAAGTCCGAATCCAATAAGCAGTTGTACTACAGTGGAAGTTGCAAAAAATTCAATTTTGGTGATCATCTGCGTAATTGCGTTTCTGCGTCGCGGGATACATACACAATGGCTACACTGAATACGCCAGTAAAGAAAAACAAAAAAAACGCTGGCAAAGAAAACGTATGTACAACACGAAGAAGCAGAAGAAGAGGTGACGTCGAAATTAGAACTTGTGGTAGAGAACGAAATGGAAGAGGAAAATGAAAAAAGAGTGACCAGCAGTGTATCTGACAAAGTTGACCAAATGCTGCAGCTGTTAAGTTTGAAAATAGAAGTTGATGAAAAACAAAGTGGCCAGATTAAGATTGCAGCCGATAAGTTTGAAAAAGTTGTGGCCGATTACGATGGAAAATCGATACCAGTTAAAAAGTGGTTTGAAATTTTCGAAAGAAATGCGGATGCCTACGAGCTTTCAGAAAAACAGAAATATGTACAAGCCAGAGGCAAGATGGTTGGAACAGCCAAGCTATTCCTGGAGTCTGAAGATGTGTGCGGTTACGAAGAACTGAAACGTAGTGTGATCGAAGAGTTTGCATGCAGTGTCAATAGTGCAGATTTACACAAGAAGCTGCAGGATAGAAAGAAGAAGAAAGATGAGTCAATGCACGAGTACATGTTGCAAATGAGGAAGATAGCTGCACTTGGGGACATTGAAGATATTGCTGTAATTAATCACATAGTAAATGGACTCGATATTAAAAATGAATATAAGTGCAGTATGTTGCGATGTAAGTCACTTAAGTCATTGAAAGAAGAGTTTGAGATTTACGATAAGCTGAATGTGAATGAAAAGAAGAGTGAGCAACAGAAAACGAATGTTAACAACAAGCAAATGACGTCAGCTGGAAAAAAAGAGCATTGCTATAATTGCGGTTCGACAGAGCATAAAAGAAAGGATTGCAATGCCAGCACAAAATGCTTTAGTTGCAATCGAGAGGGTCATATTTCGCGTAATTGTCCTACAAAAGTTGAGAAAGTTAATAAAGTTATAAACGAGAACAGCCGCACCAAAAAGATAAAAGTCAACAATCTTGTAGTAGACTGTCTGGTGGACACAGGATCGGATGTGACGTTGATAAAGGCAAATATCGTAGATCAAATGAAGAACGTAGAGCTTACTAAGACTACCTCAGTATTGCGTGGATTGGGCAATGCCACGACACAACCAACTGGATGTTTCAACGCGCAAGTAGTGGTCGATCGGCTGTCAACTGACCAAAATTTTATTGTTGTGCCTAGCAATAAAATGGAATACGATGTACTGCTAGGGTACGATTTCATCAATAAATTTCGCATGGTGGCTGACAAACGAGGATATACTTTTTTGAATATGGAAGGAAGCTCGATGCATAATGATGAGTATGACGTTTATAATATTTGCGAAGAGTCTTCTTTTACAGTTTCGCCAAAATATCGAAAGCCTGTCGAGCAGTTGATAGAGGACACCTACGAGAAGCCGCCGCAAGTTGTTAAACAGTGTCCTGTCGAGCTAAAGATAGTGCCAGATGGAGTGGTTAAGCCGTTTCGCCATCCACCTGCTCGGTTATCACCAGATGAAGCTGCCGCTGTACAGAAGCAAGTAGAAGAGTGGATTGATCACGGAGTCGTACGCAAATCGTCGTCAAATGTTGCGAGCCGAGTAGTTGTGGTTAAAAAAAAGGACGGCACACTGCGAGTATGCGTCGACTACAGAAAACTTAACAGCATGGTACTGATGGATTGTTTTCCGGTGCCACTGATGGAGGAAGTGCTTGAGAGTTTGCAGGCTGCACGTTGGTATACAATAATGGATTTGGAGAATGGCTATTTCCACGTGCCAATTCAAGAAGAAAGCAAATGGATGACAGCTTTCGTTACACGTGAAGGGCTTTACGAATTTAATAAAACGCCGTTTGGTTTTAAAAATTCGCCAGCTGCTTTCATAAGGTTTGTTCAGTTTGTATTCCAGAACCTTATAAACTCTGGAGACATGCAGCTGTACATGGATGATATAATCATATACGCCGAGTCGCCTGAGGTATGCTTGCAGAAGACCAGACGAGTTTTGGAGACAGCAGCGCAGTATGGCTTAAAAATTAAATGGAAGAAGTGCAGCTTTATGCAAAACAAAATCAATTTTCTGGGCCACACAATAGAGGCTGGTAAAATTTGGCCGGGAAAGGAGAAAACTGTAGCAGTCAGCCATTTCAACACGCCGAAGAATATCAAAGCAGTACAGTCATTTCTGGGATTGACGGGATTCTTCAGAAAATTCGTTCGCGGATATGCTCACATTGCACGCCCGTTAACTGATCTTTTAAAGAAGGGAGCAGATTTCCATATTGGTACGGCAGAACTACAGGCAATGCAGCAGTTGAAGGATATACTGACGAAGGAACCGGTATTGCATATTTACTCAAGAGATGCCCCGACCGAGCTCTACACTGATGCCTCTAAAGACGGTTTTGGAGCTGTATTACTGCAGTTGTTCGAGGGCAAGATGCACCCGATTTACTATTGGGAGTAAGAAAACGACGGACGCCGAATCAAAAAGACACAGCTATTACTTAGAGGTCAAAGCAGCCTATTTAGCCATCAAAAAGTTTAGACCCTACTTGCTGGGTGTTAACTTTAAGCTGCTGACGGACTGCGCCGCATTTAAGGCTACAACAAAAAAAAACAGGAGGTTCCACGAGAAGTTGGGCAATGGATATTGTACTTGCAGGATTTCAGTTTTGAAACAGAACACCGCCCTGGGAATAGAATGCAGCATGTAGACTTTCTTAGTCGTTTCCCAAATTCCTGTATGGTGGTAACGACCGAACTGACAGCTCGCATAAGGAAAGCGCAACAACAAGACGATTTTATGAAGGCGATCATAGAAATCGTTAAAGAACGACCTTATAAAGAATTTAAGCTGAAAGGGGGCGTTCTTTTCAAAAATGTTAATGGAAGCGAATTACTAGCTGTTCCAAGGTCACTGGAGCGGGAGGTTATTCAAACAGCACACGAAGTTGGTCATTTTTCGACACAAAAGACGATGCATGCTATCCAGCAGCAATTCTGGATCCCACATGTGGAGAGTAAGACAATTAATTTGATCTCTAATTGCATAAAATGTATAATTCACAGTAAGAAATTGGGAAAACAAGAGGGTTTTCTAAACACGATCGACAAAGGCGATGCTCCCTTACACACATTACATCTGGATCATTTAGGTCCCATGGATGCATCTGCTAAGCAATATAAGTACATTTTGGCGGCAGTAGATGGATTCAGCAAGTTCGTATGGCTGTTTCCAACCAAGTCGACTGGTCATGAGGAAGTTGTGAAGAGGTTGAACGAATGGTCCAATGTGTTCGGGCTGCCCCAGCGTATTATTACGGACAGAGGAGCAGCATTCACATCGGATGGATTTCAACAATTCCTTGACGAGATGAAGGTAGACCACGTAAAGACGACGACAGGCGTGGCAAGAGGTAACGGACAGGTTGAACGGGTTAACCGAACAATTTTGTCGATCATATCAAAACTGTCAACAAGTGAGCCAGACAAGTGGTTCAAGCACGTCGCCGCAGTTCAGAAAGCCATCAACTCACATGTACATGCATCTTTAAAGATGTCTCCGTTTGAAGTACTTTTTGGCGCAAAAATGCATAATCAATCCGAAGATCTGTTACTGCAGATGTTAGAGGAGGAGATGGTCTGTCAATTCAACAATGAGCGTCAAAAGCAACGTGAGGAGGCGAGACGAAATATAGAGCAGACACAGCAGGTCTACAAACGCAATTTCGACAAGAAGCGCCGGCTAGAGCAGACATATAAAGTTGGAGATCTGGTCGCCATAAAAAGAACGCAATTTGTCGCCGGACGCAAGCTGGCAAGCGAGTATCTTGGTCCATACGAGATAACAAAGGCGAAGGGAAATGGGCGATATGATGTTCGTAAGGCAGCTGATGTTGAAGGGCCTAATATCACTGCTTCTAGCTGCGACAATATGAAGCTCTGGAGGTTTGTGATGGACAACGAGGAGTTACTGTCATCTGGGACAGATGAAGAAGATCAGGAGGGCCGAATGTGAACAGGTCACTTCTGTTAATAATAAGTTTAGCGATCCGGCAGCTCATGCACTCTGTTAAATATGAAGAAGAACAAGAGTTGCGAACGCACTTCACTCCTTGAAAAGTCGCGAAGGTGTTAAGTCGTTGCTGCAAAAAAGTCGTAGTTATAAAATATAATGCGTAGTATTATTCACTCATTCAAGTTTTCACGATTTATAATAAACAATTAATTTACTTTTAATAAAATACTTTACATACATATCTATAAATTATTGTTCATTATGATTTTCGCAACATCGTCCTACTTCTATATGTGTATTAATTATTGTTATATTTTCGCGAATTGCGTTTATATTATTTATACTACCTCAATTGAAGAGGGAATTTTGGGAATTGTTTGACATGTCATACATGTAATACACGTCATACATGTCATACACGTCATACACGTCATACATGTCATACACGTCATACACGTCATACATGTCATACATGTAATACACGTCATACATGTCATACACGTCATACACGTCATACATGTCATACACGTCATACACGTCATACATGTCATACATGTCATACATGTCATAAATGTCATACATGTCATACACGTCATACTTGTCATACATGTCATACATGTCATACATGTCATACATGTCATACATGTCATACACGTCATACACGTCATACATGTCATACATGTTATACATGTCATACATGTCATACTTGTCATACTTGTCATACATGTCATACATGTCATACATGTCATACATGTCATACACGTGATACACGTCATACATGTCATACACGTCATACACGTCATACATGTCATACATGTTATACATGTCATACATGTCATACATGTCATACATGTCATACTTGTCATACATGTCATACATGTCATACACGTGATACACGTCGTACATGTCATACATGTAATATAAATAAAATAAACGCAATTCGCGAAAGTTGCAGTCGAGACATGAGATAACTGCTACTCATTTTGAATAAAAGCAAAATATTGCGGTATACATGTCATACACGTCATACACGTCATACATGTCACACATGTCATACATGTCATACATGTAAAACACGTCATACATGTCATACATGTCATACATGTCATACATGTCATACATGTCATACATGTCATACACGTTATACATGTCATACATGTCATACATGTCATATTTTCGCGAATTTTGTTTATATTATTTATATTACCTCATTTGATGAGCTGGATTTCGGGAATTGTATGACATGTATATTATATATATTACCTCAATTGCGTTGGTATCGCTATACTGTTTATGTTATTTATATTACGTGTATTATGTACCTTAATTAAAAAAAAATTATGTTTAAATGTTGTTAAATCAAACTGAAATTAAATAGAATCGCAACATAAACTCTCTATTTATATTTGATAAGATTTCCTAAAGAATTTCATGTGCGAACTGAGTGAATAGGAAAATATTCCGCAATTTATACGAATTAAAGTTAAAGAGATAATTTCGCAATATTACAAAAATGGGTGTATAACTTAAAATATTTGGGAGCAAGATAAAATTAAAGAGTGACAAATTGTAAAGTATATATACATACAGTAGAATCCGCTTATAGTGTCCGTCCGGTTATTGCGACGAAAACTCGATGGATTGGTTGGACCCCTTACAAACTTATATGAAAGGGCTTCCGCTTAATAAGTCTCCGCTTTTAGCGACTATCCGCTTATACCGACGAATGTTTTGAGAATTCAACCGGATATAGCGACGAAAACAAAATAAAAAAAAAACAAAAATATTTTTGAAGAATCCCTAAATAAATGTTGAATTTCGTCACCAATCTAATTAAATTACTGCCTTTAAATTGTAGACAAGGCTTTTAGGTTCACGTTTAGTCCAGAAAACTTAATATTATTTCCTTAACACATGTTTACATATTTCGCTTGCCCACTCTATTCTCAAACCATCTCCAGGCTCATACTCGCATGTCTGCCACGTCAATTTTGCGCTTGGTTAAAGTTGAAAAGTAAAACTTGCCAACCGACAAAATGCCTCATACTGCTTTCTATTTGAAGAAATTGCAAAGCGCAACCATTGGAAGTAAAATGCAAATAATCGAAGAAGCTTCAGTTCAACGAGCAATGAATAGCGAGCAAAGAACAAATTGAATTTCAGGTATATTCTAAATTACAGAATAATAGAGAGCATCAGATTTGTTAAATGGCTCGGCAATGTTTCCTCAATTTGTCAACGACAATTGCCATCAAGATGTCCAGCTGACAGTGGTATACTCTACAACTTATCACAATTGCTATGAAAAAAAAAAAAAATACCCCAAAACCGAGCAGAAGCTTGTCGCCTTGCCATTTGATTTGCTTTTAATTGCCAGCAAAGGCAAGAAGCAATTGCGGTTTGGATTTATGTTGGGCCATTAACTGGCCAATTACAAAATAGCAACTCAACTTACTAGCAAATTGGATAAATCAGAAGCTTAGTGTATGCTATGGGGCATTTACCATTTGATTACTTTAGATTGCCTGTGACTATCTTCAGAAAATGTTCTTCAATTCTCCCTTGTTTATTACGTTACGTATACGCATGCCTTTTGAGTGCTGTATGCTACTGCTGTAGATGAAAAGATTGCTGCTGACTCAGTAAGTAAGTATAAAGGAAGCAGTCTGAAAATATAAACTATTTTGATTAGTACAATTTAATAATATTTTCATTCATTTTTACTTCATTAAATTTGTAAAGACTTTTACATACATATTTTATGAATTAGCTTTGTTTGATATTAATTTATTTAAGTTTTCAGACTGCAAGAAATCAAAAAAATTATCGAATTACCAATATTATTCGTTAATGAGTCTTATTGCTGATATCCAATATCCAATTGGGAATTCAAGTTGAGACTGTCGATTGAATTACCATTGAGAAGCACTAACTTGCTTTAAGCAGTGAGCGCTAGATGGCGCCAGCGAAAATTTTTGATTAAATGTGTTTATTACTGCAGCTTTTTCACTCATTTTCGGATATTTTCTGAATACTATCAAACAACACTGTAAATTTAACTGAAATAAAAGAATTAATCTGCACTCAGTCTCAGTTAATTAAAATAAAGTAATTATTGCAAGAAATAAAAAGATTGACAACTATTTTAAAATACTTTCGTTTTAATTTAATTGATGTCGGGGTTTTAGGGGATATCATATATACATCTATGGCTTTAACTACTATACAAGCTATGGCGAATCAGGGTTTAGCGATCAGCGATCAGTGGAAGTTGCTGACGATGAGCGACACAACGAGCGTGAGGACGAGGCCAATGCCACCGATCGTGGCAGCTCCGTTCAACTTGTTCGTGTTGCAGCCATCCGTGCTGCACACCTGGCAATGATCCTCATCATCGACCTCGCACTCCAGCTGACTACCACAACCGCGTTGCAGGTATGAGTCCGAGCCCAAGGTGGCGACACAAGTGTCGTCGGCAGCATAGACGGGACAAATGGCCAGACTGTTGGGATCATCGGCGCAATTGGAGTTGGCCACCGAGTTACAGATGTGACACCTGCGACGATTAGCGGGGAATACCTCCACGTTGCACTTGCCACCAGCACAAGAGGCACAAGTGCCATTGGCGACACAAGCATTACCATCGGTAGTGCTCAAGCTGCTGAGGCAACCACGAATGGTGTTACCATTCTCCAGCCGTGTCACACAATCGGACAAGGGGGCGTGGCAGGTAACAGTGGTCTCCACATCACTAGGCGACTGAGCACAGTTGGGCGTTCGGCTGGAGTCGCAGGCAATGCACTCGCCACTCGCTGGCAGGCGAGTGAGATCATTGCAATCGGCGCTCTCGCACTCGTAGAGCACATTCGTCAGACGCCACTGCTCCAAATCGGTCTCATTCTGGCTGCTAGCGCAACCCATCAACTCAACGGCGCCATCGTTGTACTTGGCGAAACAGAAGTCATTCTCATCGTAGGCCAGACAAGCGGATGTGCGACTCGAGGTGCAGCCTGTGCCCGTGCAGACGTGACAGCTCAGGCGATCCGCTGGGAAGGAGAAAGTGTTGCACCTGCCATCCTCGCAGGTGGCACAGTTGGTGCCGCTCTCATCGCTGCTGCAGGCAGCACGATCGAAGGCCTCCTTATCGTCCACACAACTACGCAACAGCTGCTTGTTCTCCAGCAAGGCAACCAGACATTTGCCCTTGCACTGGCGTGTGGCAACCTCAGTGCTCTGCGGATACGTGACGCACTCGTCTTCGGACTCTGAGTTGCAGTACAGACAACTGGTGTACTCGGAGACTTGCCAGGCATCGTTGCACTCGTTCGACTTGCACGTGAAGCACAGCTCCGGGTGCTGGCGACAATAGCGATCCTCGTAGTTATCCACATCGTCGGAACAGCCACGACGACGAACTGTCTCGCCATCCTCCTCGAAGACCGTCTTGCAGTCCTGTTCCACATTGCGTGTACACTCAGTAGCCGGTCCCAGGGAGTTGTGGCAATGGTCGCCCTCGCATGTGTGACACTTGAGCGGCAGCGCCTGGAAGAGTCCGTGCTGTCCATCATCCACATGATTAGCCAGATCAATCGAGTTGCACTCGCTGCCCACACAACTGCGGCAGTTACGATAGTCATCGTTGTCGCAGAGTATGATGCTGCTGCAGCCTCGAGTAGTCACATTGTTCTGCAGATTGGTCTGGCACGTCTCCCACTGACTGACCCAGGGACAGGCTGAGCTGCGGCTGGGGTCTGACTCGCAACTGCTGTCGTCCGCAGAGCTGCAGGTATAGCAGCGTTGGCGATCAGCAGGGAAGATCTGCAAGTCAATTAAAAAAGAATGGCAATTGTAAAAACAAACATTCAAAAGAACATAATTGTTGCCAAACCGAAAAACTTCGTCTGATTTGAGGTGACGAACTAAGCGCAACTTTAAGTCGAGTACTCTTTACAATATTGTTAAACTCACCTCACGATTGCAGCCGTCCTCAGAGCAAATTTCGCAGTTGGGATCGTTGCCCAGAAGGCAGTTGGCAAAATCGGTTTGTGGCAAATCAAAGAGGCAGCCGCGAATGGTGGCACCTTCTGCAAATGGAAGAACGAAGTTTAATAAAATGAATTGAATATTCTCTTAAGAATATTGCAAATTTACCATCATCCAGTTGGGTGACACAGTGTGTGTAAGGGAACTGGCTGCACACCTCAAAGTTGTCCACGGCCAGCGGAGTTGTGGCACAAGAGGCATTGGTACGTGAGTTGCACACGGCGCACCTAACAGGCGACTGTAGCTGAGGCGTGTTGCAGTTGTTGCCCTCGCAGACTTGAACGCGCTTTGTCTTGATCAATGTTTCCACATCCTGATTGCGGAACGAGCTCACACAACCCAATTGCCTGATATCGTTGTCATTGTCCACCCACAAGTAGCAGCTGTCGTTGGGTTTGTAAATGTCGCACAATCTTGTCACAGGATCCTCGCAATCAACATCGTCACCACAATGATAACAGCTCGTGCGTTCCGCTGGCAAAGTCACCACGTTGCAAGCTTCTCCAGTACAAGCGGCGCAAGTGGCATCAGTACCAGCTTGACAGGTAAGCTGATCCGCCGGCTCCTTGTCGTCCAGGCAAGTGCGTATCAGATCGTAGCCCGAATCCTCGGCACCGTGCAGCGCAGTCATACAATCGCCTTGGCACTGACGACGCTTGTGCCTCGTGTTTGTGGCGTCCCAGAGACAAGTCAAATCCTTGTACGAATCACAGTAGATGCAACTGTTGTACTGCGTCAAGGCTGTGGCATTGTTGCAGTCACTCGACTTGCAGATAGGACAGTTTGCGGCATTGGTGCCGCAATAGCTGGCCAGCTCTTCATCCTGTTCGACGGCATCCTCGCAGCCTCGTCGCACCACAACTCCGGCTTCGTTAAAGACGGTGACACAATCCTGTTCGTTGTTGTCCGCACAGCGTGCACTCTCGATTGTTGTCTGCTGGCAGGTTGCATCCTGGCAGGTAAGACAACTGAGTGGCAGATCTTGCCACTTGCCGTGATTGTCATCATCCGACGCAGAGAGATCGGCCACGTTGCAGCCATCGCCTTCGCAGTATACACAGCTCTTGCTGTTGGGTTCACAAGTGAGCGAGCTGCCACAGCTTCTGTAAGTAATGCCATTGCGCAAATTGGTCACACATTGGTCGTTTTCGGCATAAAGGGGGCACAAAGCGAGACTGTTGGGTGTCGACTCGCAGTTGCCGTCGCTCTCCGAGTTGCAAATGTGGCACGAGCGGCGATCGCTTGGATACACCTGATTGTTGCAAGAGTTGCCCACGCAAGAGCTGCAATCGTTGGCTGTGCCATTGTAGCAGCCCAGAAACTGTTCATCCTCCAGACTCGAGAGGCAACCACGCTCCGTGGAGCCATCGGAGAGCACCCGGGTATAACACTGCGTAAGACCAAGCTGAGAGCAAGTTGTGGCACTTGTCACACTGGCAGGAGTCACGGCACAATTGTTATCGGTGCGAGAGCTGCACAGCACACAACTCTGAGGATCGGGCAGCGATTCAAGGGTGTTGCAATTGTTGTTCTCACAGCTGATCAGACGCTGGCGGAGTCTCAGCAAATAAATGTCTGCATTGCTGAACTCACTGAGGCAGCCCTGAGCGACAACCGAGCGCGTCTCATCGAACTGAATGTAGCATGCATCTGCCGACCGATAGGTGGCGCAACTAGCTGGCTGGGGATTTTGGCAGCCATCGCCCTGGCAACTCAAGCAGCTCAGTCTGCTGTCAACTAGATCAGCCGTGTTGCACTTGGCATCGTTGCAAACAGTGCACAATTGATTGTCAGCTGTGCCGCATGAGGCGCTATCCTCTGCCTCTTTGTCGTCCTGGCAATTGCGCACCAACGCATAACTGGGATCTGAGGACTCGTTGAACAGTGGTCGGAAGGCAGTCAGACATCCCTTGTAGCACTGTCGTGTCTTCGTCACAGCACTCACATCGTTCACACAATCAGCATTCGAGGTCGAGTCGCAGACAAGACACTCCACATAGCTCTCTAGGGAGTCAGCCACGTTGCAGCCGTTAGAGTTGCAGCGTGGACAATTCTCGGGCTGTGCATCGCAATAGCTGGTGGAAGTAGCATCGAGATTGGAATAACAGCTGCGCGAAGTGACCGCATCGCTGGCATCAAACACAGTCACACAATTATCCAGGCCCACGCACGTCTCCAGCACTCCTCCGCCGTTGCTGCATCCCTCGGCACTAGAACAGGCCAAGCACTGAATGGGAGTCTCTTGCCAAACGCCAGGATTGCCATGCGTGTGGAGGCGCTCCAGATCGACGGTGTTGCAACCATCGGCATCGCTGCAAATACGACAGGTGGTCGCATCGCTGGGATCGGAGCAGCTCAAACTGGAGCTGCAGCCGCGATAGGTGACATCATTGATCAGCGTAGTAACACAGCTATCTTCGGCATCGTATATGGGACACACGGTGCTGCTGCTCGGAGCACTGGCGCAAGCTGGCGTGGACGACGAGTCGCATTGATAGCAGCGACGACGATTCGCTGGGAAGACGCTCAGTCCGTTGCAGTTGCTGCCCGTGCAGATGTCGCAGCGGTCGGAAGTTCCTGCCAAGCAGCTGGAGAAATCATCACCAGCCACGGTGGCCAGGCAGCCACGTGTTGTCACGCCAGCAGCATCAATGTGGGTGATACACTGCGTGTAAGGCAGTTGGGAGCAGATGTCGGTGGTGAGTAGTTGATTGGGATTCGTGGCACAGCGAGTGTCGTTGAGCGAACTGCATTGCAGACAGGTGTTGGGTTCGGGTATGGCAATCGAGGGATTGTTGCAGTTCTGTCCATCGCAGACGAGGAGACGCTGTTGAGCCACCAACTCAGCGACGACCTGTGTCTCAAAGTCACTGGCACAACCCATGGCAATGATGTCGTTTGTATCAAAAGCTGTGTAACATTGATGGTGCTCCCTATAAGCGACACATTTACCAGAACTCATGTCTGCACAATCGTTCGAGGTGCACTTGTAGCACTCCTGTGCGGTGGCAATCACGTTGGCTGTGTTGCAAAGTGCTGTGGAGCAGGCAGTGCAATTGGCATGATTGCCAGCCGAGCAGAGTTCACGATCAGCTTCCTCGAGATCATCAAGACAGCCGCGTGTGGGCAGCAGAGCCGAGTCCCAGGCAGAGCTGCGTGGATACAGACCCGTCATGCACTGACCCTGACACTGTCGCGTCTTCTGGGGCGTCTCCCAGGCGCACTCCTCATCGGTCTCAGCATCGCAGTGATAGCATTCGATGTACGCATCCAAGCTTTGAGCATTGTTGCAGCCATTCGACTTACACTGCAAGCAGCTGGCATCGTTGGCCTCGCAGTAAGTGGCATGATCGGTGAGCACCGAGTCGCTGCAGCCACGTGCCACAACAACGCCTGCCTCATTGAAGACTGTGCTGCAGGTCTGTTTGTTATTGCCCTCGCAGGTGCTTGGAGTGCCCAGAGTAGCACAACTTGCCGCATCCGTGCACACATGGCAGCTGAGTGGCAGATCTTGCCACTTGCCAGGTTCGCCGACATAGCTGGCAGCCAGATTGATCGAGTTGCAATTGTTGTTCTCACAGAAGCGACAATTGCCCGGCTGACTCACATCGCAAGACAATTCCGATTGGCAGCCACGACGCGTGCGTCCATTCTCCAAGCTGGTAACACAACCCTCTTCGGCCTGGTAGACGGAGCAGTATTCGGCATAGCTCGCCGGTTGCTTCTCGCAGTTGGCATCGCTGTTGGAGTCGCAGCGCAAGCAGCTCTGCCAGTCGGCGGGATACAGTTGCGTGTTGCAGTTGTTCGAGTCGCAGGTGCTGCAAGTGTCGCTGGTGCCACTCAAGCAGTCATCAAAAAGCTCATCATCGGTGTCCATGAGACAGCCACGCTGCACAACGCCATCTATGGGGGAGTAGCGACAATTAGTTAAGATATAAGTAAAAGAGTTGCAGTCGAGTCAGCTCGACTGGGAGATACCCGCTACCCGCATAGCCGTGCTTAAAACATACTAAATTAATGTATCGGAAAAATACTAAGTACTATCGATATACTACTACATGCAAAATATACTAAAGATTACAGAATATATCAAATAAAGACCAGATTTGAACTATATAAAAGAATTCAATGTGATTGTAAACAAATTGTAAGGAATCATAAGGACATACGGACAGACAATCAGATATTTTCTCGGAGATCATATTGATTATTAACAGGTATTCTTTATGGAGTCGTAGAAGGCTACATCTGCCTATTACATACATATATATTCAATGCGCTGTACTTACCCTCTGTGATGTGCGTGTAACACTGTGGATACAAGTAATGCTGACAAACTGGGGCTAAAATTGATTCACCCGCAATGCAGCCTGATTCTGCTGTCGAGTTGCAGAGGGCACAAGAAACGCCAACTTCGTTGAGCACGTCCTTCGTGTTGCAATTGTCGCCGCTGCACAAATACAAATCACGTCGATTCTCCGTCAGGAAAGTGCGCTCTAAATCGCTGGCACAACCCGCGCTCTCGATCTTCAGGTCGCCTACATGAATGTAGCACTGATCATTCTCCCTATACGCAGTGCAAATCAAAGCAGTGAGCTCGGCACAACTCTCATCCGCGCAGTAATTGCAGCTGAGTCGCTGCTCAGGTACATCATCTGTGTTGCAAGCAGCGCCCGTGCATGCCACACAATTCTCCAGAGTGCCAGCAGCACAAGCCTCACGATCATCGTATTCCAGATCATCGAGACAACCGCGTGCCAGCTCGAATGGAGAATCCTCCACGCTTCGCGATCTCGGATAGAGACCAGTGAAACAGCTGCCCTGGCAGGAAGTTTGCCGTGTGATGTCGCCAATGCTGCGCACACATGCCGCCTGCTCGGAACCATCGCAGAGCACACAGTTCACATAGGTGTCAAGAGATCGGGCATTGTTGCAACCCGTGGACTTGCAGAACTTGCAGTTGGCGCCATTCGCATCACAGTATTGCGTGTTTTCCTCATCGGCATACAGTTGATCGGTGCAGCCACGCAGCACCACAGATCCATTTGTGGCAAAGACTGTGGCACAGTTCTGCTGGTCATTGTTGGCGCACTTCTGTAGAGCTCCCAGACTTGTGCCTTGGCAAGCAAATCCCTCGCAAGTGTAGCAGTTGATTGGTGGCGTTGTCCATTTGCCGGGGTAACCAATGACCAGATCATCGAGATCGACCACATTGCAGTTATCGCTACCGGAGCAGAGACGGCAGTATTGTTTGTCGGAGTCGTTGCAGGTGAATTCGGTTTGGCAGCCACGGTATGTGTAGCCATTCACAATCTTGCTGCTGCAACCCTGCGATTGATCGTAGCGTGGACACACGCTGGTGAAACTGGGCGATGATCCGCAACTGGGATCATCCAGGGAGTTGCAGCGATGGCAGCTTCGTCGGTCCTCGGGATAAATGTTTGCGTTGCACATCTCGCCCTCGCACACTTCGCAGTCGCCCTCGTCTCGGAGGCAGGCCTTCTGTGCAGTGGTGGCCAAGTTGCTGACGCAGCCACGCGCCGTGGAGCCGTCTGAAAAGACAGGAGGGGGATTTTAGATTTGGAATTTTAGGTATTGAGTTAAAAACAAAAGGGAAGCAACTGCACTGAAAGTTCTCACAATTACCTTAGGTGAATAAATTCATTGACCTAACTTAATAACCCTTAAGATTTTGAAGTTCATAAGCTAAATGTTAGGAATTATTATTATTCATAAATTATTTTAAATTCCAATAAATGTCAAGATCCCGGGAATCTTTTTCATTTTTAAGTAGAAATTTATCCGCAATTGTCTAAGAGAAGAAAATCCGATTGAGCTTAAAAGACTTTAAGCATTCAGTTTAAGATTACAATAGGATATTTTTAATTTTGTGAACGCAAAAATGTATGGCTGACTAGTATAAAACCCTTTGATCTTGAATTGCAGTATCAGAATGCTTAAAGGAAAGATAATTTACAAAAATATAAGTATAAAGAATCATGCTTTCAACTAAATAATTAATTTACCAGTAAGTACGCGTGTCACACAACCAGTGTTGGGCACCACATTGCAGTTCTCGTATTCAGTCATCTTGCTGGGATCGACGGCACAGTTTTCATCGTCAAATGAAGAGCAGACCTTGCAAATGTTGGGCTGGGGAATGTTGGTGAAGAAATTGCATCCATTGCCCTCACAGAAGTATAAGGAAACGAAGTTATCTTCAATATAGTCGGCGTCGAGATCCGAGCGACAACCCATCGCAGTAACAGAGGCAGTGTCATCGAAGAGCATGTAACAGCGATCCGAAGGACTATAGTTAAGACACACAGCCTGATCGGGATCCGTACAACTGTCTTCATCATTGCATACGTAACAACTGAGTCTTTCCACCTCGATCTCAGCCACATTACAGGCATCGCCATCACAGGCCACGCAATTATTATCACTGCCAGCAGCACAGAGTTCCTGATCCTCAGGATCCTTGTCATCGAGACAGCCACGCACCAGATCATAGCCATCAGTTCCAGTCACTGGCTTGAAGGCCGTCATGCACTTGCCATTGCACTGACGTCTTTTGGTCACCAACTGAGCATCGGCAATGCAGTTGCTATCGACACTCGACTCGCAATAGACGCACTGAGTGTAGCTATCGATGCTGGTGGCATTGTTGCAACTGTTCGAGTTGCAGTTATGGCAGTTGGCATCATTGGCATCGCAGTAAGCACTGAAAGCCGCCTCTACCACATCGCTGCAGCCACGGCTCTGTACTTCACCTGCTGCACTAAAGACAGTCACACAATATTCCGAGTTGGTAGCACAGGCAACCGAATCAATCGAGTTCGCAGCACAGGCTGTGGTGTCGTTGCAGCTAAGACAGCTCAGTGGCAACTCTTGTCCCCAACCACCAGGCTGACCATCGCTGCGTCGCTGCAGATTCACCGTGTTGCAGTTCTCGCCCAAACAGAGTTGGCAACTCTGCGAATCGGTCGATACACAGCTCAAGCTATCGCCACAGCCGCGCACGGTGTTGCCATCCAGATCGAGGCTGCTCACGCACTGTTGTCCAACACGATGTATCACACAGAGAGCGGAAGCATCGGGTGAAGTTTCGCAATTGTCATCTTCGGCGGAGTTGCAGACATGACAGCTCAAACGCTCAGCAGGTTGAATCTGCAAGGACAGATGAAAACATGTTAGAAAGTGAATTCTAATTTTATGAAAATGATAAGAATTAAAAAACAAAATTGTTAGTAAGTGGTATAATGAACGTGAAGAGTTCACAGGTATTATCAAGAACAGGACTTTCTTTGAATGAAGTATCCTAATTTGAAGGCTTCTTTTATAAATGTTAAGTTAATTAGCATAAAGTAAAGAGTTTATAATACCTTAGGCTGCTAAAGTTGTGATTGCAACAGTATGAAATATTATCAAAAATTAACTGGTTCTGTTACCGATAACATAGTAAACTATACGGTCATGTGCAGATCGTTACACTGTCAATCCTTTTTTTTATATATACTATATATTTAGGTTATGCTTTTGAGGATATTCTTTAGTAAAGAAATTCGCAAAAGGATGAATAGCACCTCTTAATATATTAATTTCAATATGAAATCCCTGTTTCAGTGTTATTGTTTGAAGGGGTAATTGAAGTTTTTCTTCTTATGTTTTACTATAATACTTAATAATGTGTGTACGTGTAAGTTCAACTCAGTTATTGATCGAGATCACTTACATTTACGTTGCAATTGTCTCCGTTGCACGTAGTGCACTTAGTGGAATTACTGCCACTTTGGCACCCAAGGTAATCCTCCGAATCCAGCGTTGTGGCACAACCTCGTTCCGTGTGTCCATCATCACGCAGCAGCGAATAACAATCGCTGTTCAAGGGATGCGAGCATTCCGTAGCACTGCCCAGCAGATTTGGGGCAACAGCACAATCGGCGGCAGTGCGAGAGCTGCAGAGAACGCAGGTCTTGGGCGTGGGCAGGGCAGAGACCACATTGCAATTCTCGCCAGTGCAAGTCCAGATACGCTTCTCGCCTTGCAGTACACTAGCATCGCTGACATTGTATTGACTCAGGCAGCCCAAGTCGGAGATATTACCCGACTCATCCACTTCAATGTAACATTGTTCTCTCTCGTCATTGGCTGGCACAGCGCGGCATGTTTTCGACTGTAGACTATTGCAGTTGCCGTTGGTGCAAAAGTTGCAGGTACCACGTACTCCGATATCAGCCGTGTTACACTTATTGCTGCTGCATGCGACACAGTTCTCCAATGTACCAGCAGCGCAAGACTGGCGATCATCGTAGTCCAGATCATCGAGACAAGTGCGCACCAGCTCCAAGGGAGCACCCACATCGCTAGTGCGTGGGTAGAGAGCAGTGATACACTGCTCATTGCACCGGCGTGTATCCGTGACCAGTTCGTGGTCGAAGACACAGTTCTCATCGGTGTCAGCATCGCAGAGCAAGCAATCGATCAAATTGGTGTCAACCTTGATATCGTTGCAACCATGTGACCGGCATTCATAGCATGAATTTCCTTCTGAGGCGCAGGTCTCTTCGAGGTTGTCGCTGCATCCACGTTCGATGACAACGTTATTCTGAAACACTGCCACACAACTCTGGGCATCATTATTCGCACATTTCCTTAACGCCCCTGCGCTCGCAGCGCACTCCTCTGTACTCGAGCAGTTGTAACAGTTGATTGGACCCGTGTGCCAACTGTGTGTCCAAGCATCTGCAGTGATCAACATAGCATAAATAAATTATTTCTTATTCATAGTTTTTGATTAGATTAGATGTTCCAAAAACACGTAAGTGAAATAAGTTGACATAATGAGATTGATTTTTAAATTTAGTTTATAATTAGTAACAATTTTTTAGATTTTTTTTGGCTATTGATTTTGTTTCGTATCTATTTCATGCCATCAAAGCTTATACATATATTTAAGGTATTTCCTTTTTAACTTTGATAAATTGATTAATGTTATTGCTTGACTCCGTATCGTATTTGTGATCTATATTATATACTTATTGTTTGATATCAATTATTCATCACCTATCCACTCTCGTCAAAAATAAATGTATATGAAGTGGAAATAAATTTGTCTATATAAACTAAAAACCCCCTAATGTCATTATGGTATTTATAGATAGAAATATGTCATTGAATCAGCGCCTAAGACTGCTGGTGCTCGATTGGCAATCAAATCTCTTTAAAGTGTAATCTAGTACTTGGTATACACTGCAAAAAATTGAACAGCATTTTGAATATAAATAATTTAATTAAATTAAAAACATTTTATAAAAATAATTGTCAATTACGCAAATAAAGCAAACAATATCTTAGTTATTTTAAAATTATTTCTATTTTTGGGGTAAAATGTTAGAAACTGAAACGTCTGCTATATCTTTACACATCAGTTTTCGACAGTATTCGAACCTAAAAAAACTGTTTCTGGCTCATTGCTAATCTGCTGGCTAGTTTATCGCTGAAACAATTCGTTGCCTTGTTGTTTATGGACGGCAATCAAATATCGCTATCGCCGATCGTTTTACAACGTCTCGTATACACCATCCGCATGTGGTACATAATAGCTAATTGGACGAGTAAAGCACATACTATAATTCAGATTGCATAAGCACCAATTATATAAAGCGGCGCAGAGAAGTGGATTCTAAGATTTCATTGGAATTAATCAAATACTATAAATCTGTGCTCTAAATATACTCGACCACCTGCGATTTTGTTTGTTCTGTAAACAACTTAAAGTCCAAAATGCATAATCTATTAATAATAATGCCAAATAAATCCATTAACATGTTATAATACTTAGGGTACTTATAGTTTATTAATACAATTATGTGTTCAAACACTTTAAAGTAATTCATTATCGCTTTCACTTGTCCACTAATAAAATGTATATATTTAAAACACTTTCAGTTTGATTTTTTATGCACTACAGTTCAGAGTTCATTATAAAGCTGTTTAGCTAGCTATTTTATAAATCGATAAGCATTTTTATAAATAAAGTTATTATGAGTCATGACTGTTATCTAACAATTCATCCACTTATTTGCGATATCCAATATCTGCACTTTGTATAAAATTAATTGCAATTTTATTGGAGTCACATGCACTTAAAGCTTTTGTTCGTTAATTATTAATTCACATTTCATAAAGTTTTTCACATTATATAGTATCCTCACAATAGTAATTAATAATTTAAATTATTTAGTTTTGTCTTTGCTTAATTTCACAATCACATCACGAGGCACACGGTATTATCCTTGAGAACGTACCACTTGGATTATTGGTATAGAATACCAGAAGTAGCAGCGCTACTCCTGTTGCGGTCAGTCTCATGATCGATGGGTTTTACCCGACACGTATAACCCACAATATTGGAATCGGTTAACTAATTTTGTGGCCAGTATGGCAGCGCCTTTTATAGACTTATCGATGCAAGCGTATCAGCAAGCGCAAAGTTATTGCCATCTAATAACTACTATGATTATATGACACTGTTGCCGAATGTCCGATAAAGCGAATTTCTATTCGGCGTTATTTATAACACCGACTATGCCGACTACCCTCAACGGGGCTGGGAATTAACATAAAAAAGCAAAAACAAAATTGAAGAAGATAAGCCAAAAAAAGTCGTCGTATAATCACAGAATTTAGCCCGAAACACGTTTATATTCGTGTACGAGTTGTTTCGATTTTCGTCACATAGATAAGACGACGATAACCCAATAATTTAACGATTGCAGGTCCGAAATAAGCGCACACACTTCGAATACACATATATATTGTTTTTTATGGCTATTATGCAGACTAAAGGCCATGCACGAGCGCTTAGGACCAAGTTTATTGGCAAACTGATTCAATGAATTGTTCAGGAAATGCATTTAATATGTGCTGGCGCAGTATTTAATCAAGAATTTCGATGCACTTCAATTTTGTTGTTTATCATTAGATTGCTTTGTTTGGTGACTGGCAGGTGCTTCAAATGCTGCCAAATCTCAGACATTGTTTCAAGAATAAAGGATTTGAATTTGAATGCTTAAGTGAACATACATATATAAAAGTATTTTTGGGTGTCGTCAAGCAGCTTATTTCGGTGGGATTTTCATATGATTTCACAATTCTCTCTAATCTATTGATACTAATCTAATTAGTGATTGCCATTATTGTATTAATACTGAGACGTCTGGACTATGGATTGCAGCGAGTTACGCTACAATTTAATTTTAGTATTCTTAGAATCGAAACTTCTTAAGTTTTTCATTTCTTATAAACTTTCAATTTTAGATAACAATATTTACAACTCTTTGTTCTGCAAGTCAACTATCAAACTTTTATCGTATAATCCATAATTGTTGTCCAGTAATTGGATTGTAAAGCCCATTGTAGTTGTGTGTGCTTCTTTATCAGCTTTATCGTTATTTATGAACATGAACAATCGTTTAGCAATTATTAGATTAACATTAGTAGTATTATGATAGAGGGAAGGTCGTGGGAACTTAGAGTCACATAGCAGTTAACCCAGCGTTTTTTCCCAATTATTTATTGCACGTATATAAAAATACAAAAAACTAGCTGAGAAATCGCCAGTAAAACTGAAACGTTTTGGATAGAAAGACTCGTGGCACTATTCGGCTTTGCTGTTGTTGATGTGGTTGTTGGACTGTCGGTTGAAGAGTCTGGCGCCTCGGTTGTTGATGAGGTCGTTGAAGAAGTGGTGCCTGGACTAGTACTGGAACTAGTACTGGAACTTGTGCTGGAACTACTACTGGAACTGGTACTGGTACTAGAGCTGGCAGTAGAACTTGTGCTAGTGCTGCTGCTAGTAGTAGAGCTAGAAGGTGACTCTGTTGTTGTTGTGGCCTCATTCAGCAATTGATCGTTGCAATGCGGCAGTTCCAGAGGATCACACAGCTTACAATTGACATCAGCTAGGCAAGAGACCTGCTCCGACATGGTCAAAGAACAGCCACGCTCAAGTCGTTGATTACTGATGCTGGCATAACAAAGGTTACGTCCACTATGAGAAATGGGACATCTTTGCGCAGTAAGTTGGTCAGGTGCTGAGCTACAACGAGCATCCTTTAAGAAAACAGACAATTATATATTACTTATAATAAATGAACTTCAGCACTTCACTCACCTCTGTATCGAGGCACTGCAAGCAGGACAGTTGACTGGAGGTCACATTGTTGCAACTGTTGGTCACACAAATCTCACATTGAGCGTTGAGGGAATTGTGATTGCTTTTGCAGTGCTGTCGAAATTTATCTTCGAGCTTCTCCAGGCAGCCTTGAGCTTGAACCATGCCTCCAAGGAAGACACTAACGCATGCGTCCAGCTGATCCACACACTGTTCCGTGGCCTGGTAGCTGCTTCGCTGGCAATTGATGCCGCGACAGTAGAGACATGTCTCCGATGCGAGGAGTAATCCTGCCTGCAGCAAAGGCAACAAAATGAAAAGAATTGCGCACTTCCGCATCGACATTGGGACTAATTCGTTTGGCATTTGGCTGGGCTTTGATTTGACCATCACTTTATATAAACTCTGTGGCACTTGAGTGTGTTTTTTCGCTTGAGCTGAAGTGATGTCAATCGCGGAGAAGTGTGTAAACAAACCGTTGGTCCTGATTAGCTGGGTTTTCTAATGCGATCAAGTAGTCCAAATATATGTTTGTAACTGCCATCAAAGTCAAGCTCTTTGATAACCGAATAATGCACATTAGTCGTGTTATTTGTCGCTTTTATTTGTTCAACTCTTACAAATTGTGTAATCTACTTATTTGGTTTTTTTGCAAATGCTTTAAATGCCTATTAGTACTTATCGTATTATACAAAGTCTTCCTTAGTCAAAAGTAAACAAACATGTTTATCAATATTATGGAAGTTTTTCATTGCAAAAAAGTGGTCAACAGTATTTGTTTTTATTTACTTTGATTTATTGAAAGCAGAAAAGAGTTCGTTAATATTGAAAAAAATGTGAATTATAAAAATAATTTATATTTAATTTGGCATATCATTTGCTTATTATTCTTTTGACATATTGCAAATAAAACACACTATATTAACATAAATACTTTATTATTTTTACATTATTTGCTTGCCCGAAGCGGAGTGCAAAAAGCATTTATTACTCTTCTTTACTTTTTATCTATTTGATACACTAAATACAAATAATAAAATAATAAGTGCTTTTTATAAGATTTTAATGCGAATTTTAATGCGCTATTGAGTAAATATGATGATAGTGTATAACATATTTAACTGTAAAGCCATAATATTTATAAAATAAACAAAATTTAAATGATTCTAATAGACGCTATATTATTTTAAATTTATTTGTTTTAACAGAGACAATTATATTCCACTTTATAAAAATCATTTCCAATTATTGTTGAGTTAACTTGTAAATTATCAAAGTTTAATACGAAAAATATAATTACACATTCTACTAATTATATTTCAAAGAAACCTAGTGCCCAAAGGCCTTATGCACTTATTATTATTATTATTTCCATTTTATTTTTTTTATTGAATAACATTTCATTAAAATTAACTTTGATCTATCTCAAAAAGCGAATGAAGCGACTGGAATCCGTTGAGATATTCACACTATTGCAGCCTCGAATGTCACCGGGTGAGCACAAGGCGCAGTTGGCATCATTCAGGCAGCTTATTTGATCAGCGAAAGTTGTGGAACAGCCACGCACAATAGTGCTGCTCGTGCCAGAGGATTTCACATAACAATAGGAATTTGCTGCAGTCGGAGCAGCACAAACGGACGGTTCCAAAGAGGTCGCATTCTCAGCACAGTTTGAGTCCTACGGAAGTAAAAAAGTGATTTTGAATAGTGAATGCGATATTAGTTTCTCTATTTCTGAAGCTTACCGCACTGGCATCGCACTGCACACAAGCATATTGCCTAGATCCCACATTGTTGCAACGGTCCGAGTTGCACTTGTAACAGGAATCATTGGGTCGCGACTCGCAACGCTGACGCAGTTGCACGGGAATCTCCAGGGAGCAGCCTTTGTACAACACCTTCGCTGCTCAAAACAAAAAGAATAATGATAGCTTAGCTTTCAATGATATTCCATCATACTATGAACCTTCATCGAATATGGTGACGCAATAGTCCAAAACATCGGAGCACGTTTGTTCCTCGCTCAGCGATGTTCGCTGACAATTGATGCCATAGCAACTATAGCAGCTGGTGGCTGTGTTTGCTCGTGCAAATCCTGTCGTGCAGATGAGCAACAGCAGCGGACCAACAATTGATATAACCTTCATTATTTAGCTTCTACTGTCCGCTGATTTGCCAATATGCCTTCCTTTTATAGCCTGTGAAGTGCACTTGATGCCCCATTATAGTATATACACCGCAAAAAACACTTGAGAGTCGGCAAAATTCTAGCACCAAAAATGTATACTTAGGTAACTCAAAGATAATGCTTCATATATGTATATTTTAGATAATTGCACTTTGTATTAAATAGTTTTTGGTAGCAATTATATTAAACAACACAAACGCTTGTTATACCCGCTACCCATAGTATAGAAGGGTATTATAACTTTCTGTCTCCAGGAATGTACATACATATGATATGTAGCAGGCCGAAGGTGGCATCTCTCACCCTATAAAGAATATATATATATATATGAGCATCAACAGCTGATACGATATAGCCATGTCCGTATGTCTATACGAACCTTTATTCAAATGTGTAATGGGTATCTCAAAGTTGTAGCTTTTTTACTTGTTTTTATTTACTTTTATTCGAATTAAGCAATCTTTTTTTTTAAATCTTTTTCCTATATACATATATGCATAACATATAATTCTGCTCTAATTAAATTACACACGTTTTTAATAACTGCCTTTCAATTTTGTACTTTTTAAATTAAAGAGCAATTGAAATGCTATTTAATGAAAAAATATGAATCATTTGTATACAAAAAATCAATTTTTACTTATATACATTTCTAATTTCATTGTAAATTTAAATCAAATATTTTGCATGCATTTGTCAGTCAAATTGTGAACACAAAAATAAATCAAATATTTATCTGCTGCTGATCAGAGAGAGTATGATTCAACGCAGCATTTTTTTGTGAGCAAATTTGATTAGCAAATGGTATCTGGCAAAATGAAACTTATCATGACTTTCGCTCTTTACTTGACGAATGATGAATTTATGGAATTTTGAATGTTAGTTATTTTTAAATCGCAAGATGATTTCTTTTTGATGTCTCTTTACAGTTTAATGGCTGCAAATTCCATTACAAGCTCGCTCGCAATTTATCCAACTAAAATTCAATTCATTTTATATGTAAATTTATTTAGCAATGCTTTTAAACTGCATAACTGAAATACTCGTAACCTTGTTGATATTTGCTTTGCTATTTTTGGCCAAGCAAAAACACATGTTGCCCCACAACTATCTTCCGCTAGCGATAAGCGACATAAAATACAAAAAAAAATACACACATATTCTATTTGTGATTGACTTGTGTAGTGATTGCGTTTATTTTTGATTAATCATAAACAAAATGTTAAATTATTGTAGTACTCGCAGAGCCAACAGAGAAACAACACCAATCAAGGGAGCAAAGAGTTGCTGGCCTTGTGCTGCCCCCGATTTGCTGTACTCCAGATTGTAGTTGTTGCACGCACTCGAGGCATCTGCATTCTCCGGCAAACAAAGACTGCAGGCGGTGTCATTCAGGCAAGTCTGTTGCTCCTTTACACTCAGCGCGCAACCTCGCTGCAGATTTGTTCCCTCAACCTTGACATAGCAATAGGAATTGCTTGAAGTTGGCGCCGCACACTGCGAAGGACTCACACTCGATCCTCCCGTATTGCAGTCTGAGTTCTGTGAGGAAATCGAGCGTAAGGACCTTATTGATTGGAATAATTTGCAGTACTCACCTCTGAGCCATCGCATTGAATGCATTGGAAATCAATGCGTCCCAGATTGTTGCACAATTCTCCATTACACTTCTGACACTGCTTGTCACCAGCATTACACTTGGCCTTAGACGCCAGCGAAAGCTCAAGCAAACATCCTCGCTCGGTGACCATGACTGCAAAGTTGATATTCAATTACAATTTGGTGTTTCTCTTTATGTTTAATCGCTACTTACAATCATCGTAGGCAGTCACACAGATGTCCAGCACATCGGTGCAAGTTACAGTCACATTTTGTCGCGAGGTTCGCTGGCAATTGATGCCTTCGCAGCTGTAGCAATTGCGTGGACTGTTGCCACTTACTGTTGAATCCCTGAGCTCAGCTGATGTGAGGCTAAAGCACAGTAGCAGGATAACTCCAATTGGGGACATCATATTTCTTGGGCTAACGATTTAGTACTGAAACTTGACAGTTGTCTTGCCGATGGACAAGGCAATTCAATAGGCGGCACTTGAAAATATTTCTTTACAATATTTTCCATAACAAGTTGGAAAAATCTGATAATGACTAGCATTATAGAGCCGCCGATTATATTCGAGAGGCTCTTAGAGAGCAATCAAGGCTGGGAAGTAGTTCTTCAATCTAGCTAAAAGAATGAGTTAAGCTATAGAGACAGCGATATACACTCTCAAAAAAAACATGAAACATTTATTACATTACAGATATATATAAATTATAAAAACTACATGGCACCTAGTTTCTGATTTTATTATATCATAATTATATGCAATAAACTTACAAATAGATAAAGATAGATTGAAGTAAAAAGATTATTTTGGTTTAGGTGGCATCATCAAGTTTTCTATAACTGTACTTACAAATAAAGTCATTCCTTTTAATCATCTTCAATTTATTTCACCATAATCAATACATTTTTTTGTATTAATTAAAATTTCTTCTATAGGGTATTTTCTGAGTCATGCTTACTGAACTTAATTTCTATCTATTCCGCTTGATAACTTTGCTAAAGTTAGTGTGACAATGTTGTGTTTGCTTTGCTTTCGAGTCGGCCCATATCATGAAGTATCATTTGTAAGCCTTATCTACCCCATAGAATATACCCAATATCCGTAAGTTCAAAGTTTCTGTGATTAGTTGTGATTCACATATCAGGTGTTTTTCTTGTAATACTATTGTCAAAACAATTGAAAGTACTACGATACATATCATTTCATTATTCGCTCCACACTTTAATTCTAAGAAATAGTACATATGTACTTTTTTATAACCCTTTTTAGTTTTCGCCATGTGATGTCGATAGATTCTTAATTTTTCCAGTGAATCATTAAGTATAGGCCATAGTCGAGCAATTGTTGTATATTGGCTCAGCTATCTTCTGCTTATCGGTAACTGCTGCCGAAATTTATGACGCTCCAAAGTAAAGTAGCAGCTGAAGCCTTCCCACATAATTTATAGCAAACACGAGGCTTCAATTATGATCATTACTCAACATATCTGGGAAATGGGAATGAAATGAAAAGCATTGACATTGGTTGCTAATAGGGGTCAACATAAAAAGTGTGTGTTAAGAGTGAGATATAAAATAATTAACATAAATGCCAAAAGGTAGCTTATCTATGAACAAGTTTCAATTGTGTTTGATTACGACAGATACAACAGACAGTTAATGTATATTAAAGTTGTGCTATAATGAAAGTGAGTCAGTCATATTCAGCTTTTGTTAATCACCTTCAGATAGTAAGCCTGAAGTAGTTATTCAGGTGTCTTTTAAATGAAAAACAACTGACAAATTAGCTATAAATAGGATAACTCTCTGTTAGTTTGGCATACTCATTTGAATCTTTTAGTGTTTCCGTGTTCACAGCTTCTGTTAGACATCAACTTTTATTACTCATCACTCTGTGTTTTTCGTGCAACTTCTTGCAAAAGTTTTCACAAACTTTAATGCGAAGGTCACACTCAGAAAGTTCACTTCTTTCAAATTAAAGCACAAACTGTACTTATTTGCATACATTTCCAGCAGATTTTCTTTACAACCCGCTGCAAACGGACGACGGTAAGTATGCGGAGATTACGTTATACAATACACAAAAAAAAAACATGAAACAGAAAGAAAAGCTGCGAGAGCAAAATGAAAATGAAAATAATACAACCATAACAAAGAAATATGCAAAACAGATGAATTGGGGATAAAGGAGCGCCACAGAGAGAAACAATGAGAAAAGGGCCAGCAAAAACAAAAAAGTAATGCTAAAAATGGGAAAAAGTGAAAAAGAAATACAAAAACAGAAATCGTTATAAAAATTGTAACTTTATTTTACCGCCGGGACAAGTTTGTGTCCTCAAAACATTGAGGGTGGCAGAGGAGATGTTAAAGACAATGCAAAGACATAATGAAAATGAAAGTTGTTACGGGGCTGTAGTAACAACAACTGAAAAGTAAATCCACTTATAAACGTATCAAAACAAACCCGGAAGTGGACTTTATGTATTCCCGTAAGTATCGCATCAAGAGGTGGCTTCCAACTTGTAAGTTCTCAATGAAGTGGACAACAGCAGCAGCAACAGCTGTACACTGGCAACAGTCATGGATCTTTAATATAAAAGTGTTTGTCAAATGACAGCTAAATAAATAACATACGCATTTGCAATTGCAATGCAATTCAGAAATTCAAATTCCACAATTCAACAACGATGCGATGTCACTCAGTTGTCACTTGCAGCTTATCGATAGATTTGCATCTTTGAGATACACAATTGCGAGTATGAATTTGGTTTATTGTCGCCGCCTGCTTATTGTGCTTTATATCTGTGGCAATCAATTTGCAAGTATTTATATTATTTATGCAACGCAAATATTGCTGCCCCTCAAATAGATACAAATGCCATTTGTTATGCATTGAGTGCGTCTATCTTTGCACAACTGTCACTGCCTGTCACACAATGATTCTGTAGTCAACTCTACATTTGTAATTTCGATTAGTTTTTCGTTCGCAAATAATTTACTGCCGATTGCCTGGCCTGGAACACCGTGGGGTCCACTTATCGAAAATGCTGTTTTCTTGCAACATTTTGGGCAATATGCATGCGTGTGTTAGTTGTGATTGCTTGATTGATTGATTGCCTGTTGGAATGCGCGTGGTGCTCCGCTCGCTGGCAATTCACATTGCGCATACGCCTCGTTGTTCCGCATACGCATGCCTTTCATTTCCTTTGCCACGATTTGCGGCCTGCGGTTACACACATAACAGTCTGACTATTTCTATAACTCAACCTCTCTCTCTCTCTCTCTCTCTCTCTCTCTCTCTTTCACTTGCTATCTCCCTTGACGGCTGTTATACACGTGTTTGTAATTGCGTTTATTGTGCGTTTGAGATTTGTAATTCGCTTGTAAGCGGTTGTGTCTGCATCTGTGTGGGTATGTATGTGTGTGAGCCCTGCCGCTGCCGTGTTGATTGAAAATGGCTTAAGCAATCGACAGTTGATTGGCTGATTTGATTGTTAGTGTTGCAGTCGCCTCCGTCTGCTGTTGCTGTTGCGTCGTCTGTTGAATGGCGCGGATTAGTTTTGCAACTACGCCCCAGAGCTGTTTACGATGGGTTTTACTCAAGCACACTTATGAGTATAGACCTGCAAATCAAGTTGTGGGAGTTTGTTCATGTGTACAAGATTATTGAAGTTACTTCAGATGTATTTATTTTTACATCTTTATTCCATTTGTAAGTTCATTTGCAGCTATAAACAATGTAATGTACAATTTCAACAATTTTTTACAGTATTGCAAATAATAATTGTCAAACTTTGTAAATATGTACAATACCAAATAACAGTTTAATATTAAAAAAACGAAAATATAACAGATAAGGCTGATTTTCACATCAAAAAAAATTTGTTCGTGCGTCGGCCGGGAATCGAACCCGGATCAACTGCTTGGAAGGCAACTATGCTGACCATTACACCACCGACGCCACATAATATATTATCGCTTCACATTGAATCATAATCTAATCTTAAATATTGTCCGAATTTTCTCCTTCCATCTAAACGTGAACTTTGAACTTTTATGTAAGTTGAAGCATATTTCAATTGTTACTCAAAACTAATTTTTATTTGGAAGTCCTTAAGGTCGCAAATTTATATTTATCGTGTTTTTTAATGTTAGAAAATGACACAAAATGAAGTTAATAACTTAAAAATTAGGTAATTTGTAATTAATTATATTACATATATGTTTTGAATATTATATTTATATATAATTAAATGCAAAATGAGTATATGCATATATAAAATATATATTGCAGTTAAATTGAAATTGAAATTGAAATTGAAATTGTATATTGCAGTTAATTAATAATTTATTTAGATTAAACATATATTTTGTATTACTATAATTGAATTAAACGACATTATATAAAAAGAAACCAACTACTAAAATGAGCTCCTTATAAGCCTATTTGATAGACCTTGCATATATACCCTTTTCACTTTTTCACAGTCTTAAGAAACACTTAAGTATTAGAATATTAGTTAAACGAGAGGCAGTCTCGAAAAGCAGGCAATTTAAGAAGGAATTGAAAAATTAGCCATTTTTGAAAGGGGTTTGCTTTGCCTATTTGCCTCTTTGCCAAGTTATTCAGTCATACACACTCAAGCACACACATTTCTTGTACATTTCTTGTACATTTCTTCGACATTTGTGTGTCAGCTCAGAGTTTCTTTTGCGTCTGCCGCTGAACCCTGACCCAAATGCATCGTCTCCCCAGAGGCAGCAGGTGAGTTGTCAAGGGGGAGAGCCTTCTGGCGCTACCTGACGGCGGCGAAGTGGATGGCTACAAACATTTTTGCGGATGGAAGCCGCCACGAGCACCACTTTGTTTTGGATGGCTGAAGCGGGGTTGCCACCAGCTGCGGGGGGGGAGGAGGTGGACAACGAGTTGAGTTTTCTGTGTGAGGTAAAACGTAAACGTAAACGTAAATAAAAGCCAAGCTGGCAAACGGCCACGAAAGAAACGTAAAATGCCGCAAAATGGCGCAAAAGAAAATCCACTTTAACAGTAAAAGTTCTCAGTGGTATCGTCGTTGTTGCTGTTGTTGTTGCTGTTATGGTAGTTGTTGTTATAGTTGTTGCTGTTACCTTTTCCGAAATGCAGCCATTAGTTGACCTGAAAAGGCTTGGCCCAGCTCTGAAGTGGCGCTCTCTTTTAGTGGCTTCATATGCACTTCAATATTTAACATAAACAAATATAAACAAACTACATCAAGTGTATAACAATTTGCTTCCATTCTTTCTCTCTCTGTGTCGTGTGTGCAAATATGTGTGTGTTTACCATTCTTTACTGCCAAGATTACAGCTCAACTCAGGCAGCTGTCAGCTTCTGTTTTGTGTGTAAATTAACAAGTGCGAGTGTAAATTGTGCTCTTTGTTAAAGACGTCAAGGGTCAATGGGAAGTCTGGCCTAGTACAATAGAAAGTTGCAGTTTTTAGACAACAAAAGAAGAACTTTCATTGCAAAGTACTTCAAAGTAACCTATTGTTTAACGATTAAGACAAGTTTAAAATTTATGTTTAATTAAAATATAATTTCTGATGAAATAACTACAGCTATTAAGATAAAATTCTAATAATGTTACATGAAGTGCAGCTAGTTCAGCTAATACGTTTCTAGGAATCAATAAAGACAATATTCGAATATGGTGTTAATCACAAAAATATGTTACTTTTGAGTATAATGTTAATATGTTTTGAATCTAAGAAGACAATATGTAGGAACGTAATTTGATTAAGTAAGGTAGACGAATTTTTTAACTTGTTAGTAATCACTCAATGCTAAAAGTAGAATAGAAAACGTTGCTTGAATATAAGGAGATGCAACTACACAAATGTTAAATACTTACAACGGGTCTTAGTAGCTTTGACTGACAATCTGGTATATTTGTTACTGCAATTTAACAATTACAGCGTTTGGTATATTATTAATTTTATGCTTTTATTCAAAATGGGTAGCGGGTAACTCACAGTTATGTATGTTGTTATATATACATATTAAGTTATTAATCAAAAAGTTGTATTCAAATAAATGTTATTAATCAATGACTTCCCAAAGTGAACTCATAAATTACTTACTTAACTAATGCAGAAGCTGCAATAAACATTTTTACAGCTTTCGCAAGATTAATTAACAATATTTGTGCGAAACTAGTGCTACTTGTTTGCTTAACTAATTGCTGATAACTGAAATCATGACTTGTTCAGTGACAAGCTGGCTGATTGCCTGTGCTCATCATTTACAACAGTGACTACTGCTTGCAGCTTGCAACATGCTCAGACCTGACTGGCGTTTGCTACTGGTGTAATGGACAAGCTGTCAGAGCAAGATAACCAGATCAAGCTCAGTAGAGCCAAGAGAACCCTTGGGTGGCCAGTTTTGAGCAGTTCGCGACGTTGCACAATCAAAACTGCCATGATTAATGTCAACACAATTGACATAAACCATGGATCTGGTCATGGCCATGGCCAGAAGGTAATTCCACCACTGCTGAAGCAACTGGAAAAACTCGATGGCAGCAGCAAAGATGCAATTATTGATGGATTATTTACTGTCAGCACTGTCCGTTATGACAATGAGATATGGCCACAGGGCGACCACAGCAACAACTCCACTGTATATAGTGGATAGTAGAGTGTGTGTCTGGGAAATGTCTGCACGGAATGACAAAAACGACTAGACACGAGAAGATCAAGCGCCTACTCTCTAGTCTAGTCGCCAAATTCCCCCTCGAGAGAGCAAAGTCATTGCATTTTCTTAACCATTTTCCCCGCTGACTTTGCAATTTACGAGCGCAATTATATTGTGTATATATGTATGTGAGGTAGTTGTGGTGGATGCCACACGGTGTGGCATAAGTCATTAGTATTCAATATTCAATAACTAGCATTGATGCATTAATTGCGCGTAATCATCCGCCGTATAAATAACCAACAAAATGATGGAAGGAAGCCATGCGCTGTTGTTGTCAGTCAACTCATTTGCATAGACATCGCATATTTGTGTAATTATGCGTGGAAATTACAATGCGATCAGCTGCAGGAGTGTAATCGAAGGCAAAGTTAATGGTGGAGGGCGACAGACAGAGAGACCTCCATGAGGTTGTCTGTCTTGTCCCATCCTCTCCCGTGCATTGCTTAGCTTCTTGTCATGCCGTGAGACTTTTGCCGCCAGACGCAGGCATTTGCCGTTAATTATGTTGACAGCATTGACATCGACAGTGAGACGCGGAGGGGAATGGGAATGGGAATGGAAGACCACCAACAATGTCAATCGATAAGCGTTTTATCGCCCTGAATGATAATGCCGCGACGACTGCCCATTCTTCTAATGGATAATTTGTGTTTTTGATTTGGCCATTCAATTAACAATTTAATATGCAAAGCGTCAAATCAGAATGCTGAATGCGCCGTTAGATAAGGGAAATAAGGTAATTTTCATATCAATCATTTGCGTATGCGATTTAAAATATGAATAAATATGACAAATTAATAATCGTTTTTAAGGTTGATGAAGCACAAGGCGCAGACAACCGGAATACGTAAATAATACTGAAAATGCATAATTATTACGCTGGGAAATAAATAAAACACAGAAAAAAAAAATATTGGTTTGTGCGTCGGCCGGGAATCGAACCCGGATCAACTGCTTGGAAGGCAACTATGCTGACCATTACACCACCGACGCCACTTGATATTGTTGAATTTTATTACTAAATATAAATTTCGTGTTAATCAAAAGAAATTCCTTATTGCCACATTAAATCATTTACTTTAAAGCCTCTATTAATTTTGCAAGTTTTACAAATTGAAGTTTGATTTAATTTGACTTTTGAACTTTTCTTTCGTAATATTTGCTTAAGCTGATAATTGTTTTTGTCAGAGTGCTGCACATTTTGCACTTTAACCACTTTAAACATTTTGTTGCTTAGATAAACACACAAAAATTCGCTTAAAATTTATGGTTGGCCACAGGCAAAGTAAAATGCAATTTATGTTGATTGCTTATTTGCTTTGAGAGTAATTTGTTAAATTCGTTTGCCCACCTTCTGCAACATGTTGCGAGTCGTTGGTGTGTAGGTGTTAAAGGTCAACAACAACTACAAGTTGCAGCTGCCTCTCGCATTGAGATTGCCTAATGCCAAATGCCAGCCTCCAATGCTTGGATCTTTATTATGTGTTGCTTGACAGCCCAACAAGACGCCTCTCACTCTCTCTTCCTCTTTTTATATCTGTCTCTCTCATTCACTATTTACTTGTGTGTGTGTGTGTGTGTATGACACATTCGCCAGACTTTTTGACAAACTTATTAAAAAAGTTTCGCCGGTTGGAAAATATCATCATTAACAGCCTCGCTATTCTGATGAGCTCGTCATTGCCAGACATTTGCTTTGAAAGTTTTGCCAGTTTTTCTTTAATTATAAAGTAATACTCGCACTCTATGCGCCCCTCTATGCAAATGGGCGTGGCACATCATGTGCAAATAGTTAACGCTGTTTTTCGCATTCGCAGCTTAAGCAGAAATTCTTTGCTTACTGTGTAATTTCATAAAAAAAAGGCATGTTTGTTAGCACTTGATTTGGCTAAAAAATCAAGTTATTTAGTCTATTTTCTATGTATAATTAAATACCATTTTTTACTTGAACATTTTCTGAATCAGAAATAGTGTTCTCTACAGGATATTTTATTAGTTAAGCAATCTCAACCATAAAATCCTTATTTGCTTTTATGTCCTTTTGCCATTGTCTTCTGTTGTTTATATTAAAAATTTTAATTAAAAAATTTTGCGGAATATTATTTGGCCAACACACATCCACACCCATTTACATACACACAATTTAATAACCCGTACATTTTTGCAGCCAGCGTAAAGCCAAATAAATTATGTGCAGTGCAAGTTTTAAGTCGCTGCCTTGGATGCCCTGTAAGTGTATTCAGAGATTAAAGATTGGTATTAAAAAACTACTTCATTTTAATGGAACACTAATGTATATTAAAGGCAAAGAAATAAAATTATAGATATCAAATAATGTTTGGTATTCAAAAAATACTACATTTTAATGTGCACATGTGTGTACTAAGTTTAAAGTATGGTATGAAAAAAATATTATTTTTAATGGAAAATTTATAGAAATTTAATACAAAGAAATTAAACTAAAGTTTTTTCTATTTTATTAAGAATAATAATGAAGTTATTACGTACACAAAGTAACTTCATCTTCATCAACTATTATTTCTATGCGCTTTAGTTAAACTTGTTTAAAGCGTTTGACTTTGAAGGAACGCTTGGGGGTCTCTGGTCCGAAAATTGCATGCATTGTCATGCTGCTTTACTCATTGTCCTTGGGACCATCTCTCCTCTTTCTCTCTCTTTCTGCTTTCTCGTCTTCTTCTCCCCCTATCATTTCCCGCTGCTATCCGCTATGCGTGCGGAAATTAAAGGCATGAAGTTAAATGTCCAGGCGACAATGTCCTCATCCACTCATAATTGCCTTGCGGTGCTTTGGCTAATAGAATTAGAATGCGCTCCATGGCCAATTTTCAGCAAATTTGTTGTTCAGCTTGACGCTGTCACAACCAAAGTTGTTTCGCCGTTGTTGCAGCTGCACATGCATCGACAGTTTGCGGCATGGACATCGCAACTGCTTCTCGTGCCGCTTAATTAATTGGCCAAGCGAGTCGAGTCAACTACAGCAACAACTACAACTACAACAACAAAAAAATGGTAAAGAAATTGCCAACTATGCAGCAGCCATGTTAAGGCGGCGCGGTTGGGGATGCCTCGCTTGCCATGGAATGGAATGGACTGGCTCGGAATGGCTAAGGATGTCGTCGCCAGTGTGTCACCAAAAGGTTGATTGGGATCAAGGTGGGAACAAAGTTGTCTCTTGTTTGTTGTGCCAGTGTTGCCGCCGTTGCATCGTTGCTGCCGACTAGCCATGAATTGTCCAGTTTATGGCCCGGTCGGAGTGGGTGACTGGTTTTCTTATTTTTTTTTGGATTTGCCGCTTTGCTGCTTACTTCACCTCCAACAAGATGTGCCTTCTTACGCTGTTGCTGCTGCATGTGGCGAAATGCGATTAACGTGTACGTTGTTAAAAGATTGCAGCGAGAGGAACATTGCAACAACGAAGCAGCTGAAGGCAACTGGATTAGATATCCAAAGGGTTATTTAACTGATTTTGCGGAGATTTCATTTTCATAAACTAAAATAGATCAATTGGATGTCTAACATTCTATTGACTTATAAGTTATAACATTGCATATCACGTCTATTTGTACCAACTTGAGAAGTCATTTAAATTAAGATGCGTTTCTGCTTATTTCTAAACTATTATTTCTAAAGTATTTTATCAACTAAAATAAAACCAAAATTTTGAGATTTTTAAAAAGATTTTCAAATCAAAAAATTGGTTTGTGCGTCGGCCGGGAATCGAACCCGGATCAATTGCTTGGAAGGCAACTATGCTGACCATTACACCACCGACGCCACATGATGACATCAGACTGTGTTTTAAATTTTAATCTCATCTTAAGTTTCGTTCGAGCTTCACTTCATCTTTCTTGCTTTCTATCTCTCTTTATTTCGGTTTAAGTTTTAATCAGTCATCAAAAAGTGTGCTAAGCATTCAATTATTTGTTAAGTTTCAAGCAAGAATATAAAATTCTTTTTATACCCGCTACCCATAGGGTAGAAGGGTATTATAACTTTGTGCCGGCAGGAAATGTATGTAACAGGTAGAAGGAGGCATCTCCGACCCTATAAAGTATATATATTCTTGATCAGCGTCAACAGCCGAGACGATCTAGCCATGTCCGTCTGTCCGTCTGTGTGTCTGTCCGTCTGTCCGTCTGTCCGTATGAAACACTGGATCTCAGAGACTATAAGAGATAGAGCAATAATTTTTTTTCGACAGCATTTGTTATGTTTGCACGCAGATCAAGTTTGTTTCAAATTTTTGCCACGCCCACTTCCGCCCCCGCAACTCAAAAAAATCGAATAACAAGTGTAATTTTAAAGCTAAGGTTGCGAATTTTGGTATATACAATATTTACTATAGTAGTTATGATTCCTGAAAATTTGGTTGCGATCAGATAAAAATTGTCGAAGTTATTAAAGAAATACTTTTGTTTGGGCAAAAACGCCTACTTACTAGGGATCTTAGTTGCTTTGGCTGACAATCTGGTATATTGTGCCGTCTATGGTATATTTTGAATGCGGTACTATGTCGATAAACCAAATATACCAATTGGTATTTTTTTAGTATTTTCGCAGTATATTTGGTATATTTTGAGAAAATACCGCAAAATATGTTTCTTTTATTCAAAATGGGTAGCGGGTATCTCACAGTCGAGTACACTCGACTGTAGCTTTCTTACTTGTTTAAGCATTAAACCGAATCTTTTTATGACATTAATAATAAATAACTGTCTATCTTTTATAAGTAGTGTGAACTTAATCCTTAAAAAAGAATACACTATAAATAAATACCAAACATTATGCGTACAGCGCACTTCAGTTGACTTTTGAGTAGATTTCAAATTGCTGTTATAAAGAAGAAGCTGCTAATGGGAGTATTCAACAGGCTGCATCGTTTAACGGTTAAGCTATAGAATTACGTATTACAACAAAATGCAATTAAAGCCGACACCGTTTTGGTCAGCTCAAAGAGCATGACAATTAAATGGCGCTGCGCTGTGCGGCGAAAGAAAACTAACGAAAATAACGCTGAAAAATGTGCGCATGACAACGGAAATTAAATTGCATGAAATTGGAAAATTATTATCACGCACGCCAGCACACACACAAAAAACAGATTTGCATAGTGTTGTTATAGACGTGCAATTTGGTTGGCCATTTAAGCCAAATTAAGGAACCGTTGTAAGAGGTCTGCTGCGTGTCGCGCTGTGGTCACATTCAATCAAGGCTGCAATTTTCTTAACCAGTTTCCTTTCTGCGCCTATTAGCCAGTTGACAGTTCGTGTGCGTAACGCGGCAACTTTTTCCCCTCCTCGAACTACTGCAATTTTTCTAATGATGACACGACTAGGAGACGGCGACGACGACGACGACGACGATGGGAAGACTAGAAGCTCTTTTTTGCCAAAGTGCTTGATGGCTAAAAGAACCAAGTTTGGTTCCCCATGCATTGGCATTGGCATTGGCATTGGCATCGGCATGCATTGGCAATCAGTTGGCAGTTTGTTTGGCTTAATCGTCTGCGTAATTGATACGCGAATGTGGAACGAAGCGGAGCGTAGAGGAGAGACCTTTCCTTTTTAATTAAAGCCAACGTCTATAGTTGGCCATCCAACAGAGACATTATTACGCCTGATTGAAGTGTAGTTTGCAATGCTAAATGGTTGTGGAAATGGCAAATGGCAGTTGCTCTGCGATGGAAATGACGATGCTCAGATTGATATGCGTGTGGTCCACAAAGCGAGAGCCATAAAAAGCGAATGGAATCAGTGGATAGTTATTTGCAGCTATTTTTAAACTATTTACGAGCATTTATTAAGTCTCTATCTTTTGCACGGAAATTACGCGTATAAACGTGCAAAGAGTGAAAGGCGTGAAAAGGGCCTGAGGATGAAAATATGCCAAAACCAATTGTTGTTGCGATGCGACGGTAGCAGAAGGACAACGAACAAAAATGAGACAAAGACAAATATTGGGCCGCAATCAGTCAGCTGTGAAGATGCCGCAGAGTAAACAGTGAAACCGCTCAAACTGCTCAAAAGTAAAGCAACAGCAGCATAATAAATAATCAAATACACAGATAGATAGCGAGACGGAGAAAGGGGAAGATAGCAGGCATATGAAGTAGCTTATGTGCTATAAATATGCAACCTCAACCCTGGCAACCCCAAAAGGGGAAAACTGACCATAGCTACCAGCAAACAAATAAACAAACGTGCACGAAGAGATCGGGGGAATGGGACTGGGAATGGGTATCAGAAGAGGAGACGCATTGAAATGCCAAAAACGTAAAACGCAGTGTTTCATTTTTGCTCTTTTGAGGCGTGGCAGTCAGAGCAAATATTGGTTTAAAGTGCCCAAAAGGGGTTGGCTCCAAACCAGAACCAGTCAAACAGGCAGTCAGTCAGTCATTCAGGCAGTCGACCTCCAGCCAGCACTTAATTTTGAGCTTTTTGTTTTTTGGGTTTTATGGTCGAAGAGCGGGAATTAAATTAAATAGTCCAGTTGGCTGGCAGGCGCATAAATAACTTAACTGAACCCAAACTCGTCTCGTTGGTTAACCGCACAAGCACAAGCTGTTGCTGTTGCTGTTGCTGTTGTTGCTAGTATCGCAAGTATCTCCCAGTGCCACCCACAGTCGCAGCTTGTTGTTGAAGATACAAATGTATCTAGATGTGAATGTGCTTGCCAGCTTGCTGGCTTGCTGTTGTGATGTTGGCAGCTTGTAATTTACTTAATGATGCTCAAAGTGATTACAAATGCATCCAAGCATGCTTTACATATTGCACTCGGTCATGTCCATGTCACACTCACACTTGCCTGAGCAGCAACAACAATAACAACAGCCACTCCAGCAATAACAATAACAACTTGAGCTTCCGACAAAATGTGCGTGACTTGACCCCAAAGACCTGCCCAGCCCTTGGCAGACGCATAAATCGCCAGCAAATCAATTATGTTGACCGTCTGCAAGTGCTTATCTCTGCGCCTCTCACATATGTATGGACTATGGAATATATTCCAAAATAAACTCCGCAATCCAAGGTCAGTTTGTAAAGTCCAGCCAAGGAACTCACAACACTCGCGCAGTGCGTGAAAAAATCTTAAATATTTTACGCACGTTTTATGCATTAATTGATATTTGCAGTAATACGCATAAGTCAAGACATGGCAGCAACGAAATGAATAGCAAATGAGCGCAGCAGGAGAGCAGCGACCCAATCCAAAAGGCTATCAAGGAGCAATCGCCAACAGCCAACAAAAAATGTTGGTAAACACTTGACCACAAATATACTTAACTGAAAGCGTACGAGTTGTGCATTAAGTGAAGAAATGTTCAGTATATCCTATTCTTATTTTTAGCCTTTCGAAACCAATATTGACTATATGTTAAATTTTGTTTCCATTCTAGAATCAAGAATATAGTCTTGAATTTCAGCAATGGAATGGGTTGTAATTTTTGTACAATTTTTATTAAAATTTACCTTCTGGGTTCAGATGCGACATAATTTTGATTCAAGATTTTATTATTGATTTAAGCTCTTTTGTGATCACATTTTGGTTCATTAGATTCTTTGATTTCATTTTCATTTTTCGTTCCATATTTTTTTAGGTTTGTTCAGTTTTATAGACAAAGTATTGCGTCTTATTTATATTTTATTTATTTTCACATTCTTTTCTATACGACATCAAACATTTTTTATTTTATCGGAATTTACTTCTGTCCTTAAACAACTTTTTGTTTCGTGCAAATTTTGCTATTAGTCATTTAAAGTAAATTATATTGTTGAACTAAGAAGTTGTTACTTAACTTGGCTGCTATTATAAATTAGCTAAATTAAATTTATGACTCGAAGCTAAATGAAATATGAGTTTAATGCACCTAAAGCCACCTCAATAATTTTCTACCAACATTTTGTGCTCAGTGTCGCTGACCGCATCATAGTTTTGGCTGTCTGTCTGCTCATCCTGGTCCGGCCTTAGGAAATTAGTGCAAACAAAGCGTTTGCCATATGCAAACGGCATACTAATTAGTCAGCCAGTCAGTCGAGCGGCCAATGAGTCTCGGACTTGTCTCCCCCAACGCAAAGTCATCGACCTTGGAACACCGATTTCCAAGTCCAAGTCCAAGTCCGAGTTCGAGAGCAACTTCATCTCAAATGCCCAACAATATTATTGGCTTAAATATTTACTCGGCCAGCATAACATCGCATGGGCAGCATAATTTAATTTTGAATGCAAATATTTGATGACAAGCAAAAGTGTCTCCATCCCGCACTGTGCACAATACCAAAAGCTCAATAATTAGATATGTATGGAGTTTACACATCACAGACTCTCGATGCGGTCAAATGTTTAGTAATTGAAATTTAATTGAATAACATTAAATACTCTCATACACAGTATTCCGAAACAGTTGACAACAGCTTTTTGTCGTTCTGCTGTTGACTTCGTTGAATTTTAGCAATTTATGCAACACAAAATTAATTATAAGCCCATTTGGTAGTACAGCTGTAGAAATTTGAATAAATCTGTATATGATTAAAACACTATTAAAATTTATGCAGAACATTAAAAAAAATGAAATGAGAACAAAAAATTTTGTTTGTGCGTCGGCCGGGAATCGAACCCGGATCAACTGCTTGGAAGGCAACTATGCTGACCATTACACCACCGACGCCACTTAAGAGAAGAGCAAATATTACCCCACATCTAACGTCTAAAACTAAAACCTAAGCAGTGCATTCTAAATATAGAAATCTTATCGGACCCGCTTGAGAGAGCTCAGAACTAATTCGCCTTATCTAATTGGGTCAAACAACAACAACAACAACAGCTCGCTTCACAGCTCAGAATTCTTTCATGCAAATGAAAACGAGAGAGAGTGTTGACCTTTTTAATTTCTATGGAACAAATTTTGTTTATAATTTGTTTGTTGGTTGTTTGTTTTACTAATATGATATATTTGCAATATATTTCACTTAATTGTAATTTAAAACTGGCATTTTTGTCAATACTATTCTATTATATTTTATATTAGAGAAGTGTTTTCCCTAATAAAATAGTCATGTTTCTAATAATTATATATTGCAGTTGTATCTGTTAATTTAATTTGCAATTGAATTTCAGTAAAGATAGGCTAAACTAATAAATTGCAGTCGTATCTGCTTACTAGATTATTGAATATATGATTTTATTTTTAATGTAATTTTATTTAATATACGCTGAATAAAATTAAGTAGTATTTAACAATAAAGTTGATATTTCTGATGTACAATATCGAATTTCATTTACAATTTAATTTTACTTAGGTTCAATATAAAGAAATGCTTTTTGCGTTAATAAAATTGTGACAATTCTAATAATGACATATTTCAATTATATCTTGTATTTGAAATGAGCAATGTTTCAGTTTATTTGCGATTTAATCTTAATTAATTTGCTTTTACAGTTCAATTTTACTATTGATGTAACAATATATGTACTTTAATCAAAATTATCACATTTCTAGTAATGATTTATTTATGTTGTGCTTCCATTATTCAATATTTCATATTATTTTCTGTTTAATATAATGTATTTTGTTCAATACTTATGAATCGCATTAAGCATTTAAGAGAAATTTTATTCTAATAGTATTGACAGACATATAATTATAAATTACATATTTCAGCTGTACCAGATTTTTATAATATTTTATATAAATGTGTTCAATACTATTTTATTTTTAAGTAAAATGTTTGAGATAATAAACTCTAATTTCCATTTCTATTGAGCATTTTTATAGTAATTTAATTTTATAATTTGCCCGCAACTTTCAGAAGCTGAACGTTTACAAGAACCTTGCATGTTCTATCTATTTATCAGTATAAGCATTTAATTTGTTTGATACGAATGTATCTTATTACACACACTTTGACCACAAGAAGGCCCGTAAACCACATGAGGTCCACGAACTATTTATTATACTACATGGCACAGCAGCAACATCGGCAGCAGTGGCAGCGGCAGCGGCATCAAGTAGATGCCCCCCTTTGGTAAATGAACCGTAAAAACAGCAGTAGAATAACCTTTAGCAATCAAATCGTGTTTAGGTTTCGTTCCGCAGTCGATCTTCTGTAGTCTTTAGCCTTTTGTGAGTGGCTCCAACTACACTCTACACTCTTCTTGTCTAGGCTCATGTAGGCATTTAATTAATTTGTACGATCCGCGCACAGCGTGTAGGTAATTTCCCGTATCGAAAGCGTTCGCTGGACTAACAAATTGCAGCAATACATCAAAATAGAAACCAAACAGAGTTTTTCATTTGTTTCCCCCTCGAATATTTAAACTTGTTCAGTATTTTTTTTTTTTGTTACATGAGAATCGCAGCTACCTTTTTGGCCATTTCGTGGTGTCTCATAATTGATTGGCTCTGTAAAGCTTTTAGCCCGTTGTTGTTTTTCCAACCATCCTCTCCCTTTCTCTTGTGCTGTGGCCTGTGACCTTTTTTCGGCCCGAATTTGGAGAGGAGAAAAAAAGTTGACAGTGATGCCAAATGATGTCATTGCACATTTTGCGGTTAGATTTCTGTTTCTATTTCTTTTTTTGTGTTCAATTCTTTATTTATTTCTCGTTTTGTTGTTTTCTTTTCCATTATTATTGAAATCCAAGGCGTTCGAAACTTGTTGCTTGAAAAAGCGTTTCATCTAATTTATCTACGCTCATTTTTCTTTTGATTTTTTCGGTTTGTTTCTTCGAGTTGTTTTTTTCCTTCAGCATGACTTTCAAGCCTATTGAGTTGTCTACTTTGCTTAATTGAGTCTATTATTTGAACTTAATCGCTTAACAAAGCCATCTCCGAATTATGCCTTGTGGCTCTGTGTTTTTATTGAGGCTAAAATGGAAGCTTTGTGAGAAGTAAATGTTTTCAGCTTTTGATGAATGGATGAAGATATTGAGCGTAGTTTTTAATAACAAAAATAATAAACGAGAAATAAAATACTTATTAAGCTGCATTTGTTTTTTGTTAACATGACTAGCAAAGTAAGGGAAATAATGGATATATAATAATAATAAATGGAAAAGTTCTAATCTAGAATTTATATTTTTTGACAAAAATAAACATTTCTAGGACACAAAGACTTTTGTAATTTAGTAATAATTATTACAACCTTTAAAACTTTTTTCTGTATGTAAAAATGTCCCTAAAATTACATATATTTTGGTTTATCTGTTTGTAAATGTAATTAAAGGTTAACTCTGAACATCTAAACAATTTAAATACATAGTATTGGCTGAATCATAAATTCAGTGTCATAAATAACTATCAGATGTGCTGTTTAAATTGTCTGATACTCTGCACTTCTTAATGTCTCAACGCACGCATTTATTAGCCAGCTGAGAGCTTATCAGCGCTTCGCTTCACATATTAAATTGAACACGTTTTTTTTATTCTACCATGACTGTGTGCAACAAAGTCCTTGAGATGCGATGCGTTCGGGGCCAATGGAAAAAATTACATATGCAAAAAAGAAAACGAAACGAACTAAACTGAATTGAGCTGAACTGAACGGAAACTGCATAATCAAAAATCACAGCAAGCGGTAATCAACGGACCATATATTTTCAAGTCCTGCCGCCTTCTTCGGCTTCAGCTTCATCTCCATCTCCTTCTCCGTCTGCTTGTATCCTCAGTGGTTGGCCCACACACCAGCGAACAGGCAGCGATCAAAACAAGTCGCACAGCCAGGAGGCTGACCAAGTGAAGAGGCAGCAATGGCAAACATTTGGCCAAAGAATGCCACATGCGGCGCTGCAAGCTGGCAGCTGGGAGCTGGGCTCAAGTATACATTGGGCAAAGTCTGGGCAAGTTTCGTTTGCTGGCTGACTGGCTGCCTGGCTGTTGAAAGCAAGTTGTCTAAGTCTAAAGAAGCAGCTAATGAAATTGCGGCATGGCATATGAATTTTTAATTGCATGCAGCATGCGAAAGCGACTGCGAATGTTTTTTGCCGGGCCAATTAATTACTCATCGATTTGTGACTCGGCAAAAGTTGCTACAGCTAACTCAGAGTATGTGTGCATCATTTGCATTTGACGGCAGGGGGCCACAAAACTTGAATTAATGAAAAATCATGTCGATGCCGAAAATGCCCAGACTCAACTACCTCATCTCCATCTTAATTGTTCACTCTGACTTGGCAACTTTTCTGTATTGACCAAAGAAGACCAAATTGCCTACCGGGCCAGGGCTGGGGCCGGGGCAGAACAACCATTAGTTCTCGATACGTTTTTCGAGTATATGGAGTCATCAAGTGAGGCTAGCATAAATTGTTGCTGTAATTGTTGTTGGATTTCTTCTTCATTTCTCTTCTTTTTTTTTTTGGCATCCTCTCATTCTCTCAGTACCAAGCCAAAGCTCATTCATCAATAATTTCCAGGAAATCAGTGCTTCGATGGTAAACTGCATGTGAGTGATTGACATGCGTGCTCTGACCTGATTTTGGCATGCGTTTTTGTCCAACTCTTTTTGCAGCTCATCTGCCCCCACTCTCTCCTTCTCTCTCACGGTGTTGGATATCCAGCATTTTGCATACTCATGAATCATGTTGACTGTTAACTGGTCTCAAGTCCACTCACCTCAGTCGACTCACTTGACTCTGTCTGCCCGTTGTCGGAACTACTACACTCAACTACTTACACATCTTTCTCTGGCCCATGGCTAAATTGCTGGTTAATAATTTTCAATTATCGAGCAGAATATGCAGAATTCTTGATATCTAGACTGCACTCTACATAGGTGGCCCTCTCTCTCTATAGAATTAGAGCCACACACTTGTTGCCTACGATAAGAGATGAGTTTTTCTACTACAAGAGGAAACTAATGCTATTAACATGCAGCACGATAGTATTATCTAATAAACAAGATCATTATCATTTTCTATAGTTATAAAGTACAACTATATAACTTGCATGCTAAAAGTAGATTGTACAGAAGGATTTTCGCAGTTGTGAATTGACATTTTACATCAATTATAAATCTGTCGAATTTACGTATATTTTTTATTACTCTTTATTATTATTAATACCTTTACATTACTACGTATTTTATAATCTCATTAACATTTATATTTCACTATTTTCATTTCCTTTGAACAAGTTTAATATAACAAAATGTTTACTACATATTATTTAATATTAATGTAATTTCAGTTAATGTTTTTATTTGCTTAACCTTCTATTTGTGAAGAGGTACTTCGATTGCCTTCAGATTAAAATGCAAATTATACATGAATGCTGGCAAAAAGTGCTGCGATGGCTATGCATGATATATGAAGCGATATCTTGTGCTTCATAATGGAATATGCGCAAAAAGAATTACAAATTACACACGGCTTTGAGTGTTGAGTATGAGAGCGAGTTGGAGATGTGGAGGATGAGGAAAGGGAGCCCAAGAGGGAGAGTGGGGGGAAAAAGCAGCCTCTGTTGATGATTAATGTAAGTCGCGTACGAGGCAAAGTCAAAGACGGCGTTGACGATGACGATGACTGCATTTCCTGGAACTGCCTGGCACAATGGGCAATGGGCAATGGACATTGGGCAATGGGCAATGGGCAATGTCATTGCCTGACTGACAGTAAATAATCTATCAATAATTGAAGTCGCCTGCTCAGCGAGTCAACTCTCGGCTCGTGCGCTGTTCTCGTGCCCATGGACCACACTTGGCGTTGGTTAAAGGATTTTTCTTCAGCTCGTTTTTGCTTTTATGGGCTTCGTCACCAGTCTAGCCGCTGGTCCATTGGCTGATGACGATAATAATGATGATGATAAGACACACATACACCGCACATATTTTCCCCTCCACCCCTCCGCCCTTGGTTCTTTCCTTAGCGATGCTTTCATGCTCGACTGCTTTGCGCTCGATTCGATTATTTATGTCATTTGCTTTGACATTTATCATTCCACGATTCACGTTTTTGCCTTTGTCAAGGCCAGCTTCAGTCCCGTATCGGAGCCAGGCGATTCTCCCCTGTTGTTGTTGTCGTCATCCATGTCGCAGCCTATTCCATTCCATTCGATAGCATCCCATCCTATTTGGCCCTTGGCTATTTATGGCCGCGCTACTTAACATAAATTTTATTGCTTTTGCCGATGTTGTTGTTATTTGGTTGCTCATTTGGGGTCTGCTTTGGTTTAGTCTGTTCAGCTCAAAACCATTGACCATCCATCCCAGCAAACTGTGGCAACTGGACTGACTGTCTATGAATTGATGAGCGCTCATTTATTGCGTGATTAGTTCGCGTGGTTCTCTTTTATGGCCTTTTAAAGGAGCAGCCAGCACAATTTGTACCGGTCGCATTAGCACTCTTTGATATATTTGCCACATCATATTATGGCAATATTCGTGACCAGTTCTTAACTTGTACTCAGCAAAGTTGCAGATACTCCACAAAGTGTTAGAGCAGGTTAAAGATGAGGGTAAAATTGGCAAGACTGCAGACACAAAATATTTAATAATCTATTGTAATTTTGAATAATCAATAAAAACATCTTTTATATTTATGCACAGTATTTCAATTAATATCATAATCTTCGGCGGATCATAAGCTACATATAAAAAGGTTGTCAAATATACAGAAATAGAAGATTTTTTAATACATTCTTAACTAAGATTATTTATGCATTTTGTAAGGGAATTTAAGATTAATCAACAAATAAATATATTAAACTTGACGTTTATATATTATTGAATATTTTCTTAAGTATATTTAACAAAAATTATAATCTAAATTGTATTACTGTGTTATAAAAATGGCAAAGTAAATAATGTACAAGTGTGAACTTTGAAAAAATACTATCATAAACGCAACTTCAAGGGAAAATTTAGTTAGAAGAACTTAATGTATTTATTTTAAAATATTCAAAAAATTTTTCATTTTGGTTAATAAAATTTTTTAGTAAATATGGATCACAAAAAAAAAACAAAACAAAGATTATGATTTTCATGAATTTAAAATTGCTTATAAATAACTTAAGTAAGTATTAACTTATTCATTATCATAGCATAAAATTCGGTATACCATTCCTAAAATGGATAGATTATGTTAAATAGTGCGAATTTTTAATAACAGCAATAAATTGACTATACAATACAATTCTACTATACAATTCAGACTGCATATAAGCCATTATTTTATTATAAGAATGCAACTAAGAAAACAATTGAAAGTGTTAATGGAAAATGGAAACTACTAAGAGCAAAACAATAACTAAGAGAATGTAGACGAGTTTTCAAGAGAACTATAAAGTAAATGCATGATTCCCGGATGACAAAAACAAAAAAAAGCAAAGAATCTTCAATTTCACAGACATTTCTGGGGGCAGCACTCTGAAGGTGTTTTGTGCACACCTTTATGGCTCATTAACGGACATGTTTGCGGCCAGAAGAGCGTCAACTTTTGCCGCCGTCGAATGAGTTAAGAGCACAATGTGAGAGGGGAAATGGAAAGGGGTAAGGAACTGGCAAGGAGCTGAGATGTTGGGCAGTAAAACCGAATGCCGACAAAACGAGCTCAATAAAAACTGTCGGTTAAACAATAAAACAAAATGGCAATTTACGATTTTATTTACGAGCCACAAACAGAGTAGAGCAGAGCAGATGAAGCTGATACCGTGGAGTGGGGAGAGGGGAGTCAGGGAGGGGAAACAGGAGTTTCGTTGTCGACTTCAAAGCAGCGCCTAGAAATTCGTCATGCCCATTGCGTGTGCAACAAACAAATAAAAGGGGGGAATTGGAACTCGAACTGTAACTGAAAACTGGAACTGGAACTACATAAATTATGCGCCCACCAAGCGGAGCTGTCAACACTAGTGACGCCCCCAAATCCATAGACGGGAAGGGAATAATACCTTGAGCTGATCTCCACTCATCTCATCTCATCTCATCTCATTGTGAACTGGAGCAAATTGCTTTTCCATTCCATGCGCATCTCCCGCAGTTTTAGTTGCCTCACTGCCGCACCTTGCCACACTTTTGTGAGTGTTGCATGCTCCCTTCTACTATTTTTGGGCTGCATTAATTGAAAGTTTATTAGTCGCATTCGTGTTGAGGCGTCGGCGTGGCCATAATTTAATTTACTTGTAATGTGGCAAACACTCTCGACAGCTTGCAACGCACTCAATGCGGCCTGTCAAGCGAATTTACCCAAAAACAGAAAAAATATAGAAGGGGGGTAAGCTTCAAGAAGAACGGGCTGCACCTTTTGTGTTGTTACTCTCCTAATAGCATCCATAAATACTTCGACTCGAACCATATTGGGAAATCCAAGTTCCGCACGCGGTTTCAATTAAACCAGGGGCGTGACAAGTCAAGCGAGGCGGGGTGTCAACTCTAAACGGGGGTGTGGCAGCTGTGCTCTGAGTGTTTTGTGGGTGGTCAAAGGCGTCGCAATTAGTGCGCCAATCAGTTTGGTTTTCCATTTGAATTTACTGAGAGAGATACTATTAAGTGAAATCCTTGAAATTGGAACTGTTTCTGGTTTGAGCATTATATTTTGTCCTTTCAGTATCACAAGTTTGATTATAATCTCAATATGTTTATTATATATACCAATTTAATATTCTACAATCTCGTTATAGAGGATTCATTTTGGAAAATAGTTCAAGATTTCTTTAGATTCATTTAGTTTGCAATTAAATAATCTTTCAATTTGTTTATTGTTGTAATTGTAAAAAATATTGAATCTATATTTAAATGTTGTAAGACTGACAAAAAAAACACATCTCCATTCTTACTTAATGAATAAGGGTTCTGATGAAATCCTGAAGATGTTTGGAAAATTGAAGCTTTCTTTTGCAAAACTTTTTTAAATGGTTCTGTTTTCTTATGGAAAACTCTTTAGAATCCTTTTTTATTCTAATTCTCACTTTACATAAAATTCAGATACTTATGGTCTTTGCAATTCTTTCTAAAAAGCCTATAGAGTGTATGAGTGGCTATCTAAACTATTATTACTATAAATGGCATTCTATACTTCTCTTTTCCTCTGTATTTTCCACACCTGAGATGTATCTTCTACTTTGATCATAGTTTTGAATTGTTTTTTTTTTCTCCCGCGCCAAGCACTTTAAAGTTTATCTTACATAATCTGTCGCTTCTGTTTTGCTTTTAATTCCCCAATGGGGTTTGCCATAAAAACTAGCTAGCTGGCATTTCACTTCATATCGTAAAAAGTTCTCCAAATCTGTTTTTCATTATGCGAGAGTACAAAATCTCAAAGCTAAAGCCTTGACAACAGCGGCTCCTCGAGCACTGCCCAACAGCAGCAACTTCATATCCAATGCCAACGCCGCGTAATGCATCATAAATTCACATTAACACTTTGCAGACATGTGCGTTATGCGGGGCCCCTTTGGGGCATCCACACACAGACGCCACTCCCACTGCTGTCTGCCCTCAGCCGCCTGTCCGCTCCCCTTCAACTAGAGGCTGCGTCTCTGCTCACATTTACGAGTGTGGTACTCATTTTCACTCCTAAAAGATACATTCAGTGCGCCATTTGTGTCATGTGTATGTCTATATGAGTGTGTGTGTGTGTGTGTATGTTTGTTAGTACTCCTAGAACTGCATCTGTTGTCTAAGATTCTTTTTGCTTGTCTTCTCATACTCTACAGAAAAGTATTTTTGTTAGCCAAAGAAAACATTCTTCATAATTAAGTATTAAATTACCCAAGATCATACTAATGATTTTGTACCAATCTTATTATTATTGTTGATTAAGGAATTGATATATTATCATAGATCATACTAATGTTCATATATAATTTTTATTATTATTAAGTAATTTGTTTATGGTGTTATTAAATTGGTGAATTAGCAATAGATTTTTTTTTACCTTATATTCAATCATTTTTGGTTTAAACTTTAAATATGAAAAACTAAAGAGGAATGATAATATAACTTTTAGCCAATTATTGAAATACGATTTAATTAAATTATTAAAAATACAATACTCAAAAAAACGTAGCAGTCATATGTCAATAAAGAATTCTTTAAATACGTAGAGCAAAAATGTATTTGATTTTAGTTAAAGATTAGTTTTCCATTTTGAATTTTAAAAACTAAAAATAATTATATCGTATTAAAACTATTATCCAATTATTGAAAATTTTAAGCTGACTATCAGTCATCTAAGGATAAAAAACAGTGAAATTTCTTAAGAAACCCCAGAAACTAAAAAATTAAGCATCAAGTTTTTTTTTTGCTTTCATAAATCTGATTTTATTTTGTTCTTATTTTCATACCGAAACACTTCTTGAATTTAAAGAATTTAAAGAGCATAAATGCATCGGTTTGAGTATTCCTTCTCTTGTTCTCCTTGCTTCATTTTGTGCGCATTTTGAGTATGCACTCAAGATTTTTGTGGCCTCTCGTTGGCCTCGTATAAGCGAGAGTTTGTGTGTGTGTGTTATGAGTTTATACAAAACAATTTTTATGATTTCGTGTATCTTTTTTAATTTTTTATTGCCCATTTTGAGGAAGCATTTGTACATTTGTCAAAATTTTTAGGATTTACGATCGACATCATCATCGTCAACAGTTGCAACAGCAAAATGCGAACGGGAGCTGTGGCAGCTTCCAGACTTGCCCCAAGACGAGCGACGACAGAGCGGCAAGATTTATGTTAATTTGTTGTGATTTATTGAATGGTTTTTATTGGGCTTTTGGGCGGTTTTCATATGGCGGCGCCTTAAGTGGACTGTCAGCTGGCCCAAATTCAGCATTCAGCATTCAGCAAGCAACATTCAAACGCATTCACATGCTGGCAAAACACATTCAAATGTTCGAAATGTCATTGGACTAGCGTGGCATGTTTTGGTTAATTGAAAATGCGTTGCAAGTTGGCACAGTTGGAGATATCCTGAGAGTCTGCGAGTTGTCAGACAGTCAACCAGGCGGACAGACAGTCAGACATTCAGTTGGCCAACAGAGCTTGGCCATGATCAATGTGCGACTGTCATGCAAATTTAAATTTGTCCAAGCCAAACGCTGAAACCGGCACACAGTGAAAAGAATGGCGAAAAGGGGGCAAAAGGCTGCAGGCTTGGGATCGTGCCACGCAGACGCAGTTGCGGGCTAGACAAGCGGCAAGTTAATTTATGCAACACAAGAACAGCAACAGCAACAACACAAAGGCCCCAATAAAGGCTGAGCAGCAACAACAATTGGGAAATTGTTTATGCGTCTGCGCAGACGCCGCGATGTTGCCGAGTTGCAAGCGTTGTTGCAAGGCTGTGGCGCGTTTAGTGTTAAACGCTTGATTAAAATTCTTGTAACTGCAACACTTTTGTGGCATGTGTGTTGTTGCTGTTGCTGTTGCCGTTGCCGTTGTCAGAGAAGAAACAACGTCTCTACGCGGGATCTTTATGGTGCGCCTGCCTTTTGTTGCTTGCAACATGCATCATGTTGTTGCTGCAGCCTCTTGTACCTTGCGGCGTTGTGGCATTGAGGCATGCCGTTGCCGTTGCTGTTGCTGTTGCTGTTGTTGCCGCATGTTGCTCTTGTTGTTTTAATTGAATTGATTTGCATTTTTTCACGCAGGCGTTGCTCATTCGGTTCGTTGTTTGCATTGTCTTCCCACCTTAGGGGTAGCTGCAACGACTGGCGAAAGCAGGAAACGCTTTTGATTGAGGCTAAGAATTTATGTTGCAACAGAATTCATGCTAGTTGATGTGGCCAACTTTCTATGAAAGTTAAATCACTGCAGACGCATTTATAACATTTAAATCGATCATTCGTGCCATAAACAGTCGATTTTTCATTTGCCGCTGGCAATCAAAAATTATAATTACAAGTTTTTATTAAACACGCATTAACACCCCGAAATATTGTTATTAATTAATATGTAATTGTAATGGCTTCACGACATGACAGGCCCACATGACTTGCCCCCCTATCAAGCCGGAAGCATAAAGAGAGGCGGAGGCCGAGCGATTGGAGGTGGAGCCCACAAAACTGCCGCAGACTTAACAAATTAATAAACTGGACGCACGATAAAACCACATAAATCAATTTCAGAAAAATGCTAAACAATCATAAATAATAATTAAATGTTTACTGTAAAATACTCCCACTCCCACTCCCACTCCCTCTCTCTCTTCTCCCTCCAGTCACGCAATTAAAAATTGCTCGTAATTATTGAAATTTTGTGGTGCTGCATTGGTCAAACAAATGGCAGATAAATTACGGGAAATTACATAAACTTAATTCAATTAAAGAGTGGAAAAGCGCAGCAACAGCAACGCCCGCGCTAAAGTAAATACTTTGTATCTCGCTTTAGTTTTAGTTTAAAAAAGAAAGGGGCGAAGAGGAAAGTAAGTGAGGTAGAGTAAATGCCGTTTGTATGGCTCGTTAGCTTGTTGTATCGCTTCCTGTTCCATCATCTTGCTCCCTCTCTCTCTCTGTCTTTCTTCCTCTCATTTGTAACGGTTTATTGCACAAAGGGTAGCAAAGCGTCGAGTGTCAGCACATATCTCCCTAGTGAACTTCCACCTTCCGTTTTCCACCGCACATTCCACACTCCACATCCACTTTGCTGTTCTAATTGCACATTTGTATGCCTAATCGATCTGTCCGATTCTATTTGTTTCAGCATCTATCAAGGAATTTGTGTGCCATGCTGATATTTTCCATTTTTTTCCTTTTTGTTTTTTTCTATTTCTGTCTTTTCTTTCATTCTTTTGCCTTCTCTTTGCTCTCTGTAATTCATTCTGTTGACAGTTCTTTTCACTTGGCTTGGACCAGGTGTCCGTTTGTACGGGTTACACAAATCAAGCGTGACATTTTCCACATTTCCTTTTTGCTCTCGATAGTTGTTATGCTAAATGGGCAGTTGGTCAAAGAAAACAGAAGAAAAGTGGCCATCTTTAAGCAAGCTTTGAAGGCTCAATTTGTTACTGTTATTAAGCTGTTCTCAGTGATAGTTTTGGATTTATGATAAACTGCACAGTGATGAAACCAATTAAGCAAGATGTTTTTGAATACAGCTGATGATGGAAAATCCAGTATACTTTTTATTGTCTGTAAGAGTTTTAAGGTATAAGGTTAGGTATTATATCTTCTGTATAAGGTAACAATATTTGGAATATGGGAAGATAATTTGAGAAGGATATTTTGATTCTTTATACATCAATTTGTCAAAGCTGCAGTCATGATGTTTGGTACATACAATAATTAATAACAGTCTTTATAATCCCTGAAAATTTAGTTGTGATAAGATTGTACAAGTTTTTTAAGAAATAATTGTATAAGTTATAAAACAGCTGCTGCAACGAGATTTAATTGCGTTGATTGAAAGTATGATATTTCTTTTATGTTACATTTTGAATGTAATAGTATATCGATATACTAAATATAGCTCTCGGTATTTTAGAATATTTTCGGTTAATTTCCTTGTTATATTTTAAGAATAATTCCGACTTAAGAATAATATTGAATAAAAATAGCTTACGGGTTCCTCACTGTGTCCACACTCGACTGTAAATTTCTTACTTGTTTCCTTCAGCTTCGTTCCTTCATTCTATGATCAAATATATTCCATTAATTCTATTGATCCTTGCCTTGATTTTAATCCCCACTGAAGCCGGCTGCATCTAAGACTAACCCCATTTGCTTAACTTTATTTTATGGCCACTCAATTAGTATGTGCTCGAAGTAAACTTTCGAATTCCCGACAGACAACAATCATGTCAAATATTTTGCAAACTAATCCGGCAAATAAACACAAAGGCGACTCGCGACATCGAGTGGAAAGCCCACATCATGTTTGATTTAAGCTTATGAAAAACTGTCATAAACGGCAATCAGGCGGCAAGCAAATACGTGCAAAACCTAAGCAGCTTACATTATCACTAACTAGAAACTAGTAAGAGTAACTAAATCGTGTGGCAAGGGAATCGAAGTGGAGGGAAATGTTGAAAGTAGCATTGAGTTTGGGCGACTGCGACGATGATTGCGTGTCGAACGAGGCTGAAACAGGCGCTGTGCATGTTGCTTCCTAAGTTGAGCATGTTCAAAGTATTCATGAATAGTACTCGTAGTCGCATTCGTATTCATATGCATTTGCAGCCCACATGCAATTGCATTTTGTGGCACGCAATTAAAATCTTCATTAGCCGCGTTTAATTTCCACTTTTGATTAAAAATAATAAAAACTGAAGGAGAACAAGAAAATGGGCAAGGGAGGGAAACGAAAATGAATACAACTTGTGACATGTGTCGTGGCCTTATCGCCATCTCTGCAGCAGGCCAACTCGAAGCTGGCCAACAGCAAGTGCCAAGGCAGGACTCAGATCTGCAGCTGGACACTTGAGAGGAGGGGAAGGGATGGGAGACGGAGACTTGGGACTGAGACTGAGAACTGGGGACACTCTGCCTGATTAGCGTTGGCCGCTCGATTCGCTGCATTGGACTCGATAAGCGGCTATCAATGCGGGCCTAAGTGACAGTTGACTTGTTTATCAATTGACAGCTTTTGCTGCGGCTAAATGGCAGACACACACACACAACACACACCACCACACACACTCAGACAGTCTACAGACGGAGATTTACGTCGCAAAAAGTAACTGTTAATAAGCTTGTTGCTTGTGGCCTGTGAAAATGTTGCTTTTAATTAAAAGTTGTTGCCGCTTTTGCAATTGCGCCTCCTCGCCTCCCCTTTCCGCCCCTTGCCACGCCCCTCGATGCTGCCAACACTGCGAGGGAACTGTCGGAATGTTTGTACATTTGTAGACCGCAGTATTTATACTTGTATTTTAAAGCCCGATGCTGTCAAGATAAAGAAGCCAACAGGCAGCAACATCGAGCGCATGTTTAACAACAGTCTGCATTTTGGAAGACTCCAAGGAAACCAAAGCAGCAGCTACAACCACAGTAACAACTCGCACTTTTGCATTTATTTTTGAGACATGTTTAAAACGTTATCCTACGCAATTTTGGATAACTTTTTATTATGCATTAACGAATGTTACGAAAATGTTATTGTACCCTACACGATTGTTGCCTAAATTATAGGGTAATTTGAATATCACAAAAACTTAAATTTGCATTATTTACTTTTAATAAAATATAATTTAAATTTAAATAATTACTAATTTCATTAGCCAAATAAAACGCAGGTAATTTAAGTACAATACATTTTAAATATGCTCAATTTTAATAATAAATAGTTTTACAAATATAGTAAATTTAGTACTATAAAATTTAAATGTGCAAGTATTAATTTTAATAACAATTTTAATGGCTAGCAATAAGTAGAGTACAATTAATATATGCATTTAATCAAGAATATTATTTTTTTTATTTATTTAAAGATTAGCTATAATTAAAATTAATACTAACGCTATTGATAAAGCAATGGCAGCGAAGGCCTTCAGCTAAGAACATTATTATTAATGAAATAAAGATGAATTTTAATAAAAAAATAATTACAAATTAAAAGATGTATTGCGTATATAATTCTAGATTTTCTTTACTTGCAAATCAGTTTCCTTAATATTGCAGTAATGGTAATGCAAATTAGGTAGAATTTAAAATATAAAAATTCATGTCTTAATATTAAAATTGTGTAGAAATATTGAGAAGAACATATCGGTATATTTTTGAAATGAGAGATCGAGAAAAAATGTTGACGAAGTGAGGAGGAAGATTCGTGTAGAAACCTAGAGAGTCTAAAATGTAAAATTTAATTGTTAAACGTTTTCTGTTAATAATTATAAGTTTAAAATAATGACATTCGGATTATAACTTGATAACTTATATATATGTAAAGTAGTATGTAGACGTGTTGCCAGACCGCAGCAGCAAGGTGGTATTAAAGGCTACGAAAAAGACGGTCACACAGGACGAAGAGGAGAACACAGTCGAGAAAGAACGCGAAGAGAGAAAAGTCGCAAGCAGAACGGTCGTCTGAGATTTAAGTTGAACAATTCGATACATTTAATCTAAAACGTGTATTTTATATTACAAAACTCCCACCCGCGTACCTATATTAAATAAAACTAGTAATAATTATAAAACAATATTACATCATTCTTACATTTGGGGGCTCAACCGGTCCGGTGTGCGTGAGTGTAATAAAAATCGGTGACTTGAAAACAGATTGGAAAAGTTGTCTACGTTGAAAAAGCTGATTATTGGTAATTTGGAGTAAAAGTTGTAAAGTTGTAAAGTTGTGAAGTTGTGAGACTAAGAAATTACAATAATCAGCCCAAAGTTGAAATAGAACAGTGAAAAACAATTTAGTGTTCAAGGTCAAACGATCGCGTCGGTGTATATGCAGAACATTAAAGTCTCGATTGCGTGCAGTGGTGAAATAGCGACAGAGACGGCGTACCAAAGCGTATAGAGAGAAGAAAAAGCCGTTACAATTGTGTGTATTCGTCTGTCAGTTGGTGTTTGGTGTGTATTGCAGAAGAATACGAAACACAAGCATACACAAGATAAAGAAAAGGAAAGAACACAATTTTAAGTATTAAAAAAAAGAGAAGATGGAAGGGGATCATGAAATAACAACAAATTCACAAGGAAGTTTGGATTTTCATATGGCGTTGCAAGGTGACATAAACGTTTCTACCAAGTTGGAGCAGCTAATCCAACTAATGGCGCTGAAAGTGGAAGTAGATGAGCAAAGGGAGAATCGCGTCAGGATTGCGGCCAATGGTTTTGAGAAAATTATCAACGAATTTGACGGTACAACGGTGCCAGTGCTGAAATGGTTTGAAAATTTCGAATGCAATGCCGATGCATATGAACTATCGGAAAAACAAAAATATGTCCAAGCTAGGGCTAAGATGACTGGTGCGGCTAAATTGTATTTGGAATCGGAATCGGTGTGTGACTTTAAAACTTGAAAGAGAAGCTAATTGAAGAGTTCAAGTGCACTTGGAACAGTGCCGATATTCATCAATTGTTGCGCGATCGTAAAAAGAAAAAGTCTGAATCGTTCCATGAATATATTCTCCAAATGAAAAAGCTGGCAAGTACAGGCGATGTCGAAGAGGCAGCAGTGATACGTCATATTGTCAATGGCCTACAGATAAAAAGCGAGTACAAATGTGCTATGTACCGGTGCATGACATATAAGGCACTTAAGGCAGAGTACGAAATCTATGAACTGACACAAGAACCTGAAAAGAAAAGTAACGAGAAGAAGAACAGTGACTCAAGTACAGTGGGCTATACTAGCAAAGATGCGGCAAACAAATCACGTAAAGAACATTGTTATAATTGCGGTTCACCAGATCACAAACGAAACGAATGCAAAGCCGAAGTTAAGTGTTTCCGTTGCAATGAGAACGGGCATATATCCCGCAATTGTACTCAAGGTAACAACAAAGTACACATTGTTGCAGATCAGCGTCGTCTAAAAGCAATCCTTATAAATGATGTGCGTGTTGACTGTCTGGTTGACACTGGCTCTGACGTCACTATTGTAAATGAAAATGTGATGGAAAAGATGAACAATGTTGACATGTTTAAAAGTGCATCTACCTTGCGTGGCTTAGGCAATAAGTGCACGACACCAATAGGCTTTTCAATGCGCGTGTAAAGATCGACCAGTTGCACACAGAGCACAAATTCTTGGTGGTGCCAAATAGTGCGATGGAGTATAGTGCGCTGTTGGGATATGACTTTATCAAGAAATTCAAGCTCTCAGCTGAAGCCAATGGATTCATATTCGAAAACCTTGATTCTGAGCAGAAGTGCTTAATGGAATATTCAGGTGATGTTCTCAGCGTATTCGAGGAGCACAATGACATTGCAGTAGCGCCTCAATACAAAGAAAAGGTAATGGAATTAATCGATACAAGTTTTCAAAGAGTTGGCGCACGAAAGCAGTGCCCAATCGAGTTGAGCATCACGCCAGATGGAGTTATAAAACCATTTCGTCAGTCGCCAAGTCGCTTATCCGCAGGTGAAGCAGAAGCAGTTAAGAATCAAGTAAGCGAATGGCTGGAAAAAGGTATTGTGCGTGAATCGTCTTCACACGTAGCTAGTAGAATCGTCGTTGTTAAAAAAAAAGATCAAACGCTAAGGGTCTGCGTCGATTATCGCAAATTGAACAGTATGGTGTTGCAAGATCAATTCCCGGTGCCACTTATTGAAGACGTTCTAGAAAAGCTGCAAGCCGCTAAGTATTTCACAATCATGGATCTGGAAAATGGGTTTTCCACGTGCCAGTTGAAGAGGCCAGCAAACCGTTCACCGCTTTTGTAACACGAGAAGGCTTATTTGAATTTAATAAAGCGCCATTCGGGTTCAGGAACTCACCAGCAGCCTTTATACGGTTCGTGAACCATATATTTCAAAAACTTATAAACGAAGACGTGATGCAGTTATATATGGACGACATTGTCGTATATTCCGAAACCGTGAACGAATGTATGGAAAAAACGAAAAGAGTACTGGAAACAGCAGCCGAGTTCGACTTAAAAATAAAATGGAAGAAATGCAGTTTTCTGGAGCAGCGCATATGTTTTTTTGGTAGAAAATGGAAGGATCTGGCCTGGATCCGAGAAGACAACAGCTGTTAGACATTTCGCAACTCCCAAAAACATCAAACATATTCAGTCGTTTCTTGGCCTGACAGGTTTTTTCAGAAAGTTTATTCCCCGATACGCTGAAGTCGCTCAACCACTAACCAACTTATTGAAGAAAGACGCCGAGTTTAAGATTGGTCCTGCACAGATGGAGTCAATAAAATCGTTAAAAATGCTGTTAACTTGTGAACCGATCTTGCACATATACGCCAGAGATGCTGCTACTGAGTTACATACTGACGCATCCAAAGAAGGGTTCGGAGCAATGCTGATGCAGTGGTTCGATGGAAAGCTTCATCCTGTCCACTTCTGGAGCAAAAGGCGTCCGAAGCTGAATCTAAGAAGCATAGCTACTGTTTGGAAATTAAAGCCGCATATTTAGCATTAAAGAAATTCCGTCATTATCTGCTAGGAATCCGATTCAAGCTAGTAACCGACTGTGCAGCTTTTAAACAAGCAACGACCAAAGAAGATGTTCCAAGAGATGTGCAGCAATGGGTGCTTTACATACAAGGCTTTACTCCCGATATAGAACACCGTGCTGGAGAAAAGATGAAACACGTAGATCATCTAAGTCGCTACCCACAGAATGTCCTTATGGTGTCAACGGAACTTAATGCTCGCTTGGTGAAGGCTCAGCAAGAGGATGAACATGTTAAGGCAGTAGTTCAAAGCCTTCAAGCAGGTCCGTACGAAGACTACAAGATGAAAGGAGGTATACTCTTTAAACAAGTCGCGGGAAACGAGCTTTTGGTGGTCCCAAAGATGATGGAGCGTGAGGTGATAGCCAACGCCCACGAAGATGGCCATTTTGCTGTACAAAAGACAATGCATAGCATTAAGCAGCAGTATTTTATACCACACTTGGAGGGTAAGGTGTCAAAATACATTTCTAATTGTATCCGTTGTATCATCCATAGCAAGAAGTTAGGCAAGCAAGAGGGTTTTTTGCACTGTATTGACAAGGGAGATGTACCTCTTCATACTTTGCATATCGACCATCTAGGCCCCATGGATGCGACTTCAAAGGCCTACAAGTATATACTGGCAGTAGTCGATGCATTCTCCAAGTTCGTATGGCTTTTCCCAGTTAAGTCAACAGGATACGAAGAAGTTGTCAAGAAGCTAACCGAATGGGCAAGCATTTTCGGTTTCCCAATGCGCATCGTTAGCGACAGAGGTGTCGCTTTCACGTCAAATGGATTTGCGGAGTTTGCAAGTGCTAATATGGTGGAGCACGTTTGGTCAACGACAGGAGTGGCTAGAGGCAATGGTCAAATCGAGAGGGTCAATCGCACCATTCTTTCGATTATCGCAAAAGTTTCTGCAGAAGAGCCGTCCAAATGGTTTAAACACGTATCCAGTGTGCAAAGGGCTATAAATTCGCACGTGAATTCGTCTACACACGCATCCCCATTTGAGATAATGTTTGGTACTAAGATTCGTAATAAGGTCGACGATAAATTACTGGAGCTGCTGAATCGAGAGTTAGTCGAACAATTTAACGAAGAACGTCAATATCTGCGTGCCGAAGCCAAACGCAACATTGAGAAAGCTCAAGCAAGTTACAAGGCCCACTACGATAAGAAACGTCGTTCGGAAAGTATTTACAAGCTTGGTGACCTCGTTGCCATCAAAAGAACACAATTCGTAGCAGGGCGTAAATTGGCGAGCGAATTCCTGGGTCCATACAAGATCGTTAATGTGAAACGCAACGGTCGATATGATGTAAAGAAAGCAGCAACTAACGTCGAAGGACCAAACATCACAACGACAAGCTGCGACAACATGAAGCTGTGGAAGTTCGTGGCAGAGAACGAAGAGCTGTTATCATCCGAGACGGATGATGAGGATCAGGAGGGCCGAGTGTAAAGTAGTATGTAGACGTGTTGCCAGACCGCAGCAGCAAGGTGGTATTAAAGGCTACGAAAAAGACGGTCACACAGGACGAAGAGGAGAACACAGTCGAGAAAGAACGCGAAGAGAGAAAAGTCGCAAGCAGAACGGTCGTCTGAGATTTAAGTTGAACAATTCGATACATTTAATCTAAAACGTGTATTTTATATTACAAAACTCCCACCCGCGTACCTATATTAAATAAAACTAGTAATAATTATAAAACAATATTACATCATTCTTACATATATATATTTTTTTATTGACTGAACACCTTATTAGAAAATGTTAAGCCATACTCAAAAGGTACGTGATTAAAGAGAAAAAGGAAAAAGCTGTAAGCCCAACTGTTAGTAGGCTTTTCTGCTGAAGCAGATGAAATTGGCGTAATAAAAAACACTAAATATAATTTTGTAGTAGAAAAATTTGCTGAGGGCTCACTGATCTTTTAAAATAAAATCACTTATTGTCTTAGGTTAAATGTAAATAATTGTTAATAAAAAATGTATTCTAACATTTTTTTAGTTATATTAATAAAAATATATTTTTTTTATTAGAAGTAAATAATAAAATATCGATTATTGAACAATAATGCATGGTGGACTATTCAATATATTTGGTATAAAAAAATATGAAAGAGATTTTTAGTTCTATTATATTTTAGCAATATAATGCGTTTTAATTTATACTGGCCTCGCAATATATTAGAAGTGTAGTATTAACTTTGAAGTAATTGGTGTCCAGCATCGTGTAATAGTAACTTTTGCAGTTTCAAGTTGGACCCCATCACTTATTGTTGTCTTGTTCTTAGCACGTTGTTGTTGTTGTTGTCAAAGAAGTTCGAGTTGAGTTGAATATTGTTGCTATACTCTTAGTTTATGAACTTGCCTGCCACGTATAGGCGGTAGCTCTAAATGAGACCACAAAACTTGATGCTGCAACTTTTCTTTCTTTTTTTTTGTGTTGTTGAGCCCCTTGGCAAGTTTATTACATTTCTGCAATTAAGCAATATTTCTTAGTCAAGTGGAAAACTCATTGCGGTTGGTCACTGTGGCAACCAGGGATTAGGATTACTTTTGCCTTAGTTTGTAGCAGTCGCATTCGCATTCGCATTGTGTTGGCAGAGTTCTACAAGATTTGTGGACTGACCACAGAGCCGAGGTACACTCTCGGCGCTCTCAAGTTTCCAAGTTGTGCTCATTAGACAGTTGGTCTGCCGCAGAGCTGACACCTTAATGAGCTGCCCTTGCCCCTCCTTCAACGGCATTTAGTTGCATGTAAATCTCACACAGATGGCTGCTCCACTTTCGAAACAACATCCATTTCCATAAATATCAATTAAGAGCACAAAATATCAAAAGTGACAGCGTCGGCGACAGCAAGACATGCAGCAATAAGCTGCTGCCTCTGACTTGCAGCTTCAGCTCCACAGTTGCAACTTCAGCATCAGCCTCTGAGCCTACTGGGCTTACCTGCTGTGGTGTGGGGTCAACCTACGCACCAGCAGCAGCAGCAGCTTGCATTTTATATAGTAGTATATAATTGGACAATTTACGGGCTACTAGTTGCCCCTCCTCGCCCAGCTCATTAAATTGATATCAAAAGAATGTAGAATGCGCTCCACTTTGGGTGTTGAAGCGTAGTAGAGCCAAGTTGTGGGCGTGTCAATGCAATTGATGCCACGTCAAGGTTCAATGGGTTGCCACAACAGTTCACTGGATTTATGGATTCATTTCCCCTCCTCTCTCTCTCCACTCATTTCTTTCTCGCTCTCTGTTGGAATTCAATTAGTCTGCACCCTCCCACATTTTGCTTAACTGCGACAAAACTTTTCCAACTGGGGGCGCACGAAAATTCCGGCAACGCTATCCAATAAGAGGCTTACTAAGAAAATTATTATTAAACTGCTTTCACTAATTTTCAGGCGAGTGTCTCATTACGACATACAGACAGACTGACAAACTGACGCTCGGGAAGTCCAACAGCAAAAAAAATAGACAGAGAGATGGGGAGAGAAACAACAACACTTTCGAAGCTCTAGTTGGCAACAGTAAGCGTCCACTAAGCGTCAATATTTCATGCTAAGCCTATTAGAGATTATTGTGCCAGCTTACAAAGGCCTAAATGACAAGTGGCAACTGCCACAGCGTGTCCGAGGGGAAACCGAAGGGGGAGGACGCATATAAAACGCTCGCATTTGCATAATATTTGATACAAAACATGCTAAATGAACTATAGATTCGTTAGAATTCCAAAAAGGGAGCCCAGGGAACTATTTTGTTGTTATACCCTGTAGTCAACGATTGAGAGTGGTATGATGTTGCAAATTGTTTTCAAAATTCTGAAGAGAAAAGTGAAGGGTTCGGAAATTTACATTTTGCCAAATAGATTACAACCTAGGGAGAAAACTTGTTGATATATTTAAAACAAACTTGGATCGCTGGAAGTAAAAAACTGTTTAAATTAATTGATTAGTATCATGTTGTTTTAACAATTACAAGACAAGCAGCAGCTCAATTAAAAATATCATCATTCATTCGCTCAACAAATATTATACAACTTATAACTTAGCTTTAATTATATAAAAGGATATCTATTATTCTTAAAATATATTAAATTAAAGTGCCGCAAAATATACTAAAACTTAGCAAGGGTATATTTGAAATATTTATATAGAACAATATTTAAAACATACTGTAGAGTACCATTCCCTACAGACAGAAAGTTATAATACTCTTCCTTTCTATTAATAGTGAGTAAAAGAATATTTACTACAAAAACCAAAATATACTCAAAAAAACAAAAAAAAAGTATTGGGGTCTATTTTAAATTCTCAACTGTAAATTATTACTATCATTACTTATTCTATTTTATTTATTTAATCTACATATGACATATTTTTATTTTTATAAATATCTAATTTTCTATACTGAAATTCAATTCTATATTATGTATAGGTGGCCTTCACTTTCATTTTTTTATGAACGAATCAATTATATAATATGTACGGTACTTCCCAGTCGATCATACTCGCATACAATGTTATTTCACTTGTTGTATACTATTTAAAAAATGCTCAACTGCGGATTAATTGCTGCACCTTCCACGAAAATGATTAAAGCTCGATACGGCTTAAACTTGACTTGTGAAAATGTGAAAATGTTGACACATTACCGTCGCAAACATTTCATGAATACATTTGTGTAGTAGTGTGTAAAATTGCTGGCAAACTTAAAAGTGAAAAGTTGGCACCTGGCTTGGATGGTGGTCTGCTTTTGCTTAACGGAAACTGGTCAGGAGAAACAAACGCTACATACCTATTCTTCATTATAGACAGAAGGCAAAACAGGATTGCAAAGTGGAGCAATGTTGGAACAGCATTTGGTTGCCTTGGCAGCTGTTCAGATTGTGCAGTAACTCTTTTGTGCTCATCACGATGAGATTGCAGCTCATCTGTTGTGTGTTAGCAGTGTTAATGTCTTCTCTGCTGTTGCTCAACAGCGCTGCGGAGGAGCTTAAAGTGCAGCCGATGCTGAAAATCAAGAGGCAGAATAACTTCTTTCAGTGGCTCGCCTCGATACTATTTCCCATCAAAAGACCGACAACAACCACAACTCCAGCAAGTACAACAACTAGGGGCACAACATTAGCAGCCACAACAACTAAGGCAACAACCACAACTGTTTCTCTGGAGGATCGCGAGTGCGTGAGTTGCCGCTGTGGCTTGATCAACACGCTGCGCAAGATCGTTGGTGGCCACGCGACGCGTCGTCATCAGTATCCCTGGATGGTTGCCGTGCTCTATTTTGATCGCTTCTACTGCGCTGGCTCGCTGATCAGTGATCGCTATGTGCTCACCGCCGCCCACTGTGTGGAGGGCGTGCCGCCAGAGCTGATCACGTTGCGCTTCCTCGAACACAATCGTAGTGATAGCGATGCACTGGTCGTGGAGCGACGTGCCATCAAAGTGAAGCCACACGAGCTGTACAATCCACGTAGTTTCAACAACGATATTGCGCTGTTGACACTCGATCAACCCGTGAGCTTTGAGGGACACATTCGTCCGATTTGCATGCCCGAAACAAGTGGCGACTTCGATGGTGAACCCGCAATAGTCACAGGCTGGGGAGCAAGAAGAGAAGGAGGCTTTGCCACCGACACGTTGCAGGTAATTGCACTTTCACTTTTGGTGCCGGGTAAGAAACTAATTTCAGGTTTTTTGCAGCGATGGATCAAACTGAAATGGAAAATTAACTTATCCATCAATTTCTCAATACCCTTTTGCGGCGCATTCAGATACGCCTTGAGCTTCTCCATTACCTTTAAGCCTCGCTTTAAGCTCAAGCTGCTGCACAGTGCCTTCCTTTAAATATCCTTTCAATTTCCCCCAATTAATTATCCCGCTTTTCCACCCACAGGAAGTCGATGTGATTGTGCTCAGTCAAGAAGATTGCCGCAACTCGAGTCTCAGCAGCTACAAACCCGGCCAGATCACCGACAACATGCTCTGCGCCGGCTACGTGGGCGATGTAGCCAAGGATGCGTGCAGTGGCGACAGCGGCGGACCACTTCATGTGCTGCTAGATGAGCAGCCTGGTCAATATCAGCTGGCCGGGATTGTCTCTTGGGGCGAGGGATGTGCCAGGCCGAATGCACCCGGAGTTTATACCCGAGTGAATCGATATCTACGTTGGATTGCGGCCAACACAGATCACGCCTGCCTGTGCATGCCACTTGCCGAGGAGGATTACTAGAGGTAGAAACTGGGAGCTCATCTGTCAAACTTTTCGACTGCCCAAAGGCAACGCACGAAACTTTGGACGTCGCTGTATTAGAAAATTGTTGCATAAACTACTTTGACTCAATTTGCGTGCCATTCATTTTCCCAACAGAGGATATCCATAGCCATAACCATAACCGTATCCATTGGCAAATAAAAAAGCAATTTGAAAGTGGGTTAGCTACCTCAGGAACTTGGCATATTACAATTCGCATTCTCTCTCATCTCCAACTTGCAACTTTTCGTGGCAATCCTCCCCCCCCTCTCTCTCTCTCTTTCTAGTTTTACACACACTCGCATAAATAAATCCCAATTTGCCGCATTTCAACTGCCGCCGCATGCGAAATATTTTGTGCAATTGAGATTGTTATGCATTTTGCATTTGCGCAAAATCATAAAAGCCATACCGAAGACTCCCCCTCCCGAAAAATCCACTAGCAAGGACACATCGTCCTTCCAACCGACCACAGGAGCAACTTTTTCACTCTCTAGATAAAATTGCTCGAAATATTTGTGGCAAACGTTTGTGTCTGCATTTGTGTGTGTTTTAAAGTTGCAACTTGCTGCACAGCAAAGCGATAAGCATAACTTTCCGTTACTCGAAACTACCTCCTTACTTTCAATGAAGATTTAATTCCCAGCTGCCTCTAATGGAGAACTATGAATGTCTTCGAAATTAAAATGAGATTGCAAAGTTAGACACGAGCTAAAACGGGTGATTTTCCCTTCTTGAAATAGAATATCTTGATAGCCACCTTTTTATATTATTATATTGTATTTACAATTCCTTAGTTACGGCTATGTAGTATATGAATGTGCAATAATTCTAGTAATAATTTATATTAAATAAAACTGCAAATGAGTAAATAATTCAAGAATATAAAAATCTATACAAATTATATAAATATAATTGAAAGAAATGGACAAAAATTATACTTTAAATTATGGTAATTATGGTTGTGTAAAAAATTGAAAGAAAAAAAAATAAATATAATAAAGAAATATATTATTCTAGCACAGCGAAGAGTATTTTTAAGTAAAAAACTAACATATACAATAATATGAAATAAAATATTAAATCCTTTGCCAATATAGCATAAAAAAGGAGTATCTGAATTCGCAAATGAAATGAAACCTGCTTTTTAAATGCTATAAAAGCTATTTGGAAGCTATTTCAACATTATTGATCTGCTCTAACTGTAATATTTTTAATGAATTATCCCAATTTTAGTAGCAGATGCTGAGACCATAACAACAACTTGTTTTACGTAGATTTGGCATTATTATTACATTTACCAGTTTAATGACTCTTGAGCTGCAGCGATTTCTACTGTTAAGATTTTAGAGATGAAAATACAAGTTTTTCTGAGTCGCTTTTTGTGTTCACATTACTCACTTTTCTGGATAAGCTTTAAAGCATAGAATCTAAAAAACTAATTGAATTTCTTAACTGCATTTTTTTATTATTGCTGAGGTGTAAGTGTGAGTTAAGATTACAAATCGAAATCCAGCACAGCTTTTCAGCTTTTCCCAGCCAAGTGTAACTGTTTGGCATTAAAACAGAAAACAGAGACGTATTACCAAAGTCGAAGACCCGCTTAAGTCTCACATATCGGAATCGGAATATGCAAATAGTCTGTGGAGCACAATTTCCTTGCATCATTAAAAGTCTTTACGACTTCATATTAAAACTACACAAACTCTAAACCGTAAAGAAAAGCATTTATACTTTGCCAATAAATTTGTCTCACTTTTTTTTGTTTTTTTTGGGGGACAGAGCACATACGCAACCGCATATATAACCGCATATTCGTATGCTCATAAAGATTTCCTACTCAAAGCCATAAAGCAGTCTCGGAGTCTTGTCTTAAACTTAAAGTACGACTGGCCTGCATGGATTTCCAGCTAAACGACAAATAACTTGGCATTTAATAACTCTACGGGCATGACTTTTGCTCTCACTCCCTCCTTATCTCTCTCTCTCACTCGCTCACTCTCTCTCTCTCTCTCCATCGCGCTCTCTTTCGCTGTCTTCACATTTCGCTGTTCTCCAGTGGCTTCATTATTATGCGACGAGTCGACTTCAGGGGCATCATAATTTAAAAACTGCGCTTTGTCGCACAACGAATTTATGTGCTGAAATTAAAGCTGAGGTTGATCATCGAACTGAAGGTTTGGGAGTGTGGTAGCTGAAAAAGAAGAAACAACTCTTGAAGTGGCAACAGAAAAATATTTGTAAATCATGGAATATTTGAAAAAGATTTCAAACTTAAGCGGATTAGGAATTTTCCATTCAAAATATCATATTAGAATAAATAAATAAAAATCAATCAAATCAATCCAAAGGGACTATAGAAGGATAACTTTAATATATTAAAATTTATAATTTACTTTCCAGGTTCTAGGAAAAAAAAATTGAAATCACGAAAGTTTTCAAAAATATTTCAAAAAAACGGGGTAATTAATTCTCCCTTGTAGAATACGTCAACTTGATGTTCATTTTGTATAATTGCAAATCTAAAGGGAAGACTTGATCATATTCAAATGAAATTCAGGTCTATACTATGGAGTTAAAATGTCGGAATATTTCAAAAAGATCTAAAATCAAAACGGATGAGGATTCTTTCTTTTGAAAGTCCATAAATCTGAGGATAAGCTAATATATCATATAATCGATGAATATTTCAAAAAGATTCCAAATCAAAAAGGATTAGGATTCGTTCTTTTCAGAGAAGATCACATTGAATGTAAACATAAAATACTAAAGACTATAACTGACATTTCAGATTAAAGAAAAGATACATTTGGAATTCAGCATGCGCTCAAAATGTTTATTTGATATCAAATTTAATAATCATGTGTCACGTTCATAATTGGAGACTCCAATGATGCCCAATGATTTCACTAAAAAAGAGAATCTCGCCAGTTTCTGGGAACACAGACATGACACATCTCATTATGAGGCGACTCTCAATTGATGAAGTCTCTTCGTTTGGGCCACAAACATTTGCATGGGCCTCCATCCAGATTGAGTTCCATTTCCCTCACTCACAGTCCTTCTCCAATGTTGTTGCTGTTGTTGTGTGTATGTCGCTGTCAGAGCATTTTGTTTATGATTTTGTAGCTGTCATAAAGTTATTAAAAGTATGTGACATTTTTTATGACATTATGACGTCTTGACTCAAAGCCGAGAGACTCCCAGAATCCCGCGTCATGTTGTCCCGAAAAAAACACAACGAGAACACAAAAAAATCGAAATGAGAAGAAATGCCACTTGCTTTTGTTTTCATTGGGGTTTTGCAGCTTTGCCATGAAATATGATATCAAATAAAAAGCAAATTAAAGACGATAAAAATCGTGTCTCGCCTCACGCTGTGCCTTATAAAAATACATTTTCGTCTCCTCGTTCCTTCTTCTTTTTATTTATTTTTTTTTTTGCGCGAAATCGAACCCAAAGGCGACCTGTCTTTAAAATTGGGCTTCGCTTTGGATCTGGTCGGTAGTTGCTGGTTGCTGTTTGCTGTTGTTCATCTTGTTATTTGGTGGCTCATAAAACTTGTAAACATCGCACTGATTGTGCCTCCGTCAAACTCTGTCTCTCTCTCTCTCCTCTCCCGATTTCCTCTACAAAGTTAGCTGCTTGTTTTTTTGTGGGCGTTAAATGTAAAGATATTTTCAGTCAGATTATATTACAGTTTCATTGGGAGTTTCAGTTTCAGTTTCAGTTTTGATAGTCCGTCTCGTGGTCTGTTTGGTGTTGTAATGAGGCGAAGGCGTCTGAGATCTGATTAGGCGATAAGCGTTTTACTGCCCAGTCCTCCATAATATGTGTTTTCAACGTTCCCTTCATTCACATGGTTAGCACTCAACCGCATTATGATCAAAAAAATGAAGGCCATTATGCCCACACGGATTTGCCTTCGCTCGATGTTTCCACATTGTTATTAGACTCATTTTGATAAATTCGACATTTCCATATAAAACAGTTTTATCGTTGGTTTTTCGATCTGATTGATTCTTAAAGATGGTGATTGTGAGATTCAGAGCGGATTTTTTTTTGATGTGTCATGTGTCCGATATTTATGATTTTTATAGATCTACAATAAAAATTATAGCAAGACATCCTCGTAATGCTAGCACTATTTTGTGTTGAATAGACAACCAAACCAAAAACTCCTTCATTATTGATATTCACTATGTTTGAGTAGCCGAAATAATAGATTATCGATATACCAAATACATGTAGTCTTAATTATTTTAATTCTATAGAATTTTAGAATAATATGACACTTGCTTTTATTGAAAGTGATTAGCGGGTTTGTAATTTATAATAAGTGAGCATTCTCGACTACTTACTTTTTATGCTTTGATCTTCCTCCCAAGATACGATTTTATTCGCAATTTATAAATTTCAAAATAAAAGCATTATATTGACATTAATGATAATTGAAAAAAAGGATATTCATGTTTATTTTATGTCACTAGAGATTAAAAAAATTATTTCAAATTATATCAAATGATATTTTACTTAATCTATAAAAATTTCCTATCGTTCCTTAAAAATTTGTAGCAAATCAAGTTAGTTAAAGCTTTAATTGTTGTTTTTCAATTATCACAGAATTATCTTTATTGATTATACAAGTTATAAAATCTTCAATTTCTTCTTTATTAAGTTTCAGTTTATAAAAGTGCTCTGGCACACTGACAAAAATTATGTATATCTTGTATTAAATTGGTAATATAATCTATTTTACTAATAATTAAGCATTAAAACTATATATATTTATAAAGTTTAATATATTTCTAATTACTTTCATTTGTAAGCAGTTCGACTTGCCTTGAGCTCTTGCTTATTATCTCATTTTCGAGTTGCGCAGACCGTAGCGACTTTTCTTGGAATCCGGCTCATCGGTATCGACTTTAGACTTCACGTTCTCCTCTTTGGCTGAAGGGGGAAGTTGCAATTTCGTTTTCTCTTTCTGTTGTCGGTTTCATTGCTGCATACTTTCGCTTCAGATCCTTTGTGACCCCTTCTTTAATTTGTTCATTGTTCATCGGGATCACTATTTTAGTCTCTACCTTTGTCGTCTTGTTCATCTCTTCTCTAGCCTGTTCTCTACTCCTATTGTGCATTTTTTCTTCTTTCGCCATTCCTTTATTCTGTAGTTCTTCTATAGCCCGCTCCTTGCTCATTTTATTTATCAACTCTTCTTTTTTCAGATAATTTTCTAGCAACTCCTCCTTATTCAATTCCTTGTTCAACTTTTCTACCTCTTTTATGACCAGATTCTTATTCAGCAGTTTGACCTCTTCTGTTATCGGTTCTTCTTTCAGCTCCTTTGGTTTTTCTTGGATTAAATTTTTATCTAACTTCTTGACATCTTCAATCAGTTCCTTATTTAGTTCCTTGGGCTCAACAAGAATCATTCTATTCTCCAACTCCTTGGCCTTTTCGTTAATCGGTTCTTCATTCTCCTCTTTGACTTCTATATTCGTTTCGTTACTCAGCTCCGTAGGGTTTCCTATAATCAGTTTCTGGCCCGGCTCCTTGACTTCTATAATACCATCTTTATTTGGTTCCATGGGCTTTACTATAATAAATTTATTGTCTAGCTCTTTAGATTTTTCATATGTCGGTTCTTTATTTAGCTCCTTGGGCTTTACTATAATCAGTTTCTTCTCTATCACCTTGATGTCTTTAACCGGTACTTTGTTCAGCACCTGAGGCTTAACTATAGTCAGTTTTTTGTCCACATTTTTGATCTCCATATTCATCGGTTTCTGATTTGGGTCCTTTGCCTCTATTTTGATCAGTTTCTTATCAAGCTGCTTAACATCTCCGTTAAGGGGTTCTTTATTCAATTCCTTGGGCTTTACTTTATTCAGTTCCTTCTCCACCTTCTTGACTTCTCTTTTTATTGGTTTTTTATTCATATCCTTGGGTTTGTTGTCCAGTTCCTTGGCCTTTTCCTTGATCGGTTCTTTGCTCAGCTGCTTGACATCTTCTTTAACCGATTCCTGTTTCAGTTCCTTGGGATTTACTATAATCACTTTCGGATCCATCTTTGTCAACTCTTGGTCCAGCTCCTGTTTGAATTTCTTGGATAATTCCTCCATCTTCTCTTCCTTTTCTTTTTGCTCCAGTTCCTTTTCTTTTCCCTTTTCCTTGTCTGCACCGTTATCATCTACTTCGGACACAACACCGCATAGTTCCTGCATCACCTGCTCGAGCTCAAAGTCTTCGGGAAGTGAAGTCTCCACCTCAGCCACTGGCTCCTCTTCAGTCTTAACCTCCACAATTGGCGGAGGCGATGTCTCCTCGCTCTTTTGGCTCTCCAGCTCTTCCTCGTCCTCGGAATACACAATGCCAATGGGCAGGTTCTGTTGAAACGAGTTCGCTTTGCTGGCATCCACTACAATGTCCTTGTAGCCGCTATTCCTCGGGCCAAAACGTGGCAGATACTCCGCAAAGAACTCGGCAATCAATGCCGGATCCGTCGTTCCATAGTATCCAGCATATTCTGGCGCTGGCGCCGCTTCAGCCTGTAGCACTGTTTCCCGGGGATTCACAAGCTTGTGGGCCAACTCCTGCGTCAACAACTGCGCCGGCTGTCGACTGTTGCAGATGCGTCCGCGACGTGGCAGCAACTGATCCGCACTCGGTTCCTGTTGGTGCAGCAGTCGCACATCGTTGTGATAGAGCAACAAAGTCTGGAAGCGAGCACGCGCCAACTGCAAAGCTGAATACGTTACGTCCGTTGAGTCCAGCTCCCACTTGGGTGCGGACAGCAGCAACATCTGATCGGGTTGTCCGGCATTGAAGTTCTCATGCAGATAGTACAACGTGGGACGCGCCTCAGCGTGTTGCAAGTGCTGTTGCACGCGCTTGAAGCCAATGTCCAGCAGCTGTTGTATGAAGTGCTGCACGTTGAGGCAGCGAAACATGCTCTGGGTGCCACTGAGATGCTCCTGCAATCCAATGTAATCCACCTGCAACTGTTCGCCACTCGCTGACCAGTTGAGGAACGTCACCAGTGGACTGCTCGCTGCCAAGTGGAGTTTGTGCACAAAGTTATGCTTGAGCAGCGCCTGCCGTACCTGTTGCAACTCTGCCACGCTGCACGCTGAAATGTCCAGCGATTCCATGGGCTCGGGAGCTGCAGTGGTTGCCATGGTTGGCAGATCATTGAAGCTAATCGTGATCTCTGCGGTTGATAACTGCGGATCCAGTTCGCCATTGAGGAACTGACCTTCTGGCACACTGATTGTTATCTGTGGAATCGCTGGCTCCGGGTCCTTGCTGAATTTAGGTGACGACGAAGCCATTAGACTCTCCATCAGTTGCTCATGCGTCAGTGGCATATTGATGTCCGTGTCCATGAGAAGTTGTTCCGCAGTGACAGCACCGGTGTCATTGTTGTTGTTCTCGACAACTTGGGGCATGCCACTCAACGAATTGAAATACTGCAGAAAGTCTAGTTGCATATTGTCCCCTGCATTGGGTTCCTCCGCTCCCATTTGATTTCCATCCATTGGTTGGTACTTTGGATCCCAGTAAATAAAATTAGTCGAGCTTATTTCAAACAAAAAGTCAAGGGCGTTTCTTTTTTTACGACCGAATCGCACACTTGTCTCGCATGAATGAGTTTGTTTTTTGTTTGAACCTCCCTAATTCTCATAGGACCTGTCAAGCTAGTCTAGTGTTGGTAAACACCCAAAAAGTATATCGATTAACTCAAAATTCAGATGAACAAAATCTGTCAAATTCGAATTGAGTGTTGAAAGAACTTTAAACGAAAAAAAATAATATAATAAATGATGTAAGTTAATTTTGCCGTGTTAGTCACTCGATTTGCCATTAGAATATTTATGTTTTACTTTCCAAGAAATCAACTTTATCGACTTAGCAACGTCGCCCTTTACTGTCGTCACGACAGAGATGGGCGCGTGTCTAAAATTTTCAACACGACACAACACGAACACGAAAAATTTTTTTTTGTGTAACACGAACACGCACGGTCGATTTTGGTCCAACACGAACACGCACGAAACACGCACGAACAACACGAAATTTTTTTTTCATATTTATTTCAATTTTGTATCATATTACATTACAATGTAATGATTATTTTGAGTCAGTGAGCTTTTATTAACAATAACCTTTGTTGGAGCCCGGATAAATAAAAAGACGCGCTAAATTTCTTATTAAAAGTAATGGTACTTTATTCACTTTTTATTACATTAAAGGTAAATGCGCATGGCGAAAGTTAACATAAAAACATTAAAATTAATTCATATTTTTGTATAAAAATACCAGTTTATCAAATTGCTGCTGAGCAATCTTGTTCTGCGCTCGCACAGAACCATGCCAGACGTTGAGAACACTCTTTCGCTCGTAGCTGAGCTGATTGGTATATTTAAAATTTGCTTTGCCAGTTTTGAAGACACTTAAGGTTATTAGCGTTTCTCCAAAACTCTAAAACATTGTTTTCATTTTCTTTGCCGCATTTGTAATAGTTATCTATTTCAATGTCGACAGCGCTGCGCTCTAATTTAACCTTTTTAGCATTGGTTTCATCTCTAAATTCAAAAAAATCCTGGGCTTCATTAGCCGATGTGCTTTTCTCAGGACTGGTATTTTCAATTGAATATTCAGATAATATGCCTTTGATCGTAGCAAAAGTGTCATTTCTTTCCGTTTCTGTTAAAAAATTAAGCTGCCTAAACGGCGGGTTTAAAAAAAGACCGACGTAATGCAGGTTGGTTGGCTTAAGACGCTTATCAAGTTGTAAGAGAGTATTAGTTTTAAGTTGAGATATAACAAATGAATCTAACATTTTTTGATTACAGTGTGATTTTAATTTGTTGTACCAAAGAACATAAATATGTATGGTGGGTTCTTTTTCGGAACTAAATTTTTCAGAACATTCTTTAAAAGGTTTTAAGAATTCTAGAACTTGATTTATAATTTCAAAGTCAATATCAGCAATTCGATTCGATTGATTTTTTTCACTTAAAAGATATTTTATTTCATCCTTAACGTCAAATATACTTTGAAGCATAATATACACCGAGTTCCATCTAGTTTGTACATCTTGTTTTAGTGACTTGCTTAATTTATTGTTCAACTGAATGCTTGAAATATTTAACCAATTTCTTCGACGCATCAATAAGCTGCCTAATTTCATAAATTGGATCCTTTTCGAGGACATCGGTCATTAAAAGATTCAAATTGTGGCATGCGCACGATAGTCTCTTAAAATTATTAAAAGCCGAAACAACATTTGCTCCGTTGTCGGTGACAATTACAGAGTTTATCAACTTATTATCGATGTTAAATTGTTTTAAAATGTCGGTTACATGCAATAAAATATTAGCTCCGGTTTTTTTCTCTGCCTCGAATTCTTTAACACCCAATATTTTAACATTTAACTTAAATTCAGCACATATATAATGAGCGCTTAAGCTTACAAAACTCCGCTGCGTGTACGAGTCGGTCCACATATCCGTTGTGAAGGCTAATTGTTGTTCTATAAGCGCTGTGCTTAGCTCCTTATGTATACGCTCGTATTCCTTTATCATGACGGAGTAAGTAAGAGTTTTTCTCGATACGGATACATCCTTATATTTTTGAACGCCATATGCAGCTCCTAGATTTTTATCTTTCTAGCATCCAGCTCAAAGAAACAATGTGATCGTATGTGGTCTACAGTGTGGCCAATTCTTGCTGAGGAAATATACTAAAAAATAGTGCAGTCGAGCAATATTGCCAATAAGGCAAAAAAAATCAAATTTTTTGCTTCGTGTTGTCGTGTTGTTTCGTGTTGTCGTGTTGGAGTGCGCAGCACGAGCACGCACGAACACGCGAAATTTGATTGCGTGCAACACGAACACGCGTGTTGAGTCGTGTCACGATGTGAGACGAGAATTAACACGACACGCGCCCAACTCTACTGTCGTGTCTAGAAGAGGCAAATAAAAATAAATGGCTAAACTCACCAAGTAACAATAAGAAAGTATATTCAACTTCGAAGTAATTGACGTGGGAAATACCCTGTACGTGAGCTGACCTTTTCTATGTTTACATACATATATGAATTTAATTTAAAAAGTGCTTATCGAATACTGTTAAATACAAATGTTACTTTTGTAATGTTAAACAAAAATACCAAATTTAATGCTTACATTTTTATTTTTATTTTACAAAAATTGTATTAAATTTAAATACAAACAATTTATACAATTTTGTTCAAGTACAATCTTATTAAATTAATGAATACATTAGACAAAAAATTTTATAGTTCAACAATAATTTGATTTCCCAGAATATTTGCTTTTATCTCAAAGTGAAAAGTGAATACAACTAGTTTACATTGCAGCTAAGTTTAAATTTAGAAAGTATAAAACAATTAAAATAGAAGAACACAAACATTATGTTTATTATAAATAAATAGAAGTTAAATTGGTTCAAGCTGAAATAATTAAATTATATTTAATGAACTCAAAACAAAACAGTTTTGTATGTAAAAGCATATAAGTATAGAAAATTTCTAATCTTCTTCAAAAGAATTTATCAAAGAATGCATAACTAGTATAACTCATTGATTTAAGCTCATCCAGGGTATAGCAAATAATATAAAATAATGCGTACAAAGAGCCAAACACATTTCATTCCATTTGAATGCATTTTATGTATTGTTTGCAATAAATCTATTGTTATTCATGCAGTTCCTCTTTTCCTTTCCTTTCGTTTCCCTCTTCCCTTTTTCATTTCCCCATCGACGTCGCCGGCGTCACGCATTCAAATGGCGGCAAATTTCAAAGGGGGAAAGTATTGAAAAGTAGTTGGAGATGGGTTAAGGAACTTCCCCAAAAAAATTAAAAAAGGATACACACACGCAATATCAATAATAACGGCGAAGGGCAGCAACAAAAAAGCCGCCAACATTTGACACTCGCTCTCCTCAATGTTTCTCTTGTTTATTATTAGTGTTGTTATTGTTATTGTTGCAGTTGTTGTTACTGTTGTTGTTGTTGCTGGTCGGCGGCAACAGAAGCTTTAAATTGACATTTACATGAATATTTAATACACATCCTTTAATCATGAGGCGTTGGCAGTGTTTGCCTGGCAAATAACCAAGTTCCATGTTGGTTCATTGCCTGAATAAATGGATGGGCATGAACATTGTGGGCATGGACAACGCCCCTCTTTGACCACTTCCATCTCCATCAGCAGCAGCAACAACAACAACAACAACGAAATGGACATGGACACGCAGCATGGCGTCAACTCTCTTTGCCTTCTTGTCAAACAATTATTTTACTGGGTGTTGGAAAAATGTTGTCAAATAAATTGGGAAACTTTGCTGGGCGGTTATAAAATACCCTTGTTAAAATCGAATCTACACATGATTATAAAGATTTATGTTTAATTTAAATTTATAAATTAATTCAATATTAACTAATATAATATAAAAGTTAACTTCGCTACTATGTACATTAAAATTAAACACTTTTTTATCGTTTTATTTGAAGTAACTAACATTCTAATTATAATTATTATTATTATTGTGTAATTATATTGAAGACAACAACAAAATTCTATAATAAAAGACTATGTTCTTTTCACTTAGAATAATAATCTAAAATTTATTAAAAATGTCTAAATTCTTAGATTTATTTTAATTCCATTTTTAATTTGTATTCAATTGCTGCATTTTATGGAAAATACATTTTAATTATTAATACTATTTGATTGCCATTTGTAACTAGAACTAGATTACAATTTTATTATTATATTATATCCCAGGCAATTTTATTTTTTTACTGAATCGAGAATTATAAAATGTTGATCTAGATTTTCAAAAATAAGCTTTCCTAAGTTTGTCAACGAATATTTTATGTGTTTACTTTTGACTTATTTTGGCTTCGCGATCATTTGCTGCATTTTATGGCCAATGCTGACGACTTCCTCTCGATGTTTTTTTTGTTGGGGACCAAGTTTATGGACAAGTTATGATGCCTCCACCAGTTTTATTTGAATTGTAGAGCACAATGAAAGCCGCGAACAGGACGAATGTGACGAATAAATTTACAAGTTCCACAAAAAGCACGCAACGCACGTGATTTTCACAATGTTTCCTTTTTCGCATTTCCTCTTGGTTTTTTTCCCCATTTGATTTTCATTTTCATTTTTTCTCTTTTTCATTGCAAACACGAGCAAAGTTTTTTATGATGTGACGCAATTCACAAAGTTTCAGTTTCACTTGCAACGTGGTTTCACTGTACCATCTTTTTTTATTTTGTTTTTGCTCCCAACCAAGTGCAGTTAGAAATAGAGCCATGTGGCTCTTATCAGCACAACTCGAAAACGAAACCGAAACCGAAACCGAAAACTGATGATCAACTTAATTTCGCCTGACATTTGTGGCATGACAGCTGCCACACATAGTACTTAGTGTCCACAAGTGTTGCAACTTGTTTACGAGCTCGCCACGGGTTCGCTTCGGTTCCTTGATCTCAATCGCGATTCGTCTCGGTTTTGTCGTTTGTCGCTTGTCGCTTGATAAATTGCCAAATACAAAAGTACGTTTTGTCTATCAGTCTTTAAGCATTAAAAATATGTTTCATAAAAAACCATTCTACCGTGAAATATAAAAAACTAACAACAAAATAACGCACTTTTGAAGGAGATTATGGCAACTATTGTATACTCTGCAACAAATACTAGAAGAAAATGGAAAATGCAATTTTAAAATATTAAAAATTACTTAAGTTGTAATTGTCAGGTTTTTTTTATATTTCTTTATTTCAGTTTATTTCACAACAACTTGTTCTCTTGTTCACGTTCTTGTTCATAGTGAACGCACTTTCGTCTCGTGCTCGACCGATACACCTATCGATCGGGCTTCTAACTCGATAGATATTTAATCGATTAATTCTTAATGTTACCTTATGCTATATTAAAATCTAGTATTTACAATATTTACATTCGGCCGACCTGACTACAGATCGACCACGATCTACATACAAAGGGCAATTGTATCATTAACATCAGTGATCCAAGGCTTAAGGCGAGCAGGCTCTAAAATGCCTCTAAAGGGCAATTGAGTTAACTGACAGTCATCAATATCAACTACTTCATACCTGTCATGATCAAAAACACGGTTTATCTTATAGGGCCCCCGGTACTTTGGGGCAAATTTCTTATTAACTCCTGCTGTAGTATCTACATTCCGAATGGCTACATAATCACCGACGTTATATTCTCTAGGAGCTCTATGTCTCTTACCATAAAACTGTTCATTTCTTTTCTGGGAATTTTGAATGTTGACAGATGCCTGCTCACGGAGTTTCACAATATCTCTAGGTTCATCATTGAATTTAGTATCTAAATATTCAGAAAGCTCATCAACTATAGGTCCCTTCTGTATTACTCCAAACAATAGAATACTAGGAGCTACTTGGGTGCTACTGTGTACTGCATTATTAATTGCAAATTCAGCTTTATTGAGTAATTTATACCAGTCGGACTGGCTCAAAGGTTCTGCTAATTTTCCTAGCATTGGTGTCAAAACCCGATTCACCCGCTCTACTTGGCCGTTAGCCTGTGGCGCTCCAGTGGCCACCTTTATGTGTTCTATATCACGTTCTTGACAAAAGGTGGTGAACTCAAGCGACGTAAAGCAAGTACCGCGATCAGATATGATCCTTTGAGGTCGGCTATAAAAGTCAAAATATTTACTTAACGCATCTCTCGCTTCTCTAGTGCTAGTTGTATTTACAGGAAAGAGTTTCACAAACTTAGTAAAGGCGTCAATAACAACTAAAAGGTGCTTTCTCTTTGAAATTAAACTCGGTAGGGGGCCTAAATGGTCTATATGGAGTGTATGAAATGGGACACATGGCTTCGGGATACTGTGTAATGTTCTATCATGAATAGATCTTGGCACTGAATGCAAAATGCACGAAAGGCAATTTCTTATAAAACGCTCCACCTTAGTTCTCATATCTGGGAACCAATAAGTCCGTCTCAAATCATTAACGCACTTGTCCGCTGCCAGGTGTCCTAATTTTTCGTGCGATTTCCTAATAATCTGCTCTTCCATGCAAACGGGTACATACAAACAATAAGAATCATTTCCATTCTTTCTGCATACTAGTCCATCTCTCAACTCAAAGCTACGCGAGGTTCCATTCTCTAGTTTCTGTCTCAATCGAACTATTTCCTTATCCCTCATTTGTTCCGTTTGTAAAATCAAGTCTACATCCTCAGGTGTTGCCCCACTACTCCAACTAAAGGTATTGATTTCAAAAACGCGTCCTCACGAAACTCATATTTATCAACTTTATCATCTCCCCAGGCCCTTTTACCACCGTCCATGTAATCTCTATTCACATCCTCGCAATTAACTCCACCGATATCTAAAGAATCTTCACTAAGGTTCTCTTCCATTATAACTCGTAGTCTCTCTAAAGGATCTTCACAAAGGCTATCTAACAACGCACTATCCCCTGGTGTGTCTCTACGGATTTCTAAAAGGCTTTCTATAAGGTTGTCACTACTAATTCCCACAAGGTTGTCTCTACGGTTCTCAACTAAGTTTTCTCTATGGTTCTCTCTACGGTTCTCTATGCGTTCTTCCTCAAAGTTTTCTAACAAGTCATCGTCGCCACTAAACTCACTATTTTTTAGGGTCTTAACAACTTCTGTCTGTCTGCTTAAAGCATCCACATGGGCCATATTAACACCGGGTCTGTGCATAATTGAATAATCATAATTTTCCAACTCAAGGGACCACCTAGCTATCCTAGGATTAATAGCTTTCCTACTAAGAGTTTGCACTAGCGAATTGCAATCCGTAATTATTCTAAACGGCCTATGCTCTAAGTATACTCTAAAACGGCGTAACGCATTAATTATCGCAAGCGTTTCCAACTCAAAACTATGGTATCTCGACTCTGCCGCTGTAGTTTTACCGGAATAAAATAAAACAGGATGCATTTTTCCATCATCCTGCCGCTGCAATAGTATAGCTCCAAAACCATGTGAACTGGCATCGGTATGAAGCTCAGTTTCTCTCCCAGGACTGAAAATCGCTAAAACGGGTGGGTTAGCTAAAGCACTTTTAAATTTTCAAATGCCCTCAATTGCTCATCATTGAGTGGAAAAGGACCACCTTTCTTTAATAACTCAGTCAAGGGTCTAGCTATTCTCGCAAACGACAGGACAAAACGTCTGAAATACGAAAAGAATCCTAAACATGAATGAAGGGTATGGACATTCTGTGGCACAGGGAAATTTCTCAAGGCTACCAAATGTGTTTCGCTCGGCTTAATCCCATATTTACTAACATTGTACCCTAGGAACTCGCATTCTTTCTTAAGAAATACACACTTCTTCTTATTTATCTCCAAATTATTTTCGCTAATTCGATCCAAAAGTTTTGCCAACATCTCCAAGTGTTCATCTACAGTCTTAGTGGCAATAACTATATCGTCCATATAAATAACTACTCTTTTTTTCTCGAATAAAGTCTGAAAATGTTTCCGAGATAAATCGTTGAAACACTGCAGGACCATTCTTCAAACCAAAAGGCATCCTCAGGTACTCGTATTGTCCTTGAGGTGTAACAAACGCTGTATACGGAACGGATTTTTCTTCGACCTCTATTTGATGAAATCCGCTTTTGAAATCAATCACAGAAAAACAACATTTCCCCCCTCCAAATATTCAAGGCAGTCTTCAATAAGAGGCAAAGGGAAATTATCTTTGACGATACGTTTGTTTAAACCACGGTAGTCAACGCACATTCGAGTTTCACCAGACTTTTTCTTCACAAGAACTAAAGGTGACGCATAGGGTGAAGCACTAGGACGTATAACGTTTTTCTTTAGCAAATCATCGACAATTTCTGCAACTTTCTCTCTCTCAAAATAAGACAAACGCCTAGGTGAACAATAAAAGGGAGTGGTATCGGTTAATCTGATGGACAAACGATATCTAGGTTTAACATTATAATCGTCTTGGTTGTTAGAATAATGATTTTGAATAGTTTTTTGACACCTTCCCGCTAATTCAAGTCCAAACTCCGTTCCTATCTCAAAGGAGTCCTCTCTAAATGGTTCTATACCCGCTATGAATTTGTCCGCGGTATCGTCAAAATCCAAAGATTCTCCAGAATTTATGTTATTTAAGCCTATGTTATGATTAGAATGATTATTATCTAACTTATGATTACTATTACGTATTTTATGTGTAGCATTTGCATTTACGGTGAAAAGAGAAGCACAGTTTGACTGATTAGTATTGATTTTTAATGAACTTAAGGGTGAATGATACTCAGCATTAATGTTTTTCTTATGAACTAATTGAACTTCAATGATCTTAAGTGAATCTCGCCCTAATAATACTGGTAATGGCAGAATATGATCATCAACTATATTTAAAGATATTGAATAGGTTTTAGAACAAAATTTAACAAAGCACTTCCATATGCCCCAAACTGATATGGGATGTCCTCCTAGTCCATAATATTTCGATCTTTTCAAACTTAAAACAACATTATTCGGAATCAAAGACTTATGAATAAAGCTTACGGGGCTACCGGTATCAAGCAAACTTACTATACGTACATATTTTCCCTTTTCACCTAGCAATCCTCATATTTCCAAAGCTTGGACCGCTGCCAATTCCTCCGAGCCAGATCCCTCATGGTCCTGCACTGCTGCTACCATAGTCGTCGTCTTTCGCTTGGGGCACTGCTGGTACTTGTGATCCACACTGTAACACTTGAAACAGGCTCCATCCGGTCTCTTAGGTTGTCGGCAATCCCTCGCCAAATGGCCCATTCCTCGACAATTATAGCAGCGAATAGCTTCAGGATCCTGCATATAATTGGCACGAACTTGAGGCTTCATCATCTTAGGCTGCTCCTCCCTTTTCGACGGCTGGACGGGCACCTTCTTTATTTTGTCATAAATCGTAATTTTTGTGCGCAGCTCTTCCAACGATTCGCAATAAGCCATTGCAGACGCATCTCCCGAATTGTCTCCTAAGCCTTCAACGACGAATCGAATTATATCCTCCGTTGCCACCTCGACTTGTCGCGCAATGCCGCACATGACGAAAAATATTGTAGGGCGCTCTCATTCTTCGACTTCTTTCTGGCTTCTAATTGCTTGAAGACGTCGAGCACGGTGACCCTGAGATCGAACACAGCTATCAACTCCGCTCGCAGTACCGGCCAAGTGAGAGCAGCCGTCTCAATCATGAATGATCTGGCCGATCCTGTCAACAAACGTTTGGCGAAAATGAAACGTTTTTCTCCGACACGCAGTATGTATCCATTATTTTTACAAAATCGTCGATCCAGCGCGTCACAGGGTATCCAGTATCCCCCGGAAAAGGTTGGATTAGGGCATTCAAGTCACTCATGTCGATGTCTTCTCCTCGAGCTGGTTTATTCTGGCTCAACGCATTTTCCAAATCAGCAACACGTTTACGCACAGCATACAGCATCTCGACTTGTTGCAAATGTTGAATTTCTGCCTCTACGTTCGCCGCCACTTGATCACGATGCTGCATGTTCACGACCGCAATGTTCGAAACTTCCAGAACCTCGCCAGACGCCGCCGCATTGCCGCCATTTTTCGGAACACTATCGCTGTCTCTCTCACTCTCATGCCCAATAGGGGTAATTTCACCACCACCGACGCCAACGTGATCATCCGGACTTGAGAATGCCGCTTCTACAGGCGAGCCGTTGCTCAGCTCCCGCTCCTCCAGATGCAGCTTCTCCACTTTTCCTTCCTCCATATTTGTCATAACAACTCTCGCAGCCGCCCGCAATTGATAAATGGTAGCGTCTTCCTCGAAACGCACGTGTTTTCTCTCCAAAATCGCAACTAGCTCAGATCTTGACTTTTTCAATATATCTTTATATCGCATCACACGGAGTTTCTCGTTTTTCGGGCCTTTACCCCACACCTGATATGTAATTGTCAGGTTTTTTTATATTTCTTTATTTCAGTTTATTTCACAACAACTTGTTCTCTTGTTCACGTTCTTGTTCATAGTGAACGCACTTTCGTCTCGTGCTCGACCGATACACCTATCGATCGGGCTTCTAACTCGATAGATATTTAATCGATTAATTCTTAATGTTACCTTATGCTATATTAAAATCTAGTATTTACAATATTTACAAAGTAAATACAACAAAATATACTGTAAAAGTACTAAAATGTTATATTTATGGAACAAAGCAATCGTTTTCCCCATACAAAAGAATTTCATAAATAGCTTCTAAATTTTTTACCAATCGCAACCAACTTTTCAGCAATCATAAATTCTTTGGTTATTATTATCTGTGCCAAATTCCTATATCAACTATTGTTTACTCTGTAAAATAAATAATCAATAATTGTAGAACATTTTCATAAAACTGTTTTAAATTTCGTGTAAAATAAACCATTATTTATTACACAAATAAGAACCTTGTAATATCAAAATAAATTAGGACACTTTCATACTCATTTATTAAACTATCGAATAATATAAACTACCGGAACTATTATGAACTATATATTTTTCTTCTTCAAATATTTTTTTCAGTTCAACTCTTACAAAATAAAAATATAATAAAAATTATATTTAATGAATTTCTTTATTTTTGTAATGGGTTTATAAATACTTAATGATTTTATATTAACAATAAATTAAATAATTTTATTATATTTATAATAAAACGCTTGCATATAGAAACATAAATAACTTGCCTTGAATCATCGAAATCAACTGCGCCAATTTCATATTTAGTAAGTATTACTAACCTATTTATATTTATATTTAAGATTAGCTGAATTTATACAGACTTCCGACAGCATTATCTGTACTGAATTGATAGCCTGATTGCTGAACACTCGACTGATACTAAAACAAAACATTTGAAATACCCTTGAGTTCGCTTTAGATACTTTTTGCATGACGAACGACATCAATCGGTTATCAGACTCTTTTCGAAAGCTATATAAAACTGAAAACACCCAACAAATAGATATAAAAAAAAAAGAAACGGAAAAAGGAGGGAACTTAATGCGTGTCAAATGGTCATACATTACGATTATATGTTTTTATGTTTTATGGGCTCTACTTAAAAGGCTTGTTAGATGCATTTTACTTGGACACATTCAAATATATTTTTGTTGTTTCGAATGCCATAAAAATACGAGAAAAAAGAAAGAACTCGACCTTTGTGCTCGTTTCGTTTCCTTTTTCCACATTTGACAGCTGTCAAAGTGTTTGGCTATAAAACTTCCGTTTAAAGTCCAGCCGAATTCTCAATTGCATTTTTATGAGCCAGCTTCGACATGTGATTTTATGATTTTGTGTAGTATGACTCACTTAAGAATCTACGAGAATTAAACAAAGTTCTTGCTTTTTGTGAATGAGTCAGAGGCACAACGATCGCACTTTCAAGTTGGGAATTCATCAATCATTTGACATTTCCAAGATGCGATCTGACATTTCTGAGGCGTCTTCTGAACACACTTGCCAAGCGAAATGCAAAAACCTTCAGTTAATTAATATAAATGATTAGTTCTTGCTTTGTTACAGCAACTAAAAGGGGCACTTTTCTGGTAGGTTGGACAATTAGCCTCGAAAATCGATATCGTTGATTATATGGGCCGCATGCTATAGAATCATTTTTCAAAGGAAAAGAGGAAAGTACCAAATATAAGAATTGGTGTTAATGATGTTGCGATCTTCTCGAGTATTTCCCTTTGAAGTGATAAACGTTAATTTCCAAAAAGAGTTTCTGAGAAACCAAAGTGTTAATGATACACACGCAAGAGTCTAAATAAAAGAAGAAATTGGTTTAGCAGCAAATAAAAAAAAGATTAAAATTAAAAATAAATTTAATTTAAAGCTATGGACTAAATTCATTTTTTATTTTACGCTATTACAGAATGTAAGACAATAATAAAAAAAATAGATATGATTTTATATATACATATGTATATAGAATTAATGTTTATACATTAGCAAAATCTAACAGTAGTAAAAGATAATTACTATATTACACTGGTCGTTTTAACAGAAATAGTTGCTAGCAACTCTTTCCACTTCAGCAAAAGATCACAGAAGCAGAAACAAGGATTTTTCAGTTTCTATCAACTCTTTCTACTTAATCAAAGTCTAACGGAAGCAGTTGCTAATTTCTCTAACGGAAGAGGTTGCTAGTAGAAGGACTACATTAACAGTGTAACAGAAAAAGCTGCGTATTACTCCTTCTCATATATTGACTTCTCGCTCTAACACTACTTAAGTAAAGTATACACAGTTGTTGGCAACTCTTTTCACTTAAGCAAAGTCTACCAGAAGCAGTTGCTAGTTATTCCTTCTCCCTTATTGACGCTCGCTAAAAGAGAAGTAGATGCTAGCAACTCTTTCCACTTAAGTAAAGTCTGACGGAAAGCGTTGTTAGTAAGCTTTTAGTAGAAGGACAAAATTAGCTGAGTAATCAAAACAGCTTCTTATTTTCACATCTTCACTTCTCGCTCTAACACTATTTTAGCAATGTCTAGCAGAATCAGTTGCTGGCAACTCTTTCTATTTAAGCAAAATCTATAGGAAGCAGTTGCTAGTTCCATACTATGTCTAACAGAAGCAGTTGCTAGTTACTTTTTTTCCTTAGCAGACTCTCGCTCTAACAGAAGTAGATGCTAGCAACTCTTTCCACTTAGAATAGTCTAACGGACACAGTTGCTAGTTACTCTAGCGGAGGAAGTTGCTATTAGAAGGACAAATTTAGCGGAGTAACAGAAACAGCTGCATGTTACTCCTTCTACATATATAGACTTCTCGCTCTAACACAAGTTTAGTAAAGTCTAGCGGAAGCATTTGCTAGCAACTCTTTCCTCTTAACTAAGTCTAACGGAATCAGTTGCTAGTTACTCTAACAGAAAAAGCTGTAACACAAAGAGTAACAAAAACTGCTTCTTGTTACTCTTCCTATATAGATTTCTCGCTCTAACACTTGTATGACTAAGTCTAGTGGAAGTAGTTGCTAGTTTCTCTAGCGGAAGAAGATGCTAGTAAAAGGACATACAATAACAGAGTAATTGAAGCTTTTTCAGTTTCTTATTACTTCTCCTATATTGACTTCTCGCTCTGACACCGTGTTAGTGAGGACTAACGTAAGCATATGCTAGCAAAGTCTAGCGCAAGCAGTTGCTAGATCCAAGGTTTAACAGAAGTCTAGCTATGACAAAGCTAGCTAACAGAAGCATTTATTTATTACGATTTCTTCCTTATAGAATTATTGCTCTACCAAAACTATAATATCCTACTTCTCGCTCTAACAAAAGTAGTTGCTTGCACTTCTCAATAATTAGACTAGCGGCCGATTTTTTAATGTCCCTATAATGAAATTTATTTTTTCGATGTAGTCATAACATTTGTGTACTTATACTCAGTAACGGCTACACAATAGTTGGGCATCTGTTGTCATCAGTTATTTTTTTTCTAAATTTACCCATAGTACTTATAGATATTGCTTAGGTTATAACAAGTCACACATAAAGCTAATGCGACAAATGAAATTATCCCTATAGGTCAGTTTTTACATAATTTGATATATGGGCTTTGATTATGGGCATTAAAAAATTAGCTCTAAATAAGTCTTTAGCAATTATTAAATTATCATAAACATACAAAATATTTTCAAATTTTCCTATTAAATATTTCTATTGTACGAGAACATACAGTACAAATTATACACAAAAATACTCGTATTTACATTAAAGTTAAAGTTATATACAATAATAACTTTGATTTTTTTTTGTAATTATAGTAGTATTTAAAAAATACAAAGCATATTCCAGTTTTCTCTTCCAAATTTTTCAAGATCATTTGCAAAATGTGGGCGTGTCTAAGAAGATTTAAGAAAATCCCCAACAACGATTAAATTTACATTTGAAATCTGTACTAATTGTATGCCTAAAAACCGAGAACCGAATTCCCCCTTAAAAAAGAGACCCTAAAACGCATTGAGTAATATGATATTTGTTCTGTGTGTGTGTGGGGAGAGTGAGAAAAGTATTTTGGGAAAGTATTTTTCTGGATTGCATTTGGTCTAATGAAGCGTAAAAAGAGTCGCATTCGTTGCTCGTTGTTTCAGATAATTAACACAACTCCTCCATTTCAATGGGCAAGGATCTCATTAACCCTTGGCATTTGTCACATGCTTACACAAAGGCGAATTTGAAAAGGAAAACAGAGAAAGGGAGAAACCGAGAGAGTGAGAGAGAGTGAAAGAGAGAGAGAGAGAGGGAAAAGAGTTATGCTGTCGATGTTGCGATGTTGGCTACAAGTCAATCTACGTGATGTGGCGTCCTTCTCTTCTTCTTCTTCTTGTTGCATGCCTCATCGACTTGGGCAAAGGAATTGTTGAAACAGATGTCAAATTGTTGAAAATTTCCTTCACTCTTTTTTTCCCCCTTTTGTATTTTTATTTATTTTTCTATGTGTGTCTCTGTGTGGTGTAGTTATCTTGTCTTTTGTTTTCTTTTGTTTTGGTTCATTGACTGTGCGGTTTCGAATTTCTGTGAAATATTTTCGCCTTCTGCGACTTCTCGATTCCAACTCCAACTTCAAGTGTAAAATGCATCTCTATTTCAAGTTTATCGATTTGTCGTCGTCGTCGTCGCCGTCGTTGTCCTGCTGCTGAAACAGAGCTAAACGAGTTGCAAGTTGCAAGTGAATGTGGCATGCAGCAACTTGATATGTCTGTCATGTCTTTTGCAACGTCTAACAATTGCAAGACAAAGAATATATGTATATATGTTACTCTAACATTTATTCAATTTACTGTAGCTTTAGAGCTTTAGGGTAGATTTTAAAGTCTCATTTTAGAGAAGAGTTTTAATGCAAAATTCGAAAAGGTTTTTAGATTTTGGTATTCAATTCTTTAAAGACTTCCATAAAAGTTAAGATTAAAATTAATTCAATTTTAATTAATACGAAATAGAAAGCAAAAATAAATTAATATAATTAATTCTAAAAATGTATTTTAGAATTTATTTTTGAAATCTTTAGTTTTTAATTTTTTGGTTTTATGTAAATTAGAATTGTATATTTTTGTACTTAATTGCACAGAGACTTACACGAAAATTAGTACTAAAAATTAAAAAAATAAAAATATTTAAAAATTAAAAAATTAAATTAAAAATTACTAAATACGAAATTGAAAACAAAGCTGATTAAATATTAAACAAATATTATATGAACTAACCAGACTTCCATTTAAAATATTAGATTTCCTTTACAATAATTAAAAACTAAACAAATTAATAATTGATTAGAGAAGTTATTTTTTTTAAGAAAGTATTAAAATTCATTTGAAAATACATACATTATTAAAAGTAACTCAAAAATAAATACTAAAATGTTTATACTTGAAGTAAGATTCTTTTTATTTTTTTAAAAAATAATAAAAGTTTACACATTTAATATATTGCGGATCGACAAAGTTTTAAAAAAAATCTTTTTTGCTTGTCATTTATAAAAATATGCTTAAGTAACTTAAGTTTTTAGAAGATAAAAACAATTTTTAAAGATAAGTCTTGAAAATCATTAACAAATAAATAAAATAGCAAAGTATTTGAATAATACTAACAATTAAATACTACAATATTATTATTTTTTTTTTAAATTATTTATTCGTTTGCTTGTCATTTATAGAAATATGTTTAACTAATTAGACAACTTTATATTATATAATTTTTCAATCTTAATTCGCGCTGTCAATTTTCACACTCGCATCAATGCACTATGGGTCAAAATCCCAAATTTGCGGCATAAACTCTAAAAATGGACCTAAGATTCTGAAAATTTGCACAAATATCTGGGAGAGAAAGATAGAATTTCGGAAAAAATTTTGTGTCAATTTGACCACGCCTTCCTCCCGCCCCCATATAACCCTCCGTATGAAACACTGGATCTCAGAGACTATAAGAGATAGAGCTATAATTTTTTTTCGACAGCATTTGTTATGTTTGCACGCAGATCAAGTTTGTTTCAAATTTTTGCCACGCCCACTTCCGCCCCCGCAAATCAAAAAAATCGAATAACAAGCCTAATTTTAAAGCTAGAGTTACGAATTTTGGTATATACAATAATTACCATAGTAGTTATAATTCCTGAAAATTTTGTTGCGATCAGATTAAAATTGTCGAAGTTATTAAAAAAACACTTTGAGCAGCGCTGCATGAGAGAACTCATAAACACCTGCAACATGTATTGTTATTTCAAAACGGGCAAAACGGGCAAAACCATTACTAAAAATGGATTCTATAGAGATTTGTTAAAAATATTACATTTTTACCTTTAAGGCACTTTGAGGCACTTAAAAGAAAAGCTTCACAGAACACATGTACTTTTGTTAGAATAAGCTAGAACAACACATTTGCAACACATTAGTCAAAACAACACAAACATTTAGAAATATAGAAAAACGTTTAGTAACTATTAATTTACATACCTTGATCTTTATTTTCCATTAACACACTTTTAACTTTTAATGTTTGGTTCAATTGAATTACGAGCTGCAAGTCTTCAAAATTTTCGCGGGTTTTTTGTCTATAACAAAACAACACTGAACAGCTGACTTTAAAAGCGCGCAAAAAATTAGGGGTATTCCCAAAAAATTTTTTCAATTTTTTTTATATCATTTAAGTATTCAAGATACCAAAAAAATAATTAAACAACACTATTTCAAAAAAAAAAAAATCATTTATGCCGCATATTTGGGCTTTTGACCCATAGTGCAATGAAGAACAAATGTTTAACGATAGTTTTTGATTCAGCAAGAATTGTTTAACACTTTGCGACGCGCATCAACTTCAACTTTAACATTGACTGGCAAAAAGTGCGAAAATCATTTGCGATGAATAAAACAACTTCATCAGGGACTTGTTTCGAGGGACGAGGCGAAGAGGGAGAGGGAGAGGGAGAGGGAAGAGTCGGAGCAGGTTGCTCCTCTTTGACTGTGGAGTTAAACCCCAAAAGCATTTGCGAAGCCAGCCTCCCAGTTGCCGTGAAGCGTGCATAAGTGAAATGTGCACAAGATACAGATGCGAATTCATACACAACTCCAGCTACAGATACAGATACAGATACATCGAAGTCAGCCGCAACTGGCAACTGGCAACTGGCAAAGCGGGAACTGGGAACTGGGAACTGGGAACAACAACAACAACGAGCAGCACCCAAAAGGTAATTAATCATCGTCATGGGGCGTGTGCACGATTCGCTTAACGTGCGCCGCCGGCGGTGGAAGGCCCTTCTGCCCCCGCTCCCTCACCCCTTCACCACTACTTCAGTTCGATGCGGGGGCAACTGCGGGGTCGACGTCGCAGACATTTGTGGCATATTACTCAAGGCATACACACATCGTACTTCACTCGCATGTATTTCCATATTGCCATATGCTCGCTGCCGTCGCTTTCCCCTTCCACCCCTTGCGTGTGGAGAGGGGGCGGTGGCAGGGCGTGGCAATAATCATAACGAGCCAAATTAATGCGTTTCTTTCTACATCAAGCAGAATTCCCGTGCAGCTAGTGACACATTTGCTGATTTCGCAACAGACGCCAAGACAGGGAGGCGAGTCTGTAATGAGCATAGCCCTAGAAATATATACCCTGTAATTATGAAAGAGTCGTAGGCAGTTGACATCAGCTTCCTTTTCAGGTGGGATTTGATTTGACAAACTTGTATAAAACAATTACAAAATTATGAGACGACTTATATTTGTTGAGTATTTAATTGGTGTAAAATATACCCTGTAATCGAAATAATAATATAGATTTAACAATATGGGATTAGGGTTTAAAGATTAAGATTAAAGCCCAAAATAGAAAGAAAAAAATTGATTCATCAAATTAATAATCGATAATTTTAATTTGATTTCACAAATCTTAAGTCTTAAAAATGAACCAGATTTTAAAAAATACTACATTTATGTTTATACCTTGCAAATATGCTCATAAAACATTGTTAAATTGTTTAAAATAATCTTTATTTATTGAGTGAGTATTTTGATAATAATTTATTAATGATGATAATCGTAAATATTTTTTAAGTGCAACAAATTCATATTTTTAAATATGTTCATAATTTTTAACATATTTTATATTTTTTTTGAATAAATTAAATCTATATAAACCCTCTTCAGAAACTATTCTTAAATTATGTTTTTAAATATATATAAATGTAGTAAATAAAATCAATATTATTAGTTTGATAAAATAATTAAATGTCTTAGTTTCGACAAATTACAGGGTATGCTCCAGTCGATCAACTCTAGTGCAGTTGCTGCCTTCCCTTATTGCATGCGCCTAAATGCTTCTAATATTTTAGTCTGCTTTTGGCCAACTAGATTCAATTTTAATTGATTGTGCGGCTGATTTCAACAATTGCGCGTGCCATTTGCATTGGTCAACGGGGCGTGGCATTGGGGCGGCGGCTAATTGGATGCTCAGCAAATTAATTGTCTGGCTGCAGGTAAACAACGATGCATTGCAGAAAATATTTAAAAAGTAAATGCGAAAGCATTTCAGCTGCATAACAGAAGTATTTCCTTATCACACAGCGTTAACAGCGAATGGCGACTGTTAACATAACAGCGCTGTTAACAGCGAACGCTACCTGTAGCAGCAGCAGCAGCAGCGACGTCGACGTCAACAGCACAAGTTCTCACACGCACACACAACTGACACACGCCGACAATAAAAACACGTGCTTATCAGTTGCGCACACACACAGACTCAGTCACATACAGACACGCTGGGCAGACAACAACAGAGAATTTGTTTGAAATAAACAAAAAACAGCTGTTGCCAGTCGCACTTCCATTTCCAATGAGAGAGCGTAGCAGCTGGGAAACGAGTTCCGTTTTGTTGTCTGCCGGCATTTGAAGAGCGTTGCCATAAAATGAGAGCGCACAAAGTTTATAGCAAGTTTGCAAGTGACGCACGAGCGATTTTGTTGCATGCTACATGTTTGTAATAATTTGAAAAAATTTAAATATAATTAATGATATTAATCAGAAAATATCAGAAATAAGAAAATAGTACAAATAAACATTGAAAAAAACAAATTGTGTGATTATTAAACTCAGTTGCTGACATTTCTCGCATGCGATAAATGTGACGACTCGCACTCGCTCTTTCTCTCTCTCTTGCCATAACCGAGTCGTTCGAGCCGAAGGCGCACTCGCGAAGCAAAACAATTCGTAAAGCCGAAGCATCCATACAGCCACCCACAAACGCACGCACACACATTGACCGGGGCACACGCATGCCGCCACATGCAAGCGATGCGTGCTTGTGTGTGTGTGTATGCTGGCTCTGGCTTCGACGCTGGGCTGTGTTGCCGCTGCTTCCTATTGGAAGGCGCCAGTTGTAAAGCGAAACTCGTCGCGAGCGGTTGCAGCCCACAACGTCGTTCCGTCGTCTTCGCCGTTTAACAGCATTTTACGTAAAATAATTCTCCAAATGTGCTGCGTGTGTTCTATGCAAATGCGTAATAAAAAATAAAGGTGTTTAAATCCAAATCTGCAAATGTAATAAAACAGCAGACGAGTGTGCAGAATATACAAGCCAAATAAAAATAATTCTATTACTCCCCCTGAGAGCGAAAAGAATGGCAAAATAACGGAAATAAACAAAGCGTAAAGCGAGAATTTTCGACTTTTAACGGGCCGCGTTTTTGTGACATCGACGCCGTCAGCGCTGTGCTGAAGCTAGGCTTTGTTTTCTAATTGGAATTGCATTGATTGATTGAATAGCAGCATCGACTGTGCCGTTATTCGGCATGCGAAACGAAATGCAAAATTGCAAAGTGTGACCAGAGTGCGTTCAATTTCCAACTGACAAGAGAAAAGTTACGAGCATTGCAATTGTTCTTCTTCTTCTCTTGCTCTGCTTGAATTCAATTAAATTGTGAAACACACACACACACGCACACAGTTAAACAGCACAGTCAACAATGTATGTGTGTTTAAGTGCGTTATGTGAGCAACAATAAAATATATAAATTACAATTAAAACAGGATTAATTGAAGCACAACACGAAAAATAATAAACAACTTTCATTCAGCTGATAAGAAATTTATATGCATTTCGCATTGATAAGGTGAGTTTTCCTGCCCAACGTTGAAATTATGCAGAAACTTTTTTTATTGCTGACAATAAAAATGCGCTAAATAATTTAAAATTATTATTGTGGAAAAGCTTTTTTGTGACTGTGTGAAAATGATAAGAAAATAAACTAAGCTCTTGAATTTTAATACATGCAAAGTTTGGTTTTAAATTTAAATAAATGTTTTTGAATGAAAAATTTGAAAGAATTTGAGTGTGAATTTTTGGAAATGATGAAATGTTTAAGGTAGCAAGACGGAGATGTAATTAAAAGTATTTTTATGTTTGTTTTTTTAAATCATAACCATTTTACTAAATAAAACACTTTTCTTCATTTGCAAAAGAATTCAATTCTAAGAATTCGAAAAACGGATCAACGGAAATTGTAATTTGATTTTTAATCAAAGGAAACTTTTACTATAGCTTTACTTGTTTGTTTTATTCCGTTTTTAATATTAGTAATTTTTATTAGCTCTTATTTCAAATGAAGAAGTTTTTAAATATTAATATATTTCGAATTATGAGAGTTGTTGAACAGTTTAGAAGTTTTATTTTTGTTCTCGTTTAATATAGAGATTATTTAATACAATTTAATTGTTATTTATGAGTAACTTGTTATATAGACATTGTTCTGAGTAATTAATTCTTTTCACAACAACTTTTAACGAATTTATAAATTTTCATTTATAATTAATTTTCATATTCAACAAAATTTAATTGCTTATATTTGGTTAAGAAATTGCTCTGAGTAATAAATTCTTATTATAAAAAATGAATGCAAATTTGTTAAGCCTCCATTTCACATATTTAAAATGCTTTTAACGGCAATTTATTTGGTTTGATTAAATATATTTTTCACGCTGAGTAATAAATTAATTTTTATATATATTTAAATTGGATTTATTGACATTTTCCAAAAAAAAGTCAAATAAATATATTTCTTTATTATGTGGAATAATCAAATATGAATTCCTGTTCATTTTGGATACATTAAAATTAGTTTTATTGTATGGAGAGTTTCCTTATATAGCTTTCCACTCCCCTTAAGAACATTTTTTTCTTATATATCACACCTTTATTTCCTCCTCATTGCTTCCCCCGCTTAGATAGATCGGCAATTTCAAATGGGTCACGCTTCTCGTATGCCTGATTATCGATTTGAATATGCAAGGCATGTTTTGTAGCCATGTCTAAACCATGATAATCCATTGTCTGCCCCTATCCCGATTTCCCCGCTCTTTGAAAGCATTCCCCTATATAGTATTATTAGCATTTTTTTCGACGCCGTTTACAGTTGTTTCATTTGGTCGAGTTGCGTTTGGCATTTAATTAATTTTATACTTTTTTAACTAAGTTCGAGTTGTTTTGTCGTGTTGCATTTCAATTGAAATTGTTTTTGTTGTCGTTGCTCTGGCAATTGTTGTTTGTACTTGTTGTTGTTGGTTGTTCTCTAATTATGCGGCGTGAAAATGCAATGCATGTACAAACATTTGTACAACTATTTGACGTGCCACATTTTGTTGTTATTCCAGTTGCAGTGGCAGTGGCAACGTCAGTGGCAGCTGCAGACGTGTGTCTACGAAAAACATTTCAAAACACTCGCAATTGTTTAAACAAAAGCGTGTCTGTGTTATTGTCTTGCACGTGGCATTCCCCGAAAAGTGATGTACAAAATATAAATGAATTATGTGCGTAACTTTTCAAGACTGTCTTTGATTCACTCAGTTGCATGCCACAAAAGCTGCGCTTCATTCAATTGCCGTCTGCACTTGCCACATCGTCGCATCAAAATGCAACTAAGACAAGGTTTCTACCCTCCTCCCCTTCCCCTCCACTTGTATCTGCATCTGAAAGATACACACAAAAAATTTCACTGGGCGGCCCACTTGACGCTGAGGTAACTGAAACTAGTTCAAGTGCGTGGCAAGTAATTAGTTTTCAACTGTATGTGTGTGTGTGTGTGTGTGTGTGTGTGTGTGTGTGTGTGTGTGTGTGTGTGTGTGTGTGTTTGTCAAGCTGTCTGAAGAATTGTGCTGTAGAAGAATTTACCACAAATATTTACAAATAGCGGAAAAGATGCCGCAGTTTAGCTTACCTTAAGTTTTCTCAAGTGGCCGCCTACTTGGAGGTTAATTAAAACGAAATTCCGTAAGGGAAAATGTTTTGAAAATGTTGAAAGATTTCTGAAATTGCTTTTTAATATTTTCAACAAGCCGTGTGCACTTCAAATGGAAAAACAGATTTCCACTTACAGATTACATGTGTGTGTGTGTGTGTGTGTGTTTTTCTTTGTCTGTCAGTTGGATTCTACCTACGCAGGGAATAGAAAGGAAAAACTGACATGACAGCCAAGTGTCAGTTAAATATTTTCTAAGTTCGAGGCCAAATGGATCAACTCCTAGTTGCACCTCTTAAACATTTCAAAGTTACTCTATATTTGTAGTACTCTATTTTTCGGGTTCGCTGTTTCGTTCAAGCTGACAACTGCTTCGTCGCTTCCACAAAGTGTAAACTGTCAACCCGACTGAATGATGCCCCAAACTGTGTGGGCTGCATTAGTAAATAAATAAACAACAACAACAACTGGAAATTCGTGTTGTTCTTCGTGTAAGTGAATAGCATTCATTATTTCACTGCACTTCCGCTGGTAATGAGTGAAAAGTGGAAAGGGGAGAAAGAGACCCTTGAGTGTCAGAGAGAGGTGTTCGGAGGAGACTTCTAGAGAACTCTGCAGCTGCAACTTGTCTCTTGAGTTGGGTATCTTTTGTCATCGATCCCTCGATCACTCGATAACAAAAACTACGATTTTGGCATAGTAAATGCGAAGGGCTACAAATTTAATCTTACTCTAAATAAACGTGAAGAATAAAATAACTTTACCACGAACATGATTTGAATATGAATCAATTTCCGTAATGAATTTCCGTTCAAAGGAAATTTAAATAAGATTAGCTATTTATTGCATATTATGAAGTGTTTCCTTAAGTAAAAACAAGATTATAACACTTTGTTTTGTATAAGTATTTTCGATTCATTTGTTTAAGCCGGATGTGAAAAATTGTATTCAGGAGTCTCATTTGTTTTAGCTACATTTTCGATTTACTGCACATTTTAATTCTAATATGGAAACAATATTCTAATTCATAAAATTCGAGTTTGCAATGAAGCAGTTAAATAAATAACTGTAGTGCTTATTATTTTAGTTTTAAATATTCTGTTGAATATTCTGTTTATTTTTCTAACATATTGAATTGTTTTTTTTTTTAAAGTTCTATAAAATGTATTTTCTAAAGACCTTTAATTGTTCACTCAATTATACAATAGTATAGTCTTGAATATTAGAATTAATATGAACAAATACTAAATTGTAAATTAACTTAATAATGTTATACATGCATCTTACTTAGCATAGTTACTAGCAAGGATTATATATAATTTAAATGAAAACATTATTAGTTGATTTTTAATTGACATAATTTTGATGGTAATCCTATAATAAATAAAGCATCACAACGTATTCGATATTAGTTTCAAAGAATGCAGAAATATGAGTAATATAATTTAAAATATTGAGCAATATCTTTTCTATTTATTATCTATTATCTAAATTCTTCTGAGAAATAAATTTCTATTTAAATTAAATACATTTCTACAATGTCATTGAAATAAAATTATTCGTTAGAAATGTTAGGCTATAATTTAACTCTTTATCATATATTTTTATTTTAAATTATTATGGTTCGAAAATATAAATTTTATTTAATGCTGTTCCATAATAGTTAAGCTCTTGTAAAATTATTTTATAGCAGAATGTATGTATTCGCATTAAAATATATTTTGATGTCGTTTTATTTGCTTAAAAGTCATATTCATATAAAAAAGAAAATATACAATAGGTACAATATGTATTCTTGAATGCTATTTATTAAAATATATTTCTACTTTTATGTTGAAGTAATAGTATTTGTTTAAAATTAAAAGATGCACTTTCTTACGCTCTTATATTATTTTGAAATGTTTTAAATTTGAATATATTAAAGAAATTCTGTTTAATTTGCTTAAATTTTTTTATTAGTTAAAGTTATATTATTTGGCTAATAGTTCTTCTTTATATATATCTTTTTTAAATACATTCACTTTGAATAAATTAATTCTTCTAAAAATATTTAATTTCTCTCTTCTACTCTTTTTAAAACTGTGGAAATATTTGTTTTAAATTGTTGTATTTTTATTGAATACTAGTTGCAACAATAATGTTTGTTTAAAAGCCATGGAGTAGAGTTAATTTCTAGTGCTGAACTGCACCCAGTTTTTTTTGAGGGGAGGGCTTTAAAAGAGTGTTTGGTTTGTGAGCACGAGAATTCTGTTTGCCATGTTACAAATGCCGCCACATTAGCCACTTTGTAGTTTTTGAGTTGTTCCGACCAACTTCAACTCTGAATCATGAAGTATTTGCATTGGTATTCGCATTCACAGTCGCATTCGTATTCGCATTCGCATTTGGATTCACATTCATGTTTGCTGTGGTTGCAAGTGGTCGCTTTTGGTGGTTTCGCTGGTCTCTCGGTGGTTTCGATGGTTTTCGCCTGCATTTGAAAGTTGATTTGTTCGAACTGATTGTGGGACAGAGACTCTGTGTGTGTTTCGGTTGTGTTTGCTGCGGTTTAGCATTGCGCAGATAATAGTTTTAAATAAGTTAAAGTCCACTTTAATTGGGCGCAACTAATGTGCATTAGGCTAACAAGCTGCTGCAGCTGCAACAGCAAATTAGTCAGAGCCAAAGGAAGGGGACACAAAACAAAACGAGACGTGACTTATCTTTAAGATAAACACCTGGAGGCCACAACAACAATAACAACAACAACAGAATTCACACAGATATATCTCAGTGGAGATGTCGTCAGTGTCATCGAGCATTAACAACTAAACAAAGTGTGTCACAGTCTCCGTCTCCGTCTCCGTCTCCGTCTCCGTCTCCGTCTCCATCTCTGTCTCAACTTGTCCTCCCACTTCCCTATTGAGTTTCAACGGATTTATCTCAATCTTCTCTCACAGCTGCCTACACCTGTCGCCCCATCTAATTTATGCTCGTCTCTCCGCAGATAAAGCTCTCGAATGACATATGACACATCCATATGGAAAAAGAACTCACTCCATCCATACTTCAATTTATGATCATGCACAATCATTAATAGACCCAACGGACGACGACAACTAACAAATTAGTGCGACTTTTGATTTGCATAATTAAGATTACGATTCGAATTTTCAAATTTTATTCTTCCCTTTGGTCGCTTTGGTCATTTGTTTATGCTAAGAGATCGTCCGATTAGCTGCGATCAGTTCGGAAGAATCGCAGACGGAACTCTGTAGAAAGTGGCTGGGCAATTAATTTCTGTACAAGTCGAATTTATTGTTTGTTCTTATGCATCGTGACATCAATATGCAGCATTACACAACTTTAGACTACTTGAATTTCCAGAGATCCTGTGAGATAATTTGTGGAAATTTACATATTTGCTGCGCAGTTCTTAATCAGAATCTTAACTCTATTTATTTTTCTTTCTTAATTCATGACATAGATTTATTAAAATTGCAAAACCATTTAGCTATTCAATAACAATATAAACTTTTTTTAAACATCTTCCAAATAATTTCTCTATTTTATATTGTAGATATATGTACATTCATTTATATAAAGTGGATAGATCGTATAATTCTAAAGTAAGAAAGAAAACAGCTAGAATATAAATCAATATATTTGGAGCACTCAAATGATTAATAATACAGATTAAATAAAATAATTTATTATACTTTTAATTTAGCTATCAAATATTTTGTAAGTTGCGACAGGATTTAAATTGTAGAAGTTGAATAAAAAATACATTTTATTTGAAAAAAAAAAAAACGGTAAAACGGGTTGCTTTGGCAGACAATCTGGTATATTTTGCACTACTACAGTATTTTGAATGTACTACACCAATACATTAAACATAGAACTTGGTATATGTTCAGTATTTTGTGGTATATTAATTTGACATACTTTACTCACTATTTGCTTTCAATAAAAATAGGTAGCGGGCATTTTTACTTGTTTTATATTCTTTTGTGTAATTAAATAATAATATTCAGTGCAAGAAAAGTATATACTATTGATGCAAATTAGTTTTAAAAGGTTTCAGATACCTACAAGTATAAACCATTTGTCCACACTTCATTCTACTTTCTTGAAGTTTTCTTTCATTTATTCTTCTACTTTCATTCTTCTTATTTACATTTTCCACCATCTTTTCTCAAACTTTTCAATAAAGTATAATTACTACTAAAAGATTTGTTATGGCCAGCATATAAAATATTATTAAACATTCAATAAATTTTGTTAATTACTTTTAAGGTTGCCTTAAGCTATTGTCAACATTAATAATAAAATGTTAACATTATGTGACAAGAGGAATTCTTGAAGTCTCTGTAGATGCCGATGACATTGTCAACATATTGGGCAATCCAAAATTATAGCTTTCCTCTATTTCGATTCATATTAATGCCAAGAGCTTTGCCAGTTTAATTTGCGGCATTAATTTTGTGGCAGTTTGATGCCATCAACCGATAGAAGAGGGGGTTATATTGAGTGGGGATCGAAGGGGTTAACTAGAGGTATATCTTGGGTACGTTTTAGAGAGCGGCGCAGCTGTGCGTCGCGGCCAATTACAATGCGCCGTTTTTAGTTGTGGATTTGCGGTGCGGCTTTTGCCTGCATTTTGTCAATTGCAATAAAATAATCAACATGCAACATGCCACAGCCTCCGATTGAATGAGGTTGGGCACCGAGAGAGAGAGAGGGAGACGCGGGGTCAACTCAGCAAGAGGCTTTATTTATTTTTCTTTTATTTTCCAATTTTGTTGCTCGTTTCGCTTTTTTTTGCTGCTGTCTGCAGATTTACGACCCGCATGGACAACACGTTTAACGTTCAAATTGCGGCAAGGAGACTTGAAGTTGCAACTGCAACTGCAACTGCATTTTGTTGCCATTAACATAATAATGCGGCGGTCCCCCTCCTGCTTCTCCCCTCCTCAACTTCCTCCTCAGACGTTGCACAATTGCGAGCCAAAGCAAATAATCAACTCGCGCTAATCTGCAGCCAAACTGCATTTAGTGACTGACTCCGTCAGTCTGTCAGTCTGCCAGTTAGTCAGTTAGTCATTCGGTCAGTTTGCGGTTCTGATGTTGATTATTTTGCGACTCTGCCGCTGCCCTGTAATTCAATCCAACTTGGACTTTAACATTTTTGCATTTGCATTTTCTTTGATTTGATTTGTTGACTCTCCGCTGGCAGCTCTTTAGAAGCGCCACAGACACTTTTTGTCCCCCTCTCTCCCCCCATTCTCAATGCTTGCGACGTGAGTTGCATATAAAAATTGTATTTTGATGGCAGTATAATCGCGCCCATTGTTGCTCAAGTTATGAAAATGCTGTTAAATTTGATGTTAGTTCTATTCAAATAATGCTTTTGTGTCGCCTCAAATGGCTGACATTAAGGATACGAAGCGTAGAGATAGATACAATATTATTTGTTTGGCATTTTCATTACTCATCTTTGACTCTTTTGAACAACAACTACATCAATCAATGTCAATCATTATGCCCACTGACTGCCCAATGAGTCAGTTTGTCAATTCAACAAAACGACGGCTCTAAAGTCGAATAGATTAAAACGTTTCTTTTAACCCCAACAAGATATGTTTGTATCTCGAGGAAAGTATCTCAAGATGGTCTCGAACGAATTAGCTTCAACCTGACAGCCCGATGGATACATTTATAAGAAAGTATCTCGAAATGAGATAGCACGAAGTAACTTCAACTTGGAAGGCTCAGCTTGGAAGATATTGATTTTAAAAGGTTTTTTGAGGTAATTGAAATTTTTAGCTTAATCACTTAAAAGAAAGACAATTTAAGTCGAAATTTTCTTATATTGATATACATATATTTAGTATATAATAGTATATACTTAGTTATTTCAGTATATTTAGTATATCTACTATCATTTAGAATATATTAGTATATTTATTAAATTTAAATACATATATATTTGGTTATTCTTCTGAAAATACAAATTTCTGTTGCTTTCTTTAGAAATGTCTTGAATACATTTTTTACTTATAAATGTCAAGAAGAATTTATTATTAAAAGAACTGTATAACTTCAACACAATTCAAAAAAGTCTAGACTATTATTAAGTCAATTTATTCTATAAATATATTTTTTGTTATATATTTAGAAATGTTTTGAATACCTTCTGTATTTTTAAAGTATGAGTACTGTAAAAGTAATTGTACAACTTCCACAGGTTCAAATAAAGTCTAAACTACTATAACTACTAAATAAATTTTAAGCAACTTATTATTATCTAATCGTCTTTCAAACAAATTCATTAATAGTTAGAGTATTCAAGCATTCAAGTCTTTATTTACACGTTGCTTCTTTTCATGCATGAAACATTTTATCTCGTCGTGGGAGTGGAAGTATCTCGAGAAGAATGCCTCTCTATTCATGATTGATTATGCTCAATAATTTATTAATTTTCAGCCACAAAAGGCGAAATTGTGCATATTTAAATAATCAATAAATAATACAGCCTGTGTGGAACTATGGAACTGCTTCGCTCTCAATCCAGTTTTGTGTTTGTTTTTTACAAAACAGGCAGTGCATCCAAGCCATGGCGCCCGCATCCGACGCGGTTTGCTGTGGCATTCTTTTTGCTGAGTCAAGATAACCCACAGTGCAGAAAGAGATGGAAAGAATGAAAGACAGAAGGAGAGAAGGAGAGAGAGAGGGAAGAGTAGGTAGAACGGCGGCTGGGCTTATCTTGTCTGGGTAATCGCACTTCGATTATGAACCCTCATAAATTGAAACCGAGTGAAACACAGAGTGACTAAAGCGACATCGAACAGTAGCCAAATGTGTGTATGTAAGTGTGTGTGTGTGTGTGAGCCTGACTTATGTAATCCTGTCTGCTTGCAACGGGTTGCTCATTTTCATTAGCATGTGCTTTGCCCCTTCCACCTCCTTCTAATAAATGTTTTTCAATTTTCATTGTGGTTTTTTTCTTGTTGCTGCTGCTGCTGCTGCTCATCATGCTCGGCTATTGTTGTTTGTGGTTTTCTTGTTATTTCGTTTCTTTTTTTTTTTTTTTTGGGCAGCAGGGGAAAATGCTTCATCATCGATATTCGAGGCACAGACACGCCTTTGTTGCAACTTTGTTTATCATTCCGCTTGTTGTAGTTGTTGTTGTGGTTTCAGCTTCATCTATTTTCATTTTCATTTTTAGTTGCATTATCGGTTTGCTTATTTTACTGATTAATCATGCAGCTGATGCGGTGAAAGTAGCCTACATATTTTCGATTCACTTGACCCATTGCAGCTGGCTAAGCAAGTAGCACAACTAGGCTTGCTTTCTCGCCTTGTTAATTAACCAGGTTAACCCTCAATAGACCATTGACAACCCCTACTCAATTGACTCAATTTAAGCAACTCATAAACCGCGCAAGTTCATCATTTTTCACTGCGATGCGCCCGCTTTATCCTGTCAAAAATTTTAAACACTTTTTTCCTACCCAGCAAACAGCAACAAAAAAGTCGAAAAGGTGCCCACAATAATGCCCAACCATTATAATTTTTTTTTCTCCTTTTTTTGCTCACCATTTTTCCCCTGTTTTCTTCAGCATGAGTTTCACTTTTGTCCTTGCCCCTGGAAACAGCAACAACAACGACACGAAAAAAGGTTATAAATCATTGGCTGGGCATATTTTTAATAGAGTTGTTACTTGTGTTATTTTTTGTCTTTTTTTTTTTTTGTTAACCTTTTGCCACGCTTGCTGCGAATTTGCGGTTGAATTTTAGAGGCGAGGGAAATGCGGGGTTCGGTTTTGAATTAACTGCCAGCAAAAGTTGGCAATTTTGAAAAGGGTTTGCATAAAATATGTAAAAAAAAATATAAAAATAAGTTAAGCGCTTTTTTGCCCGTCGAGTAATCTTTTAATTAATATCATAATTTTGCATTTCTTTATCTTTGCAGGTGAGTGCGTTTGATAAGCTAAATAAGCAGGTAAATCACTCAATTAGCCCCGTTTTAAATCGGCTCCAATTCTGGGAATATCATCGTGAGTGAAACATTTCATTTACCACATGACAAACATCTCATGCAGTTCGCCCAAACAAAAGCGATTCTTTTTCGGGGCTCTGGCGACAAAACCGCAAATTGACAGTCAGTTGCAAAGAAGTGAAAACTTAAAAAAACAAAAGAAAAGAAAAGAATACCAACAACAATTTCGCCAAACAAAAAACAAGCACAAGCAGAACATCGTCGTCATCACCATCATCATCATCATCATCGTCATCATCATCGTCATCGTCAGCGTTGGGGAGCCAACATTTCCTTCCGCTTGGCATTAGGGGGAAGAATGTGTGCAACCCCCAAAAAAGCGCCACAATTGACACCACAAAACCGCAAAAACATGAGGAATAAGTCAGTGGGTTTTGAAGAGAGTGCTGAACTAGCAGATTTCCTAGAAATTCTAGGGATAAGAAAATTTATTTGTACAGGAAATGTTTGATAGGCATGTGTAGATAGCATAATAGCAGGTTTCACTATAAATCTGCTATTCCTGTTATGTAAATATTAGTCATAAAATTTACTTATTGTCTTAAGACAGATTGTAAATAAAAATTAAACGAAAAAAAAAAAAAAAAATATGTAGCTAGAAAATATAAGTTTTATTTACTTTATTTGTAGAATGAAATTCTAAAGCAAATTCTCTTTTATAGCCAGAACAACTTAGATCTTAAAAAAATTTACATGTTATTAGAGCAAAGGAATGATAAAAAAGTGAATTTATGTTTCATTCTTTTTAAAATTATAAGCAATATTATACTATTTATTTCCTATGCTAGTAATTCTCTAGTACAATAATCTAAATAGTCAGAGCAACTTAGAGCTTAAATTTGTTAAAGAAAAAGTTTATCAACTTCAGAAAAAAGTTAGACGAACTTCAGTTATTTTTACTTAATTTAAAAATTATAAGAAATATTATCTTATATATTTTTAATTCTGTAGAAAATTGCATTTCAATAAGCAGAACATAGAGCTTCAGACTGTTATAGAATAGTTACATCATATAGAAAATATTCTGATGTTATATTGGAAGTTCTGCTTACAGAAGAAGTTTATGTATAAGTTTAGATATACAAATATGTTCATTAAGATATGCAATACTTTTTGACAGTTCTTGAAGAAGTTAACAGAGAAGAGCAAGATAACTAAACAAATTTCATTTTATCAATCCTTAAATATTTCCAAAGCCTAAGCAATCTCTTTCAAAAACTTTTTTTTTTAATTTTTATCAAAAAAATTACAATCTTTTTGCGATAATATGTAATTTCTAAGCTAGTCATATACTAATATAGTATATATGCAGCTAATATCCACTACCCGTTAGTTAACTCCTATGTCTGTAGGGTATGCAAAGAAAGTTGGGCTTCTCGTCAGCGTCTTTGCCATGAAAAAGGGGTGGCTTTCTTTAACTACCATTGGCATATGCTTTGTGTTCTTGTGTTGTGTGCGATGTTGTGTTGTGGAGGAGGCAAAGCTCATCCATGTTGTAAAGCCACATGATTGATGGCTCTTCTATGCTGTTTGCTATTTGAAAGTCTTCGCTGGCACCTGTTGTGGCAACAACTGCTTTAAGGAGCAGCAGAGTTGCAGCATTATTTCTAGTAGATTTAAATTTTCATTGGACGTGGATTAAAGAGTTATTCCCAAGACACATCTTTGATGTCATTTAACTAAACTAAAAGTCCTTGCTGCACAACACACACACACACTCACATGTGTGTAGTTGCCAAACAGTTTCAGTGGGTGCAACTCGTTGAGGAAATTCTAAACATTCTGAAAGTTTTCACTTTCTTGGCCCCCGAAAATGTTGCAGCAGAGTTTTTCGGGGGAAACACGAAAAACAGCTAAACAGTTGCCTAAACAACGCCACAGTTTTCACTTCCGAGACTTGTACGTCAATGTCAACTTTGACAGAAGCCAAGAGTGATAGACAAAGTGAGAGAGAGAGAGAGAGAGAGAGGGGAAGAAAGAGAAAGACAGAGGCAAAGCATGGATTTACTTTTATTTTATTACTGTCATTGTTGGCGGGTTGCTTCCGTTTCAACCTTTTGCAGGGTGGCCAAGAAAGAGAGTGTGTGAAAGAAAGGGGAAAGCGAGAGGGGGAGAGGGGGAGGAAGCCGCTGTTGTCGTCGTTATCCTTTTGCTCGACTGGCGCCTTTATCATCCATCTGTGTTCGCTTCTTGCTACGTTCGTTATCTGCTGTTTAGTCAGGCGATGTGTGTGTGTGTGTGTGTGTGCGTGTGTATCTGTGTGTGTGTGTAAAGCATCTTTTTGGACTGCTTCGACGACTGGCAGAGAGTCGTAAATTAAAAATGGCTTAATATGTAAATCCTTGCCTGCACTTTCTTCGTCTGCCGCCTGCAGATTAGTTTTGTGGATATTTCGGCTTATGTGTGTCCCTGTCCTCCATCTATCTTATGCATCTATTGCCCAACCCCCTCCCACCAATCCCGAGTCCTTTCTTCGCTGACTCCTTCTTTATTTGGACATGCAGCAAAATTTATGCGCCTTGACTTTATTCAGGACATTGGGTATTTTGCTTGGCTGCCCGGTCACTGATATGCTTTTGTTGTCGTTAGTCAGCGCCAGGACATGGATTGTCCTTGTTCGGCTCTCGCTTGTCATGTTCGCAGTGACTTTAACTGGCACTCAGATTGTTGGCAACTTGTAAGTTTTTCTAGCCATGATTAGTGTGTCCTTTGGCAGGACATTCTCTATGTAGTATACAACACACATTCATTCATTCATTCATTCAATTTAGTGCTGATTAGTCGCTTTGCTGATTGTAATTGCTCCCCCAGCATTTAATCCACTTTCAACAATGTTGTGCATCATTCCCAATTTAGTTCAAGGTTTGTACTTCTCCCCCCCACCCAACTATCTGATGTACTTTTCTATTCCCCACCACGAATTAGCATTAGCATATTCTCCACATCGAGGGACCACTTTGCCAAATGGACTGTCATTAAATTATTCCCTTTGCAATTTGCGTTGTCATTTAATTTACAATTTTTTTGTTTTCCAACTTTTTATTTTGCCCATTTTCATTTTCATTTTCATTTGCAGTTGCAGTTGTGCATGGAAGATGTGCGTGTTATAATGCATTTTAGTAATTAATTTTAGCTGCATTCACTTTTATCATCTCACTCTCTCTCTCGACGGTCGTAATTATTATTTTGCTGACCCGAATGCCGAGTGCAATTAACCCGGAAATTGTGAAAAAAAACTCGACGAACATTATTTAGCAGACATTGCATTTGTTTCATTTGTAAGCGAATCAATAAAATTAATTTAGCAAATTAATATTTATTGCTCGCATTTTATTAACCTGCTGCGAATCAAAGCAAAAACATTGCATTAAACATTAATTGCAATTTGTCAAATGCATTATTCAATTAATTTCAAGCACAACAACATCGAACTAAAAAAAAACTAGCATTCAATGTATTGCGTTTCAAAATGGAAGCAATTGTAATTGAATATTTACAAAATAAATGAAATAATTAGATATCGAGTGTTTCACTTGAAATCAAAATAACTTGACTATCCTTTGAGCATAAATATTTCCATAAATAATTCTCAAATAATAAATGCGCTAAATGAGCAATTTGCTGTTGATATGAAAACTTATTAAAAACTATTTTTATAATTTGTTTTTTAATGCATATTGTGACTTTGTCAGAGGTGTTTGACAAAAAACAAAAATATTTTTTATTCATTTTTTCAATGAGATCTTTTTTCATTCTATGAAATTGGATTAACACATTTCAAGCGTATTCAAAACGAATATATTTCGTTCTTTCTTTATCAATAAACTATTCAATTTGTATAGATAAGAGCATAAATTACTTCATGGCTACAATGTAGATTACAATGAATAATATGACAACCGGTAGTCGCTAATACTTTTATAACTAACAAGTTAGAAAGCTACAATTGAGTGTGATCAACTTCTCAATAAATATATAGCAAATGAAAAAAATGATAACTCTTTGAGATCTAGGCGATTATTCGGAGAGATGGAAAACTGTAAATAAATAAATCTTTCCATTTAAATAACCTTTATTGGTAAATTTAATAAATATTAAACTTAAATATAATTTTTCAAATTTTGACTATTTATTTTATTTAGAGATTATCTCAAATTCCAATTAAATAGTTAAAGAAAACTAGTAGTTACAATAAATTATTTTAATTGATAATACTGAAATGAAACTTTAACTAAAAATATTTATCAAGAATACTCAGTCATATATTTAAATCTGATATCAATAATCAACATAACTTTATTGAATCTGGACTTTTACTTTACTTCCACGACAACAAATCTACTTAAGACATTATCAAATAATCTGTGTTCTACACAATACTCGATACCGCATCTCTGTCTCTTGGTTAAAACAATACCGATTATCCGAAAATAAACAACTACAATTATATTTGCGAACCCTGCTGATAATTTTGGCACTCTCATCATCAACTACGTGTGTCTCGACTCGAGTTTGAGGACTTGCAAAAGCTGAGCATCGACTGGGAGTTGGGAATGCGTCTCAAGGTGATCGGTCGCTGGATGCGGAAAGTGCACAAAAGATTCTCATCGACGCACATCATTGCGCCAGCATTGTCAAACTCTCCGCAATAATTCGGTGCCGAGAAGATGGTGATCAGCTGTCGCTTGGCAAAGAACTCGTAGCCATCCTCGACCACCTGATGAGCACGACAGATGAGACTGAAGCCGTGGCGATTGAGGAAACTGCTCACTGTATCCGCACCAAAGGTGTAGCTCACTCCGCGATCATTGAGACCCCAGCCAATGGTTCGCACATCGGGATCGGACCACAGCAGATCACAGAGCGGACCCTGATCGGGTATTTCACAGGGTCGCTTAATGGTCCTTATCTGATCCATGGTGAACAAACTGGGACTCAATCCGCCATGACAACAGAAGATATTCTGCTCCACAATCGCAGCCACTGGCATGCAATTATAGCAATCGACAAAGCATCGCCACAATTTGATTGTGTAGCGTCGCTTGCACTCATCATAGAAGCCATAGATGCGATTCAAACTGGAGCTCTCGTGGTTACCACGCAGCAGAAAGATCTTGTCCGGATACCGTACTTTGTAGGCCAAAAGCAGCGTGAGCGTCTCCACCGATTGTTTGCCCCGATCCACATAGTCGCCCAGGAAGAGATAATTGGATTGTGGCGGAAATCCCGCCATCTTAAAGTACTTCAGCAGGTTGGTGAACTGTCCATGAATGTCACCCAGAATGTTTATGGGTGCCTGCAGCTCCAGCAACGGCGATTCCCTAAGCATCACCTCGCGTGCCTTGCTGCAGATCGCCATGATCTCGTGATCATCGAGCAGCACACTTCCATTCCAACTTGACATGCCCTGCTCGGTTAGACGAGCTATGATCTCATCCAGATTGGGTGTGGGATCGTAGACGGAGTCGCTGCTCGACTTGGACACGGGCGAGGCAGAGACGCGACTCCTGCGAACCATGTAATTCATGCAATAGCCAACGGCAGCATCCTTGGACAGGAAATACGATGACATTTCTGATGGAGTCCAACAAGGGGAGCGGAACAATTTGGAATTTCGATGAGTCTAGTCTAGTCTGTCTGGTCTGTTTGGTTTGTTTTTGTTTTTCCGTACAATTTCTGAACGATTGAGGGATGAAAAAAGTCCCCAATTTAATATTAAACTGAATATTTTTGCTAAGTATAATTGTCTGATTGTAGAAAAGGAAATTAATGAAAAAGTTTACGACAGAAAGACATCGTTATTATTAACATACTATTACGTAGATTATTTGTTATGGTATATTTTGATAGTATGTAGATATACCAAATATAGTTTTTGGTATACTTTAGTATTTGATCGGTATGGTATCTTTTAATTCTAATATCACTTTTTCACTGTAGTTTTCTGACTGATAACAAATAAATTGCCAAAGCATATTTCATGAGCAAACATTTCAACATCCAAGTAAAGAAGAATCACACTTATTAGAGATGTGTAAATGATATCGTAATATGACTATCGAAAGAGTATTTATTATTCAATGAGTAAGGTTAAATAAAGCCACAGTTTGATAGTTTCATTAAGCATTCCAACGTCAGTGGAAGGAGGCAATCCGTTGTCATTCACAATGAAAATGGTTGGCGAATGCAAAGTCCAAAGAAGTTCAACGATTACACACTGCTTTTGTGAATATTTAAGTAGCTTCTCATTCCGGTTTTCCTTTTCGCACTGACTGTTGAAGTGGCTTTGTTATCTGATTGACAGTTTCGAAATCAGTTCTCATTTCCCTCCCCATTTTTTGCCATGGGGCAGACCAACCCAGACCAATAAACTTAGCACTATGACAAATCTCCGGCTCAGAGAGTTAGGTTCGTATATAACAAGAATATATAACTGTCTTTCAATCAACTAAATTTCTCTGCTCTCTTTCGCTCTCGCTCTAGCTCTTTAGATTTCTGCTTTTTGAGGCATCACATCCGTTGCTTTTATTTTTCAAATCAACATAATGGACACTTTGCCCGGCAGCGGCAAGCTGCCTCCCCCCGACTCCCCCCTTCCATTGCACCCCACCAATCGTCAGGCCACACATAAAAATACAAAGGCAACTTCAGTGTTGCCTTTGACAGCTGACACAAAATGCAAAAGCAACGCATTTTGAGTGGGTGGCAAAGGGAGGGTTGCGCATGATGCAAGTCTCCCCTTCTCCCCTTATCTGCTACTTGCCCCATTCCCCATTCCTTATTGTCATCCCCCGGTTACTATGTTTATGTTCTTGTCTAGATATTCCATTCGGTGCGGCGCCATGACAACACGGCCGGGGACAAATCCCAGCCTGGTTTTAACCTACCGCAGATGCAGGCAGGCAGGCAGCACTCTGCTTTTGGCCTGTCACTCATTAAACATTTTGCCAACTTGCAACTTAGTCCCGTTGTTTGCATTGTTGTCCTTGTCATGCCAAGTGTCACAACAGTCGCCTGCCTGCATTTTGTTGATTTTACGAGAGCGTGTGACAAGCAGCCAAAACGCTTCCGATTTCAGTTCGGATTCAGATTCGTAGTCGTATTCGCATTCGTATATGGAATGCTGCAAACGTGCAGCCCCCAAACGAAACCAATGCATCAAGTAGTCTGATTAGATTTGTAGCAAACTTCTTTCCCGACATGGGAGAACTTCTAAGAGGGGTTAAGATAAAGTTCAAGCCATTAAAGCTTCCCTTCTCATATTGTTAGTGTACAAGAAATAATCAATCAACATGAACAACATATAATAGTAAACATTTTATGTTGTTAAACTAATATAGTATCTCACGAAAAAACGTATATTTATTATATTACATTTTATTTTTATGAAATTTAATTTTCTGACATTCAATAGAATGTTTTTTCTTTAAATAACTATTTTCTTAAATTTTGGAAAATGGAAAATTCGAATTTTACAAGAAAGAAATCACTTCTTATAATTTAAGAGATTTTAGAATAAGAAAATTCTATTTTTCATTATTTTTCCCCGATATAATAGTATTTCAATCTTATATTCTGACTCTACTTTAGTAAGCTTACAATTAGTGAATACTTTTTTAATAAATATATTTTCTATGCCCCTTTTTTGGTACGCCTCTGCCCTATATTTTCAAGTTGACAACATGTTGCCCACATATTTAGCGCGGTTGCTGCTCTGATTGAATATTTGTCCAAGAAATACATTTGAGAGCCACAATTCCGACAACCCCTTGACAGCGCCCGCAACATTGAAGATTATGGATTTGCAAAGTAGTCGTAGTAACAAGTACGACTACGAATACGAATACAAGTATACTTGGTGCCCTCACTCCGTTAAGCAAATATTAAAATATTTCACACGAAAAATTAACTCGCCTTTAAGTGCATAGTATGTGTATGTGTGAGTGTGAGTGTTTGGCTGCAGTTTTGCGCTATTTTTACATCTCTGCGCGCAGCAACAGAAAAGAGCAGAGCAAACACAGCTGGGCCCTCGCCCTGCCCTGCATGAGTGCGAAGAGTTGGGCCTCCGACTGCGTCGCATTGCTTATCTAATGGGCTGCAGTGACTGCGACTGCGACTACGACGGCGACTGCGGCTACGGCTGCTGCTGCTGCGCTTATCGGCATATGCATTGTTGTTGTTGATGTTCTACATGCTGCGGAGCCCGCACATATAGCCTCAGTCCTAGTCTTCATCTCCATCTCACTCACACTCATAGTCGCATTCGTTTTGTTTGTTCTTGTAGTTGTTAATTGCTCGTCGCTACTTTCTTGCACCCTTCACAATGCGCTGTTAATCACGGCAGAGTGGCAGATAGAGTGGGGGAGATATACTGCAAGAGAGTGTGTGCATGTGTGCGTGTATTAGACAGAGTGAAATGGCTTGAGGCGCACACATCAATGCAGAGTTGTTGTTGGTTTTCGTTAATGGGTTTTTATTTGTTTATATGAGCGTCTAGAAAATATGATGCGCCTTTGTATGAGGGATATTGCTACCCCCCTCAGACCATCATAATCTCTTTCTCTCTCCCTCTCACTCTCTCTGCCAGCTGTATTGACCATTTGTGGGAATTTTTACAACTGTTTTCCATGACAAGTGCACTTTGAATGAAAAGAGGAGGCGGGGCAGCTAAGTTGTCGTTTTTCGACTTTTCTTTGATCCATGTGATTATAGTTAGTTCAAGTTGTGTATGTTTAAGTGGGCGTGCTTTATGCCTTACGCTTGACCGAGGAAGCTCTTAAGTTTCTTTATGTAGTGCTTTTTATTTTCGTGCAGTACACTATTATTAATTACAGTTTTCAATGTGCATTTGTTTATAGTTTCGTAAGAGTTTCTAAATGGGTGTGCTTAAATGTGAATAATGAATGAGTTAGGCAAAGAGATGAACGCACTTATCACATTCCGATTAGGAAATAAAAAAGCTTAGAATAAATATTCCTTTCAAGAAAATCTTCTTCCTTCTGCAGTTATCTGATACTTTTCCATCAATCAGTGTCAATCCATAGCCATATGTCACAATCAGAAATCAATTAAATATTTATTGACAACAATCTAGGATGTCACTGACGTATAAATATTGATTTTCTCTCGCATCAACCCCCTGAAAACAATGACCAAGTGTTAGACTAGCAAACATGCATATTTACAGAAGCTGTCAGTAGGAAAGAATTTCCCAACATTTCTATAGTTTACAAAATCTAAGTAAATAAATTGCAAATGGCATCTAAATTGATCTGTTTCAGTTGTCAAAGTGACTTCATAATTTCAACATTCGATTGCCGATTGACGTTACCGACTAATTAACACCATTTATGATGCGACTGCAAAACACATTGCGCAACGGGGGCGGCAGCTGAGTGAAAGCCCTCATAATATACCATCATATAGGCTTTGACCCTGACCCAGCCCCCCTGACTCATTATTGATGATGATATTGTTGTTGTTGCAGTTGTAATTATGTGTAGTAAATGCGATACAACAATAAACGACAACTGTTGACATTTACAATTGTTTTCAGTTATGAAACAAAAACCTCGCTAATTAAGCAATCAATTGAATAAAGTTCTCTGTCTGAAATGTGCAACAAAAGTTATATTAATAGTCCATGCATAATAATACTTATTATAATGAAAATAACAAACAAAAAAATGATTTTGCGCATTATTAAATGAGTTTAATATATGAAAAAAATATTAAAAAAAGTAAACTCTACTAATTGACCCCGACGTGATTTGAACACGCAACCTTCTGATCTGGAGTCAGACGCGCTACCGTTGCGCCACGGAGTCACATGAAAGATCCGCGTCAAAGTGCGCACTTGAAGCGTGCGCTAGTTGTTCTTATCGTTTGTGCTTGATTTCATGAAAAGAACAACAAAGTCAACTGAGCTATTAATAGAAATACTGTTAAAGTGTCTGTTTATCGCGGCAGAGAATTGTCTAATCTAAATAGACTAAATATATTTGCCATAAATTAAAATATGTTGTTTTTGCGATTAGATGGTGATTAGTTTAAAATACTAAAATAAAAACTCGCGCCCACGCCGCTCTAATTAACTTCTAGATACTAAATGTTCCCTCCTGTAGCGAGTCTCATTTGAAATGACAACCAAAATGCATTTACGTATTGGAATACAACTTTAATAGCTGATCAGGCAGACTCATTAAGGTGCTAGCCAGACTGAGAAATCGTCTGCGATCTGAGTTCCTCCCAGACACCTGCGACTGCAATGGCCAAAGACGTGTGCCGCCAAAGCTTTTAGCTGTCGCCGATGCCGACGGAATTCACACAGCGAGTCCCAAAAATACTATAAATATAAATCACCACACAAGGCATCAAGGCAACAACAATAACTGGGGAAATTGAATGGAAATGCTGCAGATGAAAACACTGTGCAACGGATTTCGTTGTTCTGTTTATTTATTCATTGATTTTTAATACACTACCCAGAGCTGATATCTCGCTGTGGTTCTTGTAAATGGAAATGCCTTTTCGATAAAGACAACCAGACCCAGACGCAATGAAATTGATTTCCCTATATCTACCACTCGCCCCCTCTCCCTGATGCTCTAACTCCATCGATCTTCCAATTTCCATTGTGACTAATTGTGTGACTCCTCCATAGACGTTGGGTGGCATTCGCTTCTTCCGTGGAACTCCAGCTGTTTTCATTGTTTGGAAATTCATTTTGTGTTGTTATTGCCACGCTACCCTATTCGAATTTTATTTCTTACTTTTGTTTGTTATGTGCCTATTTTTATGTTTTAATATTTATGGTTTTTAATGTTCATATTTAGTGCGGTTGCTGCCTAGTCTAGCTGCCTACAAGGGTTTAGTATTTCCGAGATGCGGTCTATCTTTTAACGAGTCGTGTGTCTACCTCATAACATGCTTTTTGGGCTTGTTTTGCTGCAACGGAAATTGATCGTAAAATTTACACTTTCTTACTAGCCGCGTTGACAAGTTCACACGCCTAGGGAAGTCGTAGGAGTCTGTAGAAAAGGCATTAAATTAAGTACTATTCAAAAAAATCATAAAAATTATCAGCAGGAATTCAAAAGTAATTGGAATTACGGGCAAACGAAACACAAATCGAAGAAAGTTTATTTTTCTCGTTATTCAACTGTATTTAACTTAAATAACTCCCTTTAGGTACATAGTAAAAATCATTCAAAATATAAGTTTACACGCTTTATGCAGTATCAAATCTTTATTTTTCTCATTTTTTAATAGATAAATTAATAAAAAAAACTTATGAGTATCAAATAATAACTTTGGTACTTTTTCAAAATTAAAATCATTCCTCAGTCATGGATCGAAATTTTAAAAAGAATATTTTAGACCTTTTTATTGACACTGACACAATCTATTATTATTTTCAACAATTATTTTTCTCACTGTATCACACATTGTTTGTAATATTGTTGTTGTTTCAAGCTTTCCTCACCATTTAATGCATATCACAATTTCATAACTCTTAACTAGATTTCTCAAGTTTTGCAAATGCAATTTCCAATGCGTCAAACGGTAGTAACAACTTGTGATGTATAAACATGAGTACTACAACCATATACACTTAACTACACTTCAACACTGGGCCCTGCACTTAGCCAACTCGAGTGTAAACAATATGAATGAAGAGCAAGATGGTCGATGGGAGGAGGGAGGAAAGGGGAATGGGAGAGGGCCAAGACCGTAGCATAACCTCGTTGCAAAGACTGCAACACTTGATCAGCTTAAATCAAACAAAATGAAGAATAACATTTGTAGAGCTGTCGCTGTTGCTGAAGTTGGATAAGTTGTCGTTACCAAGTCGAGTCAACTTAACCTCCTCCCTTTTGTGTGTGTGTGTGTGTGTGTGAATAACTGTTATACAGTATATTTTTCAAACATTATAGCACTTTACACTTTTCACACGCTAAAATAATATTTTTGCTGTCCAGAGTGGGGCATGAAGAGGACGCTGCCCCATTTGTCCATGTACTATGTAAGAGGGGGAAGGGGGTCTGTGGCTAAGTGCCAAGCGAGCGCACAGTGTGTAAACAGCAACGCAAATGTCAAGTAGCCGTCAATTGGTAGACGCACAGGACAAAGCACAGGAAGGGAGAAGACAGGACAGGACAGGACGGGACGGGATAACGGAACAGTTTGTAAACCGCAATTGGGCTGACAAAAAGAGTGAACATCCTCCGCTCTCCCTTAAACTCGGTATATTTGCAGTCGGGTGCCTAACACTTTCACTGCAGTCGAAAAGAGAGAGAGAGAGCGGCTAAAAGTGTTTGCATTTTTATCAACGCTTGTCGTTCATCGTTCGTTGCTCTGTCCCAATCCACCTTCTTCTGCGTCTGCTTCTGCTTCTACTTCTTCGTCTTCCTCCTTTTCTATTGCTGCCTTTATTGTCGGCTTTGGCATGTGCAAACACTTCCCGTTGACTTCTTGCTCTCCCGATCTCCCTCTCGCACCATAGAAAAACCGCTTAGCATGTTTACCTTTATGTTCGGCACTTGAATTCGCCGTGTTGCATTAGTTCGCCTTGCCCCGACTCGCCTCGCCGTCGTCCCCATTACTCACGCTTAAGTGCAGACAGGTGCGCCTGGCCGCCATTTTGTACATGGGAACATAAAAAAGACGAAAAAGCACCAGATGAAGAAGAAGAAGTGAAGGGAACTACATACATACATATGTACATATAAACTGGCAGTTCGAAAAGCCAAAAGGAAGTCCACACTCTGCTTTTGTTTGCTCTGTTTAACCCATAAACGTGCTTCAAGGGTTTTCTCAACACCGCCCCTGTGTGTGTGTGTGTGTGTGTGCGTATGTCAGAGTGTGTGTGTATGTGCGTGTGTAAACATTTCTGCTGACAAAGAGTGAAGCCCGAATCAACACAGTGGCAACTCTGGTCTGCACTTTGGGGTTGCCAAGTGTTGTCATGTTGCAAATATCTATAGAATGTATATTTTAAACAGAAATTTCGTATTATTAATCGGAGGTGGAAATAATACATAATATATATTATATATAAATTATTAATAATATTATAGTATAAATTTGTAATAATTCATTCGCAGTACCTTAATAAATCAATTTCAATTTGAATAATTTTTTAAAACTTGCTTGTAATAGACATTCTACTTTTAATTTCAAATATATCAATAGATTATTGACACCAGAGTGATCAGATATTTATCAAAGATGCTCAAATATTAATATCATCTCAAAAATCAATACGATTCAGATGCTCTGAGATACAAAGTTTATTAAAATTAAGTAACATTTTTCTCAACAACATGACTCCCATGCTTCAAATTAAGTTAGTAACAGGTTAAAGTTTATCTTTAATACAAAAAAAAAATATTTACTATTGTTGATAAAACTAATTATTGGGTTGATTTTTTATTATGACGGATCTTAAAATATTCTGGAAAGATTGAAAGCATATAAACACAATTTTGTGGTTTACACTTTATGCTAAACTCTTGGATGTGTGATTAAGTTTTGGTAGAATTATCAACATTTTCTTGCTCTTCACAACTTTTTTGTGAGTTCTTGCGAATCATCTGATCTTGGCACCTCGATTACGTGAATCTCCTTAGTGTGATTATCATTCTGTTGGTCAGTATTTTGTTTGGGTTTGCGTTGAGGCATTAGCATGCCTTCCAGAGCACCAAATGGTGCTTCCACAATTATGTACATTACGTTATTATTATAGAAAATTAAATATTTTTGTTAGTCGAATATTTATGGCTTTATTATTTTTATTATAATTATTACAATGTATTAATTTTATTACTTACAAAACAACTTTTAAGAATAGAGTTTTCTTTACCAACTAAATAAATCTACATTCAAGACTGTAATACTTAAATACCTAAAATAAATTGTGTAATTATCATGATTATTTGGAATTGTAACCACCTTCATGATATACACTCAAATGATGTAATACAGCATCTGGAGTTTATCTCAACACAACAGTAATTAACTGAGAACTGAGAACGGAAGAGCACAATAAAAAAGTTAGTTTGATGAGAAAATCTACCTCGATTTACTTGTGAATCACAAGCTGAGGGTTTGATGTCTTTTTGAGTCATTACGCGCAGCTCACTTCTAAGTAACCATATCTCCCACCTTTTGCAGTGGAATGAACCGAAAGGCAATTCAGTTAATTGCGCTTTTATCCAAAGCTTACAAAACGAAATCCCAAGCAATTAATTGAAGCAACTTGCAGTTACAACTACTAAAGAACTACGCTAAGCTTTATGCAAAAATTAATTAAAAGAAAAACATACGAAAAAAAACAACTAAGAATATGGAATGAGTCGAAGTCAAAGTGAGTGTCAGTTAATACCTTTGGACTAATGCAGTCAAATACTGGGAGGCGTGTTGATGCCCATTTAAGTTAATACTGATTAATGCTGACAAATTAACTACGAAATTAATCAATGTCCGAGAGTCGTTTACATGTTGAACAGCGACAAATAAACAAAGACATGATGAACAAAATACAGAAAAGACAACAACAACGACAACAACTTCGACAACAGCCTACATTGATAAGAGGCGCTGTGGAATGTGGCGACATCTAGCGGCGACTGCGGTGGCCACGGCGGTGACGATGGCGGTGGCGGTGGTGGTGCGGGTGCCTTTGTTGTTTGCCACTTGTGACGATTTATCAATGCCATGGCATAAACAAGAGCGAAAGCAAGAGAAAGAGACAGAGAGAGTGAGAGAGAGGGAGTAAGAGAGCATTTCATCAAAGTGTCGAGAGATTATCAACTTGACAGTTCGCCAGAGACCCAAACAGCCTCTTCACCCACTAAACAAACTGAATTGCAAGATACACTGCAAGAAATGCAGCTAAATTATTCGAAATATTAAAGTAGCTACATAATGACAATAATTGAATTAAATTGACTACTTGAATTCGTAAATTTTAATTCTTATGATTAATTAAAAGTTTTCTTGAAGATTTCTTATTATTTTTTTTATTATTATATAATCTTAAATTGAAAAAGTATGTTTTTCTGTCAGGAGAATAAAATGATATTATTTAGTTTATTAGTTTGAGATTATCTTAATTAGACTTAAATTGTAAATTAAATTGCTTCCCATTTTAAAGCTTTTCTTTAAAAACTTGAATTATTCTTGCTTAGCATATTTCTCACAGTGTATTTTGCGCGAATATTTAAGGTCACTCGAGAGTTAAGTGTAGTTCGAAGAGTCTGGCGACAGTTGCCAAGTTTTGTGCGTGTTTGCAGTCCATCAAACGGCATGTGATAATTCAGGTTCATCAACATTACAATCAACCTAAGCACAACAATACACACGCACACACACACACACTCGTAAAAGTCAATGTTGTGTAGCAACTATTTACTTATTTATATGCAGAGGAAAAGCGAGACAGAGACCCAAGTGAGATGTCGTTCTGTTCGGCATGCAAAAGCCCATGATGATTGTTGTAGTGGATAGATGGATGGATGGATGGATTGGAGAATGGATGGATTGCTGTAGTTGATGATGATTGAACAAAGACACGCAAGAATAGAGAACACATACATAGAGAGAAGGTGACTTCTCTATAGACGAATATCTTCATTTTTGGCATGTGAAATTGCATAATTTATTGTGTGACAAATCATGAGCAGCTGCCATGTTTGAGTAGGTTCTCAGTCATCCTAGGAGAAGTCATCGCCTGGGCTAATTATGTTGCATGCCTAATAATCTTTACCTTGGTGACAGTCGAACTTCACCTGTTTCCTCAGCTGTTGAAGTGTGTGATAATTTATTTATCACATCGACAGCAAGAGGAAAGGGAACTGCTAGCATATTAATGGAACAAAAGTCAAATAGTTGGGTGAACATTAATTGAGTTGCGACTAGTTTGCTTCATGCTTCAACCCAAATACAAAATATTACAACACAATGACTGACATTTTGGGCACTCGACCAAATGATAAGCCCTTCAACAATTTACAGATTAGTCACATATATATTTTGTTCAAGCATACATAGACTTAAAGCTAAAGGGAATACATAAGTATGTAAATAACATAATACGGAAATGTTTGAAGTTAGACCTTCTCCACATTAAGCACAATACCGCCACGTGATTGCAGAAAGAAACTCGTCTTATTGATCTGCAGTGGTATCTCTGTTTCCTTAGCTGGCGAGAACTTAAAGTTCTGGAGCAGCACAGCCAATCCCACCAGAGATTGCATTTCACCAAAGCGCAGTCCGATGCAATTCCTTGGTCCGGCACCAAAGGCCAAATACGCAGCTGAATGACGCTGTTCGATGGCTTCGGGTGTGAAACGATCCGGATCGAATTTATCCGGTTCGGGGTAAATATCGGGATCATGATGTATGGCATCAACGGGTATAACCAATGGGAGACCAGCTTCCAAAACATATGACGTACCCGGCACTTGAAAGTCCTCCAGTGTCTTGCGTATGAGAATCGAGGCAATCGAATACTTGCGAAGGGTTTCTGTAGTTAAGAATGTGCTTGAGTTGGAGATACTTTTCGAGTTAAAGAAACTACTTACCATAAATGATTTGCTTGATGTACTTGAGCTCTCGCAGTGCTTCGTAGTTGAGCTGCTTGTGCTTGGCCAGCACCTGTTGCACTTCCTCTCTGCCACGTTGTTGCACCTCGGGATGCAGCGCAAGCAGATGCAAAGCAAAGCCCATGGTACTAGAACTGGTTTCGAAGCCACCGAGGAAGAAGACAAATGCCTGGGCCGCAATCTGATTAAAGGTCAAGCCGCCACTCGGTTCATTGCGCAGCTCCATGAGCAGATTGAGAAAGTCGTTGCGTTGCACCTGATGCTTGTCGCGATACTCCAAAGTCTCGCGCACGACACGCATATAGAAATCGCTGACATCATCGCTGACCATTTTGATGTGCAGCCATTTAGCCAGCCGGGGAAAGGCTTGAATGAGGCCAAAGGCCAGACGACCATGTCGCCGTTCCTTGAAGGTTTTGTGCCCCAGGTGATAGAACTCCACATCGGGATTGTTGAGACTGTTGCAGTCGAGGCCAAAGGCGCAACTGCCAATAACGTCGATAGTGAAACGAGCCAATAGATTCTTCACCTCCACGGGAGATTCTTCGGCACCCTTGTTAGCCTCGACCTGCTGCTGCACCACGTTCACAAAGCGTTCGGCAATCTCCACCACAGTTGGCAGCATTTGATGCATCTTCAAGGAGGTGAATGTCGATGTCAGTTTGTTGCGCATCTCACGCCAATCGCGGCCATCCAAATTGAATAGATGCGCCGAAATGGGATCATCCTCCTCGTTGTAGTAGTTGCCGCGATGCGCAAAGTTGTTGAACTCCTTCACCATCACCAGTTTAACCAGTTCCAAATCGAGCAACACTGCAGCTCCGCGTACTGCAAAGTAGAAGCCACCGAATGGCGCTTGACCTTTGTACTTCTCGTAGAAGCGGCGAAAGGGTTCGAGAGCCGTTGTCGATCTGCCCACGCTGTACAAATTGCCATAGAGCATCACGGGTTTGTCGTGCAACACGCCCCGTCTCGCCCAGTAGCTGTACGTGTGTCGCATCCATAGCCAGAGCAGCAACAGAACTGCTGAGAACAGAGCGAGACTCAGCCAACAAAACGTCATGTCGAAGCGGCTGCGATCAACTGATCGTCATGCTCGGGTCTCTGCCAGTCGCACTTGGCATTTCCCCCCACGGCTACAGCTGGACTCTGTACACTGCAAGAAAAGGTTAGGAAGAGGAAGTGCAGTGAAATTTCAAATCGGAAAGATAAATTGACTATATCAAATTCTAGATACATATTAAACATTTTCAAAAATAAACTACTGCTTTAACTTCTAGTGTTCAATTCCATAAATTGATTTAAAATATTACGAGACTATTAAAAAGTTAAGAAAGTAATTTAATCCCTTAAGTTCAATTCGTTGTGTTGGTATATTTTTTTTATTTTTCAATATGTAGAATGGAAACAAAAGTTCGTAGTTGAACTTAAATTATGTTCTTACTACACAAATGTTTAACATTTTTAAATATAAATTTTTTCCTTTTAATTTTGACATTCCAATTGTTGCTTTTATATATTCAAGTTTTTCAGATTGTTCAAAATTAACTATTTCGTTTTTTTCTAATCTTTTTTCTTTTTTTGAAATATATTTTTTTTTAAATTTATTTCCTGCGAAATGATTGATTTTTCTTACACACTGATCTTCGCTGCATCAATGTTAAAGTCTTGGATAAATAAAACAGAATAATCTGTGAGCTCTAGTAACAATATTTTGAACCTAAAGTTCAACTAATACTAAATTTCTCTTAGTGTAGGTTCTAATTGATATTACCGTTTAGCTTTGTACCTCATTTTTCGTATGGTTCTTTGTCTTCTCTCTATTCTCACAAACAATTTCGCACTCTCTTCGCATCTGCGCTCTTGCTATGCTGCTCTTGCTATGTTTGTCCCGTTCTTTCTAATTCATTGTCAAGCTTTACGCTAGAATGAACTTATCACTTTATAACAGCTGTTGTGGTTTGATACGGTTGTTTATACAAGGTTTTGCATAATCAAGCCAGAGGCTTGCACCGAGCGGGGCTCGATAAAAATGAAACCGCATAAGTAGATATTCTGGGTCTGCACCCTCTGGACCTACCTCACTGACAATCACACATAAAGCCAAAGTCTATGCACTTGTCAGCATGACTGGCATTTGAGAGGCACAAAGAAATTCCGAGACTAAACAACAAAAAGAACTGAACTATATTTCTCAAACAAGTGATAATTTTAGTAATTGTTTAACCTAAATGGACTGTGTGTTTATTAACACTCTCGTCTTTTGTGCGTCAAACTACTTATGCGACATGCTTGGATCGTTAGTCGGGTCAAAGAACAAGAGAAGAGAGCAAGACAGGTCTCAGACCCTGATGAAGTCATTAAGTCTGGCACAATCTCATTGATGCGTCAACAACTGCTCGAAAGCTCATCGCATAAATAAACTGCTTGAGCACGATCTCAACTCTCTTTTGGGGGAATCTGAAGAGGTGCTTGTCTCTCGGCTCTATCGCAACTCGTAAATATCGGGGCACAAAAGTGTCTCACTTAGCATGTCACAACAAGCAAGACGCCAGTCGGGTTGTGGCTTCGATTAGACCAAAAGACTAGTCGAACAGTCAGCGATAACTATGTAGATTTAGTTAATTGTGGCCATTCGAAAGTTAAGTTATGAGCCCATTCTTGAAGCGAGCCCCAAATCGAAATAAACATGTTAACTTATGGATCTCAGTTATCTGCAGACGCCGTCTGCATAAACTATGCGAATTATGTGCAATTGCCGCACGATCGTAGCGAGTATCTGTTTCTCATTTTCCTCTTCCACTTCTTTGACTTCTTGAATATGCTGTGAAAATCGGTAAATCGCATTTGGGGGCCCCTCATAGCTATGGGCCAGAGACAGAGTCTGTTTGCCAGTTAATTAAACCAGTATATCGCACTTCAAAGTGCGCGAACTCTTGTAACTCTCCAAACTCTCCGAACTCTCCACTCTCCACTCTTGTGGAATTTTCAGCTGCAGGGAAGTGCACTTTTCTGCCATTACATTTCGTTTGCCTTATACAAAAAGTTCAATTTTTGACTGGCATTGTGGGCGTGGCATACGAACTGCTCACTTTGATTGCAGGTAAGCGTGTCCTAAGGAGTTGGAGAGTAATAAGCACTAACCGATACGTCTGCCAATAAAGTCAAGTCAATGCCAAGAGCACAGTTTGACCTCAGTCTGCATAATTGACTAGCGAAGTAGGCAGTCGAATTTTAGTTCACTCAAGCATAAAATGGCCCACAGTGTGTATGCATATGCAGATGAAGTGCGGTGAACTGCTTGCGCCCACTGTAAACATATTGTGCTAAGCAAATGGTAAACAAAATATGAATTTCTAAATTAGATTTTTATCATAATGCTCCACGACACTAGACAAATAAGCTCAGCTCAGCTCAGCTCAGTTCAGTTCAGAGTTTCAGTTACAGTTACAGTTTCAGTTGCTTTTCCCATTTCCCATTCCGTTTGCATTTCCCTTTGTGCCACACTGCTGTTCACATATCCTGTGGCAAGAACAAACATGGCAGACAATTAATAATACTTAAAAAGGCAACAACAAGCAGCAAAAAAAATAGCTTGTGTGTGTATGTATGTGTGTAGGGGGTGTTTGTGTTTCTGTATGTGTGTGTGCGCGCTTTCAGTCTGAGGTCGAGGGTTCGCTTTTTGTGCCACATAATGGATAATAACATGCACATCAACACGGCGCGCCTAAGCACAGGACTCGCATGTGGCATGAGGCATGAGGCGGCTAAAGGGTGTTTGGTGGCAGCAAGTGGAGTGGGCGAAACGGAGTAGTGTGAGAGGGGTTGCTTAGTAATGAATAATGTGCACTCACCTGGAAGCATTAGAGTCAAGCCGAGTCGAGTCGAGTCGACTTCGGGGGTGGAGTGCGGAGCGTGGGCGAATTTGAAATATTGCTACATTTTCACTTTGTCGGTGCCTAACGAAATACCTAAAAATTACAAATTACCCGTATTTGTATTTATTACGCTTTCCCTCTTCATACGTTATTCCAATTTGACTTTAGTTTTTCCCTTATTCTCCACAGTTTTTTTTTTATTATTTTCCGCACTTTAATTGAAATTAGGTGCGATGTTTAAATGCATTTCTAGAATTATTGCCGAGAGGTAACTTTTAAGCAGGGAGTGGCAACAGCTGTTGTCTAGGTGTGTGGCAGGAATTCGACTAAATATGTGACTGATAAGAGCTGATTGATAAGCTCTACTTATCGTTAGTTTTAATGTTAGTTTTGTGAACGTTTATTGAAATAAAGTATTTCCATTGATTTAATATTTTTGGTTTTTTATTTTATAATCAGCAATTGTAAATATAATCAGTTATTATTAAACTGAAAAATAATATTGATTAAAATTTTGTATTCAAGAGAAGTCTTTGTATTTTTTTTTATATTTAAAAGTGAATACCGCACTGTTTTACATTCATTGAAAATGGATAGGGGGTATCTCACAGTCGAGCACACTCAAATGTAGCTTTCTTATTTGTTTAACCTACTCAAGTTTTCTATACAAGAATTTCAACTGATTTCTTTTTTTCACAGAAAGTATTTTATATTCGAATATTAATTTTACAGACTCAAAAAATAAAAAAATGTATATAAAATTCTTTATTATTCATCAATCTCGATGACTCTCTAAGTCCAATAAATATTATCAAATTATTTGTGTACATTTAATGCACAAACAAAACGACAACAATAAACATAATATAATAAACAAATTATAATAAAAACTAATGTTTACACATTCGAAGCCATTTATTTAAAATCAATATAAATATTTCGCAAATTATATATATAAATATTCAAATTAATATATGAACTATTTTTTTTTAATTTTTTTTTTTATCAATTTTGTGCACAAATATTGTCCACTTATTTAAATGCACTTAACTATTTGGAAAACTATCTAAATGCAAAACAAATTTATATTAAAGAATTATTCCCACATTCACATATATTTATATAAAATCCAATTTAATATTAACCAATATATTTTTACTAAATTTTCCCATTTTTTTCTGTCAATTGCAGGTAAGCTGATGTGATTTTCTATGTAAGCAGAGTAAGTTTTTGAGAGAGGGAAGGAGTGGGGCTGTAAACAATTGTGCGGCACTGTAAGCCTACATGCAATCAGTGGCAACATAAATACTACACATATGCAAATCTTGGCATTTTCCAAATATATTTTTCAAGTGAAAAGCCGCGCTTTGATGTGCCACCGCCTGGTGGCTGCCACCGCCGTAATGGTAGTCAATGGTAGACAATCCCGTGGGAGTGGCACCATATGCTAACGGCATTCTGTGGCTGCATCATTAACACAGAGGTGGGACGGGGGTGGAAGGGTAGTTGAATTTGTTTGGTGCGCCAATTGGTGGATAAATAAACTGGCAGAAACGGAAGAGTTGGCATTGCAATTTTGAATGCGACGACCATGGCTGGCAAAACAATTACATTTCAATTTGGCCTGTTGTCAAAATCAGCCCCAAAAGCAGTCAATAAATGGTTGGGCACCCGCTCCCGCTCTGTCTCCCCTACCCCGTCTCTGTGTCTCTCTCTCTCTGGCTGCACTGCAATGAATGCATGATAATTGTTAATTGAAAATTGCCGCTGAAAATGCGGAAAAACTATGGAAAAAGGGCACTGGAATGTTGCTAAATATTTATGCATTTAACAATGCCAAATAACAGCAACAAATATTTATGCGAAAGTATTTGTTCGTGTTCCATGGATATTTTTTGGCGTTTACGAATTTCCATAATTTATGCGCACAGAGGGCAAACATGGGGGGCGGCAACGAGGAGGCTGCGTCTATTTACCATTTACCATTTACCATTCAATTCATAAATTTTAATTGAAAATTGCGGCACTGCAACACGACAGAGAAGACAAACACAACAAATAGCAGAGGACTCGCAATTAAATGCCAAAAACACGCGAATATTCGAAATCGTCAGATGACATATGGTAATGACAATCTCGCAACGATTCCAATTCCAATTGCACCTCAAATTCGATTCGATTCGATTCGATTTTGCAATGTACTCATTGCGCGTATTTCGCATCTTCCCATTGACAAACCAAAAATTTGCCAATGAAATATTCATACACTTGTCAAGTGTTGAATTTCCATCCGTTTTGACGCCGTTGATGAACACAGAGGATGAGAACTGTGATGATGATGTCGATTTACACACTTGTTTGGCTCAATTAACGTGTCTTGTTTGCATTTGCGAACTGCAGTTTTTGGTAACCTCAAAAAACGTTCATTAATTGACTTTATGAGTTAACCAAAAACCAAAAGCAGACAGAACTTCAGCTCATTGGTGGTCATTTAATTGGCGGTCTCGCTGCTGGATTTATCGATGTCATTATGGATATTAAAGCGAAAGCTATCAGATTTCTAATGGCAATTGAAATTATTATTTTTGCATTTGAAAAGCTTCTCACACTTAATCGTTTCGGCTCTGCAAATATTAAATACTAATTAAAGCAAGTTGTTGATGAATAGCTGAGAGCAAATACTTTGCATTTACAGTGTGAGAGCAAAAAAGAGGAAGTCGAATAATCAGCTACACAGTCTCAGTCTCAGTCTCAGTCTAATCGTCAAAATCATCAATAAAACATCAAAGAGCTGAAGTTTGTGCTCTGTGGCTAATGGACAGAAGAAGAAGTGCCAACTAATTTGCTGCTTGCAACTGATGCTTTGCCACCTGTTTTGTTGGGGTCATCATCAACATCATCGCCATCATCATTATCATCGTCGTTGTCTGAAAGCCATTGGTGAGCTTTGCTAATGGTCTTTAAAAGCGCATTTAAAACGCGTTTGCATCGTGCGTGTGTCTAATTGGCAATTTCCCAACTCTCTTCTCTCTTTCCTCTCTCTCTCTCTCTCTTGAAAGTAATCGCACCTCGTCATCGTGGCTTAGACATGCAATCGATTAAATATCATGCGTTGCCATTTCGCAGCTCTGAGCTCTCTGATAGTTGGCTCAAATTCATTTCCATCAATTTTGGCTAAGCAAATGACTTGTATTATTTCTGGGCCAACTCCACTTAGGGCTAATTGAGGTTATTCGAAGCGTGGCAAGCAGAAAGGTCCGATGCATGTTTAAATATTTATTCAATGTGAAAATTCATCAAAAGTTCAGAGTTTATTAAATATTGAAAACAATTTTGGGTTGAGCTTGAGATTAGGGAAATTGCATTTTTGAAATTTGACTTAGTCAATTAAGAAGCTTAAGGCTTAAGAAAAATAATTATTTATTTCACTGGAAATTGTCGGACAGCATAGAAATTGCTTGTTTTATTCAATAGCTTAAAATGTAGCTAAATAAATAGACTGATTTTTAAAAATAGACAGACAACAATCAAGGGCAACTCAAACATTTAATTAAGTCCCTAATTATCATCCTCGAACATGTCCTGATCGCTTTTTTTTCCTCGACTTTGTTTGCGTTCTAAAACTGATATCCGAGCCTGTCATTAGCCTACGCCTGAACAGCAACAACAACAACAACAATAAAAAGTCAGAGCTCAGCGCTTTAATTAAATTATGACTATGTTAATGTACCGTTACAAGGGCACATTATGCTCTGCTCCTGTTCCTCTCTCTCTTTCTCTATCTTCGTCTCTTTTTGTTTCCTTCCTGCCAACTGCCAAGTTTAACACATTGCATGACGCCGCTCATCAGGACAACAATTGTCCAAGTGCCACGCCCCTTGACAGTCAGTCAAGTCACATACACACACACACACACACACATAAACACGCACAATTTTCTACACGTTTATTCCCGTGTTGCTTTTGCCTTTTTTACCCTGTAAAGGAGAATCCCAAAAAAGCGGGTATTTCTGTAGCAAACAAATTGAAGAAGGGAATTCGCAAGTCGTGCATTTTTCTTCATTTATTTTTTGCGTGCCTCTGTCGACTTCCGCTTTGGATGGCGTGTCCTTTTCGCTGGCGCTCGCTTCCTGTTTAATATATGACGTTGATGTCGCCATTTGGCGAAATGTAAATAAAGTAATTAAAGTAATAAAATTTGTTTTAATGTCGCGCACACGAAAAACGAGACAGAGATGGCAACAACAGTGACAGAGACAGACACAGGGACATCTGGATATATTCTTTCACCTGCGTGTCGCCATCTTGCTTTCAGCTTTCGTCGCTTCCGCCGGACTTAGCCGCCATTGTAGTCACGTTAGCTGTCAAAGTCAACGTCAACGTCGCCGCATTTAGGTGATAATTACGCTTATTTAATCATTTATTATGGCTACTTGATGTGCGCTCTCACTCTTCCCATCATTTTTATGCAATTTTCTCGATTAATTTGTTTAGAACACGAAATTGTCGCGTTTATCACGTTGCTTGTCTATACAACATTTTATTTGCATTGTTTCTCACTGTTGACTTTGGTTTATTATTCGTCTCTCTCTCTCTCTCTCTCTCTCCATCTCTCTTTATTTTTAATGGTTTTTGCTTTTATTTTGTTGACATTTGGCATTCCACCTGCGGCTTGCAACTTGTTGTCGCTTTTGCGGCACTTCCTGGTTGCCATTTGACTCCATGTACATGAGAAATCAATTAGTTGTGCATTTATTTGCTAAACTTTTCAATTTTCTTATTACACGAAACTAAAAATGGGCAGTACAAAATGCAAAATGTATTTTGAATGCATTTTTGATGATGCAGACAAAAATGTAGAATCAATATTCCAGTGTTTGTCTAAATTAGTAAATCATTTGTTTAATTGACGGTGACTTTGTTTACTTATTTAAGGTAATTGATTTGTTTAATTTTTAAATTGCCTTACAAAAAAACAACTAAAGTAATTTAAAACCTAACAATTTTTTTATCTCTTTATGATTTCTGTTCGTGAACGGATAAAATACTTGGGATTTATTTGACAAATAATTTGATATGTGAAAGAACAGGCTTTAGTTTTCAAAATTGTGGTAATAGTTTACCAAATATACCTTTTAGTGTATTTAGGTATAATAAGTAGGTTTATTTGATACTTGGGTATACTGCGTTGGGATATATAGAATATTAATCAAAATATAAAATGAATTAATATTATAACTATTAGGATTCATCCATACACGTTTCAAGGTTTTCATTACCTTTTTAAATTATTCGTTTCCTCAATTAATGTTTAAATGCTTTGTTTTTAATAAAAGCCACCAAATTAAGTGGAGAGTAGGAACACAGCATACGCTCCCTATCTTGCTGCTATCAGCTTCTATGCGCTGAATGAAGGTTATCAAATGGCAGCCATAAAACTTCAAAAGCTTCATGCTTCGTGCCCCAACATCCAGAGGGGGGAAGCTGAAACATGCAAATTTGTCTGCGACGTATCGACTGAGACTTAGGTCAGGTCGCAGCTGCTCTCAATTCAGGAGCAATAGTCGTGCCATGTCCACTCACTCCAATCATTCGCAATCCCGATGGCAGCATTTTTAATTCTCTTGCAGCGTGCAGAAAAATACGAGCACAACAATGGGGCAAGATGGCTTCTGCTGCTCCTGCTGCCGCTGCTGCGGCTGTGGCACATGGCTGAAAACCACACCTAAACACATTTGGCAATTAAGCCGAGTCGAGTCGAGTCGAGCTGAGGAAACAGGGCAAGGGATTTGACGCAAAGGGACCAGAATGCCAGGACACTAAACAGGCTGGCAGTCAGGCAACCGCACGACAGGGCTCAGACACATGAGCTTGCTCGTTTGATATATGGCAGACACGAATGCAGCCAGAGTTGGAGCCACAGCCACAACCACAGCCACAGCCATGGCCAGGATACAGGCAGTCACCTCGTGGACCAAGCACAGGACACGATGCCAGGCAGGAGCTGCTGCTGCTTCTGCTGCTATCGACAACAACACTTGAATGTTGTTTAGAAACTTGAAATGGGCGGCTGATAAAAATGGAACAACGCCGAAACGCACAGAGGGAGGAGTGAACAGGAAGTTGTTGTGCCCATAGCCGAACATGTTTAATGGCGTTATTTATGTGGGCGCACCCCACGTCTCTCCCTTCTCTCCCAGCCCTCGACTGCAATTTGTCGAGCGGGGGAACACGAAAAAATTATATGCCACTTGAACCTGAAAATTATTTACTTCGATGAAGCGAACACGTAGAACTGCAGAACAAAGACCCCGAAGGTTCAGACAGAAAAAATGAGAAAGAGAGAGAGAATAAGAGTGAGAGAGAGAGTGTGTGAAATAGACTACGGAAAGCCGACGCACGTGCTGCCAAAAAGAGAGAAAGAGAGAGAGAGAGAGAGAGAGAGAGAGAGAGAGAGAGAGGAAGAAGAAGCGACAGAGAGACAGCAAAAAATGGCAACTATTTAATACGCGCTCTCGACATTTGTTGCTATTTTGTGTGTGAACTTTTTTCATTATGTGTTGTGGAGACAGCGTACAAAGAGGGGATGGCAGAGGAGGATAATGGGAAATGGTATCGCCTGGCGTGAACTGTCCAGGACTCCCTTGCGTGCCATTTAAATGAAGCTGTTCAACGTTTCCACTTCCATTTCCATCTACTTTTTTCTTTCGTCTTTTTGATACGCTTTTCAGGCTGAAGAGCTCTTTTGTTTCTGTTTTTTGTTGGTAGTCTGCAGTCTGGCGCTATTTCTGGTATTTAATTTAAGTTTTTTATGTGCTGCCTCGCTTAGTTTTTTATAAAGTTGTGACTTTTCCATTATATGTATATGAAATATTCTAATTGAAATAATTGTTTTTGCTCAAAGAGAGAGCTTGAAATGGCTTTTAGAATGCCAGATTATTGAACCTCATATTTTGCGATTAGCCCACGCAGTCTAGACACTGTCTTTCAGTTGATATAACGATTATTGTGATTGCTCTAACGCCACCTGCAATTCCAATTCCAGTTCTCCAATTACACTTTGCTCTCCATATCACAGATATAAATGAAGTAATAAAAGACTGCCGAGAATCTGCCGCCCGCTGTTTTAAATGAAAAGATGCCTTGTCAGTCCCTTATAGTCTCTCGTTCTCAGTGTCATTCCGGGAAAGCGTCGATTCTGGGAAGCACTTCAAAGCCCTTGGAAGCAGCATAATGCAAATTGTCTGCGCCTCTCCCCAAGATTGGAGTTATTTTCAGTTTCTCGTTGGCTCACTTTTCGCCATGGCGCTTCAAGATTATTACACCAGCTTGCAAAATGGTGGAATGGTATTATATCTTTGTGAAATAGTACATGAATATACCAAATGAAGCCTTCTGAATATTTCAGTATTTTTGGTATATTATTTAGTACAAGAATAATAGGAAAAATGGATATTATATCTTTCTGAAATAGTACATGAATATACCAAATGTAGGCTTCGGTAAATTTCAGTATTGGTGATATATTTTCTAGTATATTTTAAGAATAATAGGAAACTACGTAACTTTTTAAAATAGTACATGGATATATCAAATGTTGCATTCGGTATATTTCTGCATTTTTGATATATTATTTAGTATATTTTAAGAATATTACCACACGATTTTGCTTCTATTGAAAGTGAGTGCGGGTATCTCACAGTCAAGCATACTTGACTGTAGCTCGTTTTAACATCTTTTTCTGCAGGGGATAAACGTTGAAACTGGGAACTTGGGGCCTTTCACTTGATGAAACAAATTATAGGTTTGTTTTGATTATCTTCAGACTTGCGGAGTATTAATAACATAAATATATTTACATAATTACAAGGTCTGAAGATAGAGTGGAGAAAGTTATTAAAATCAACTCTTGAAGTTGTGCTCTTTTGTCACTTCCGCTCATTTTATATGTCACTCGACGAGCTGCATCCATTAAATGCATTATCAGAGAACTATGTGACCCATAATTGACTCTATTGCAACGCCCTCGACTGCCTTTTTTGCCAGATGAAACTAATTTCCTTAGTGGGCGACACTTACGAGGTCCCATTGATTGACACTTGTGAGGCAAAAGGCAATCCGATCTGTCAGTCACACTCACACACACAGCCCACAAAAGTGTCAAACTGAAGTCAGATCAACAGCACTAAGTGCTGTATTAAATGCAAACCCATTGAAGACGGCTCATTTAAACTCAAAATGTCAGATTATTAAACTTTGATAAGACTCCAAGTGCCGTGGGCTCAGAGCTCAGCACAGCGCAGAAGATGAGCATGAAAGATGTGAATGATGAAGTCGCAGTTCTTCTTCTTTGGCTTGTCGGACTGCAGCTCAGATTTCGTTATAGCTCGCAGCTCGCAAAGATGTCGATTACAATGCCAATTTGAAGCCGTCTGACGCTGGTGGGGATCATCCATAAAAAATGACGGCACGTACCCAAAGTAGATTTCCCGAAATGATAAAGAAACCATGAAGAATAAAGAGTATAAGAATAGTTCTATCTCTCTTTTTATTTGCTGCCAAGATCTAATACACTTTTGGTTTGATTTATTTGCCGTTCAACATGTGATATCGGTCTGTCGTCTCTTGTGCACATATTGACAGCTTAAATGCTCCATTGAAGGATTGTTGTGCTTAACTTTAAGACAGGTGAAATGGGGAAAAAAAACGAGCTCGTGTGTGACCCCAACTAACATAATCGTATCAATCATGGCAATTACAATTTCGTGACGCCTCGATTCTACGAAACTCTGGAAACTTAATATAAATGCAAATTCCAAATACCGAATTCCAAATTCAAATCGGAAAATCTTCAAAATCGATGCGTACCAAATTCAAAATGAAATGAAACGAATCGTTTGCCCTTCCATAGAAATGAATAAACTTCAAAAAATATGCGCACAAATCATTTGCTTGGGCATTGGATTTGAGATGGGATTGAAATTGGGATTCGACTTGGGGATTGGGCTATGCGCATTCATGATTTTAAGATAGTTTTTTCTTCTTCTCTTTTCGTATTTTTGGCCAGCAGGTAAATTTGGCTTTAACATAAATCGCTGCGCTCTAGCTGCCAATGAATTACAGTGAAGTCTGCTTATGTTTCTCAAATTATTTGATGGTATTTTCCACTTCATGCTCAGCTTTTGCTGTGTTGTGTCCACTGTGGCTACGAGACCATCAAGTTTATCTGATTATGCCGCCCTCCAGTCCAGTCCAGTCCAAAGCCATGTCTGGTTTCGTTGTGGTCTCATCTTTCTGCGCTTTGCTTTCGTTGCGCTTAAGCAGCTGTGTCTGTCTGTAGCTGTGGCTTATGAATTTGGCCAGGCTTTTTTCTTTTTTTTTTGTTGGTTTGTTAGCGTTTTCTTTATGATTTCATAAGCATTCAGCCGCGCGTCGTTAACGTTGTGTTTTTTGTTTAGCCTGTCGATCAAAATGCAATCAAAACTGTGCGGGCTTCGTTTTCGATTTCGTCTTTTCGACTTTAACTTCAACTCTGACTCCATCTATGGTCCCCATTCCTTTGTCCAGTTATTCCACAATAGTTTCTTTTGAGCTCGTATAGATTTCTATCTGCTGTCTCTCTCTACTCTCACTCTTCTTGTCTCCCTCTTTGGGACTGCTCTTTATTATTTATGGTAAGTGCCTGTTTTGGGCCGCGCTTCTCTCGAAAGTTGTAATTGATTTTTACAGTTTTTATTTTTTTTGTCTGAGTTATAAACTTGCGTTATATCTTTAAATATCGCACCATAAATAACAATTGGAATTGTTTATGCATTTTCTCGTTTTTATTGCTCAGCAAAGATACCATATAAATTGACCGCTATATGGTTGTAAAAACATTCTCTACAAATTTGTGTATAGCTCGATTAGAGAGAAGTTTGTGGAAAGAACAGATTGTAATCCATTCAGGTTTAACTACCTGCCGATCGATTTAAATAAAATCAAGGAAGGCCATTAAGTATACAGCAAAAGAATAAATAATAAAAAAACGATATAATCCAATTAATCCTTAAACGTTTTTTAAAAGCATATAATTTAAACACCGCCGACGACAACGTCGACAAAAACGACTGCGATAAAGGAGCCCGAAAAAGAACACACCCAAAAGCACAGACAACAACCACAAAGACAACAACCACAAACAAGACCACAACAACAACGACAATAAGAGCAACAACAAACAATGCCAAATTCGAGCTGCCTTCGAGATCCGAATTCGGTTTCGACTCCAACGCAGCCGCCTTTGGATCTTCGGCTGCTGATTTCGATCGCTACTCTCTGCTCTGGAACGTTGGTTGACGTTAGGCTGGAAGTTGCGACCGCGTTGTTGGAAGGTGCGTGAACAATGCCAGCACAATCGAACATAATTAGGCTTAAGTGGCGGGGAGGAAAGAGATGAGATGGAGATGGAGGCGGCAACTGCTCATATACATAAATAAGAAAGGCAACGCAAATAAATTGTAGCGAATTTTTATAATTAATTGTATTGTCGTTTGGCTCGTTTATTGTCTGCTCATCACGATCATCATAATGAAGTTGATGCAGTATTTTAGATATGGCGACAGTAGGCGAGCCAACTTATGGTAGCAACCATAACATCAACAACAACAACTGCAAGCGCACTCTGTGTATTAAAAGCGCATTAACAAATCCTCTAATCAGCGCCGGCAAATCATCGACTGAGTGTATTTCTGTTTGTGTGTGTGTGTGACTTTCCGGCTCTGTCGATCTGCAGCTTACGTTCCGCCTACCGCCCTCAAAAAAACTGCCCCTCCTCTCACTTTCGTGCTCTGTTTCCGTTGCGCCTTTTGTTCGCTTTTGTTTTGCTCCCGTCGAGCTGCAATTGTTGTCGCAATTGTTTTGCGGTTACCAAGTGCACTGAGAGAAATTATGTAATTGCATTGGAGTAGTGAAACAAATACCAAACTGAACGAATTTGTAGTGATAAGTAAGTGTCACATTAAAAAGAAACATAATTTAAAATAGTTTCGTGTTTCTTTCAATATTTAAAACATTATAAAACAGATTGCTAACAATAAGATATTTAATAGATCGTAATACTTAGTTAATTTTATTATAAATGTTCTTAATGTTTTTCTTAAAAAACCTTTCCAAAAAGGCATAAGTGAAAATCATATAAAGGGAATTATTACAAGTTGAAATCTGAAGAAAAAAAACTGTATCAAAGTTTCCATGAAGAATATTCTATATCATAACAAACTACACTTTAAATGATCTTTTTAATAATTGACCACATAACTCATGGATTAGCTTTTAGGCAACTAAATGCATTCAAACGATCTTAATAAACTTGTAAATTCAATTCACAGAATGTTTATATTTGAATGCGAGCACCAAAATGTTATAAATCCCAGTTGAATGGAGTTTATCTCCCCACATAATAGTTTTTTTTTCTAGTTTTCTATGCACGCCCACGCATAAGAGAACTATTCTCATTTTATATGCATCAATTTTTTTGTGGCTGTGTAACGCCCAGTTTTCAATTTACGAGTTGCATATCTTTTGAGTTAGAGCCAAGACGTTGCAGGGCCAGGCGAGGCTATCTATTAATAAACCATAATAATTTATTGATTTCCTTTTAAAGTTGCTATTGACCCAGCTAATCTGCACTGAATTATCGTGCCCAAGCATTGCCCTCGACTTCAACTGAAACTGGGTCTGAGAGCTGAGAGCTGGGCATGTGCCACAACAGCAAGATGCGGCTAGAAAGTCAAAGTCAGGAGAAGAAGGAGATGGAGATGGAGACTGAGCTGATGCTGAATCCAGTCCACGTTGAATGCTTAACAAACTATTGTTTAGTCTAAAGACTCGTGGTCTTCTTGTGGCCTATGGCCGTGGCAACCTTTTGTGGATGGCTTTGCCACCTATTGACATGCCCAGAGCAGGGGCAGGGGGAGAGGGAGAGGAATGAAGATTGTCAGTGGGCTGTGGACTGTGCTCTCATTATACAATATACATTTAGCTTCTGCTTCGCTGCCTTAATTCGCTCACTTTTTGTGCCTTATTAAGTAGCTTTTGCAGGGCAACTGTTTCTGGGATACGCTCTAGAAATCCAGCTGGATTCCTAGCAAGTTAGTTGGGTTACAACAAAATACAGGGTATGTGAAAGTCATGCTTTGTTCAGCGGCGTTTCACTTTGCTGCCTGTCGTTTCTCGTGTTTGGCTTAGTTTCTTGCTTGAGCGCATTTTTGCCGTCAAAGGCATCCTTTGAAGTTAATCGTATGTTGTGCTAGAAAAATTACACACACTCACAGACAGTCGCACACACACACACACACTCACTGCCAGCCATTTGCTTTCTTCTCTGCTGTTACACGCTTCAATCGTTAACATATAATTGTGTTTTAGCATTTAACTTTGGCTCCTTTTTCTGTCGGTTTTCTTAGCTCTCTTGCTTGCTCGTGTTTGCCTATTTTGGCTTGAAGCGCTCCACTTTGACTCCTTCTTCCTCTTCCACCATTGTCTGCCTAATTTTCTGCTGCTTAAGCCGTCGTCGTCGTCGTCGTCTTCCTCGTTGGCAGCCTGCCTGCCTGCCAAGCAAATGTATTTTCTTATTAATTTCTGTAATCCATTTGCCCCAAAATAGGTGAAGCTCCTCGAGGCGAGGGCCAAAGGATTAGCCAATTTTGGCATGTGATGTGACTTTAACTTGGGCAGCGAGATTAGCCAAGTTAAAGTCAGCAGATATCTAAAGTTAAGTTATAGATACTCTATATTTTGCTTATGCAAGAGCAGCTGTTGCCACAACAACAACACAAGATACATATAATCTAATATATTTATTTAAATTCACATTTAAAATAAACATATTTTATATTTCATTTCGAAATTATGAATTATGTTAATATACTTTTCAAACAATATTTTCGATATTTTATCAATACATTTTATAATTTATTTGAAGAAGCACTAACACGAATTTATATTAAATTATTTGTTCATATAAATATTCTTTTAAAAACATTTTTTAATACAATTTTAAGCCATATTGTGCTAGCGAGATAAGCCAAGTTAAAGCATTCTGCTATCTAGATATCTTATGCATCAAAGATGTGTCTTTAATGACACATGTGCTAACACAACATCAGGACACTTATCACACACCTCTCTATATAATTTATACCTGCCTCCAAGAGCAGCTGTTGCCACAACAACAACGACAACAAGCTGGTAGCTTCGACAGCCTGCAGGTAATTTATCTAATAAAATTATTATTACCATATATTACAATAAATGAGGCTTAATAAGTATGCCACAAAGATTTCTGCGCTGGCAATACTTTCATGGAGCCTGCCACAAATTGCGTGTGGCACGTGACCGAAGTAAAAGCGTCTGCCACACGACTATGTCTCTGTCTGTGCGTGTGTGTGTGTGTGTGTGTGTGCGGAGCGTGAAAAGCCGCCGCAACGCAACGCACCGAAAATAGCTAAACAATTTGAAAAGATGTCGCACAAAATTTAAATTGCCGACGTCGAAGACGGCGGCGCATTTGAAATGCAAAGTAGGCGGCGGCAAGGCAACACGCCCACTTTGACAATATGGCCAAAGATGTGAATTGTGAAAGTATTCCCGATAAATTAAAGCTGTAAAGCGCTTCCTCCAATTGATCTGCGTAATGTTTAAGCCCCTCGTTTTAAACCCCAAACCAACTGGCCTACAAATTGCTTCATTTGTCCAACTTGCCACATAAGTCGCAACAGCGGGGGGGCACAGCCTTTTGTTGCTGTGGCATTCATGTTAAATTTGATGTAACAACAACTAAAATGCTGTGGCGAAGTTTTGGACGACAATTGAAATGGCGCTTAATTTTTTATGGCCATCGCAAACACTCAAGTCAAACAGGCAAACAGCCCGCCAGAGTATCCTTGACAGGACCCGACATTGTTGTTCTTGTTGTTGTTGTTCTCTTTTTTTGAGTCACTGTGGGTGGGTTTTTGTGCTTCCACTAACCGCCACAATTTTGCGGTTTGTAAAACTTTTCCTGTGGCTGCGTGTTGTTTTCTTGTTGCTCTCCCCCGTCCACTGCTTTTCCATTTTCTTTTTTCCTTTTTTTTTCCTCCGTTCTCTGTTTGTTTGTTTGCTGAGGCCGCTCTTGTTTTTTTGGGCCTAGTTTGTGGCCTCACTTGTTTTCCATTATTTTGTTTGCATTTGAATTGAAAATTAGTATTTGGGCACTTTAACATTGGCCGCCTGCTAATTTATCATGCAACTTTTCGTTGCGGCTCCTTGCCACACTTTCCCTTTTCCTTCTTTTTTTACTGCTCAGCATTTTCCCTTTTTGGCTTTGCGTAGCAAAAGTGTTTGTTTAGGCCGCCTGTAATTTTATTTATGACATGTTTGATTGGGTTTCGCCTCTCAAAGTTCTTCTCGAGTGCACTGCAAATACACATAGAAGAAGCAGCGGCAACTTTGTGGCACGCGTGGCAAATGCTGCCCGAGAGTCGTGTTCTTATTTTATTTATGCTGCCACATGACTCAATTGCAGCCACTTACTCAATTTGGCTACTTTGCAATGTAATAAACTGGCGCACAGAAATAAACTCAGACCAGACCAGACCCGAGCAGAGCAGACCCTCTGGCAGTGACAAAGGTAGACCAATGTTGCCCCAAAAACGAGTGTGGCAAGGAGCAAGCAGAATGAAACTGGCGCACAGACGGCGGCAAACGGCGCCGCAGCGTTGCCAACTAATGAGTTCCTAATTTAAATAAATTTCTAGTCATAAATTAAAATATGTGAGACAGCAGCAAAACAAATGCAGCATGTGGCAAGGAGGCAACAGCGCAGACAACGCAACTAAAGTGTGTTGAATTTTCAGGCAACATTTTTCCGCTTTTCGCTTTAATTGGAAAAGCGACTGAGAGAATTGGCAGCAACGGATTTCTATTGAATATTTGATTGTGAATGACCAAAACGATTTACAAATTTCTTCTCTCTCGCTGGCCAACAGTCGCAGTATTTGTTGATATGATTGGCCAAACAATCGTCTAACCACATTAATCAGTTTCTAGCTAAATGCTAAAGGACAATCTCCAGTAAAAGAAATCAGAAAGCGATGCTGAGATACTGAAAGGCAACAAGCCAAACTACGTGAGCAAAAAAGCAAAAGAAACAAGTAAGAAATCTATAGTTGAGTGAGCTCGACTGTGAGTTACCCGCTTGCCGTTATCAATTAAATAAATTCCACATTAATATATCGAAAGAGTATTGAAATATAGTGAAATGTATATTTTGTATATTGATATAAAAAGTACTATCAAAAAATGTTATACCGAAGAAGTACATAAATAAACCGAAATGTATATATGGTGTATTGATACAACACTTCAAAAAACTAGTATACCAAAAAAGTACTTAAATATACCGAAATATGTATTTGGTATATTTATGTAAAAAATGTTGCGAAAATATGCCATAATATATATATGGTATAATGCTAAAACGAGTTGCGTAAAAAGTCATTATACCGAGTATATTGAAATATACTGAAATAAATATTGTCAACAAAATTATAACTCTAACTCTTATAGTCTTTTAGATTAAGATTTTAATGCAGAATATATAAACTTTATGTAGTCGGATATGCCCTTCTGGTCTATGAGTAGTGGGCATAAAAACAGTTGGCGCATACCAAAAGTCAATGAGCCATTCAACGATCGATCCGCAAAGGCGGCTAGCTGGCTGTTTGGACTTGGCTAGTGCCTCTCGTTGGTCTGTTGGCCTGTTGACTTGACTTGACTTGCCTTGGCTTGGCTATCCCCAAAGATGGTCAATGTCTCGCGGTTCACGTCGCGCTGCCTGCACATTTTCGCTACGCCGCATTTTTAGCCAATTTAAAGTCTAATTTAAGCAGCGCATTTGTAACGCACGTAAGGAGCACATAGAATCAAAAGGATGGAGAAGAGAAGAGGCGACGCAGTCAAAGGGGAACGCAGTAGACGCCCAAAAGGATTGATCGCTTGGATAATTTTGAGCACGTACGCATATAAATTTCATCAAAATTCCAATGAAATAAACGCAGTCCGTTTAAATACATAAAACAAGACAATACGCGAATTTTTTCCATGCAAAGGACACAAAAGGCTCTCGACAAGGGAAAAAAATTGAGAGGGAAAAAAGCTTCATATTAAATTATGGATTTTTCTGTTCCACTGCAAAAGGAATTTGTGTGTGTGTGCAGAGTTTTTCCCTTTTTTCCACTTGTTGTTAGTCGTCATCGTTTGCTCGGCTGCTGCGTTTGCGGATGCCGCATAATAAACATGTTTATTAGCATTTTTGCGAGAGCAAACAATAAATTAAGCAGCGCCAGACAGCTTGCAACATGTTGCACGCAACAATCAGTCCCAAAAAAACAAAAAAAACAACCAAAAAGAAAGAAATATGCAGCATGCAATAAATTGTTGCACATTTTTGCTGATGCAGCGAAAATAATTAAAAATTTGATGGTGAGAAGATGAAAGTGGCAACAACAATCAACGAATACTTGATGCGCTATTGAAATTGTATCAAAGAAAAGTATAAGATTTAAAATTTTATAATCAAAAAGGAAAGGAAATAGTAAGGGAAATCAACATTTATTTTGTAAGAAATATTATCATTTAACAATTTATTTAAAGACATACTCGTATTTGTCATGTTAATATATATATACCAATTAATAATTGTATATACCATTTACATATTTATTTCTTAATTTTACTGAATATACATTTGAATAATTATTTTTGTTATGATAATCTTCAAAATTATTTGGAAACATTCGTAAATTATATTTCATTCACATATTCATTGATTAGTTTATTATTTAAAGTCACAAAATTATGTGTTAATAATCTTCAATATTGTTTTATGACATGTTGTGCCCTATTTCGAATTTCATATATATATAAAATATTATTTTATTTGCGTATAATAATATAATTAAAAAAAAAGGTCTTTTATCATATTGTTTAATATTATTTGGAGGCATTCTTAAATTTGTGACTTATTTTACATTACATATACAAATTAATTTATTCACTTTTTAAAAATGTGCATTTTTAAAAACAACATATTTAAAGTGAAAAATATTTAAAATATTCATAAGCATTCTCAGTTGAAACCATTTTAATACATGGCTGCTTCGTTTGCGGTCAGTGGAAGCACTTTTTAAGCGAAGCAAGTCGAGTCAAATGACGTTCATTAAATGCAGCAGAAGATGCACGAACCCTTCTTGAGAGCATCGTGTGCTTTGCATTAATTTCACATGCAATTTACGCTGATTTATTTGATTTGCCATCTCACTGTGGCATGCCCCATGTCTGATGCCTGATGTCGGGTGTCGAGTGTCCAATGTCCAATGTCCAATGTCCAACATCCAATGTGCAATATACAATGTCCATTTGCTGATGGTCTTGATGCCTTGGCATCGCGGCATGTTTGTCACTCTGTGGCGACAGCTTCGAGAGGCGACCCTGCTTCTAAATTGGCCCGGTCAGACGGACAGACAGAGGGACAGACAAAAGATCGACCCTCTCTCTCTTTGGGCAGACGTCAGAGTTGCCGTTCGATTTGATCGATTTGTGTTGATTGCCTGTCAGTTGGTTGACCGTCCGCTGGCCAATACAATGGCTGCAACAACAGCAGCAGCAGCAGCTAGTACATCTTGTTAAGTGTCAGGCGGTGCAGTCAAGTGTTAAATATATGTACGCAAAAACCAAAGCGAACCCGGGGAGAATTTACGTTAACTAAAAGTGCATAAAATGTGCACACACACAAAAGTCCTGTCTGTCTATCCTTCAGTCAGTCAGTCAACCATTCACTCACTCGTTTTATGCAGAAATGATAGCAAACTATTGATGTGGGCTCCAACTCAAAGTCACCGTCTTCTTCACTCTTCTCTCTGGGCATCTTTTGTTCGACGACTTGTGCATATGTAATGCAGAGGATGCTGCTGTATCTGGCTCTTTGATTGGCTTTCTTGAAATCGACACTTCAAGTGTTGGAAATTTAATGTGTGCGCTTGGCATTCGTATTTCGTGTGTCTGCTGATTTAAACGCCTTTCATTCCCTCTTTGCGTATGTATTTATGCACCAAAAAAAAATAAAAAGAGTATAAAACGAAGATTTTTCATGGGAAATCGCTTAAGCTAAAAGCCGCAAAGATGCTGCGATATTTTCACACACAAATGTGTGTGGGGAAAAAGACCTTGACGACTGTAAGATGATATGCTTGCCGAACAATACCAATACTTGATATCCATAATCAATGCTCGGTTTTGAAGATTAGCCCACTGAATATCTCATTCGCTGTTATTCAAATGCAGATTTCTGATTTCTGATTTATTATACATCATCTCTCAAGGCCTTTTGTTGATTCTTTCATAAATTTGATGATGAATTAAGCGATTTGTGTGGCAAAGCTTTGGCTTTTATTACGAGTTAATCAACTTCCATTTAAGCGCACGTATTTAAAATAATGTAATCAAATTTATGTTGATAAATTGCCGTCACTTTTTTTATTTGACATTTAACTATATCTGCAAATGCTTTTAACGATTTCCTTTGCTATGCTGTGGCAATATTTGGACTTCTTACTTGGCATTTGCTTACTCGTTGTCCATTCGAGCATGTTTCTCTTCAGTCCAGTCCAGTCTTTGGGGGTCAACCCACTCAATATTTGTAATGCAATTTCATTGCAACTTTTTTACTTGCTTACTTCGATTTATTGTGTACTTTTTACTCTCTGTGCTGTGCTCTGCTTTCGTTCCGTTATCATTCGAACGTAATCTTAATCACTTTGCGCAATGTTCATTCATCCACATCATCAATTTCCTTTGCGACGACTGCATTAGTGCAGCGCCCTCTGTTGCCCAAAAGCAGAAGCAGCAACAACATCAGCAGCTGCTTCGATGGATTCCTGTCTTCAGAGTATTTGGAACTGGACTTTGCCTTGCACTTGAAGCTTCAAGCTCGTCTAGTCTCGTTTCGCCTTCAGTCTGTATGTCTGTCTATCTGTGTGTCTGTGTTTCTACATTTGCTTTTGCGCCGCTTCAATGCATTTCGCCGCCTTATCAGATTTGAAATTATTTTCAAGTTGAAAGATTTGCTTTGGTTTTTTGCTTGCTTGCTTGCTTGTGCCGCCCACAAAAATATAAGAGTACCGTAGACAACTCCCATTTTAATCTATTTTCAACGCGCGTGCTTCCTCTTGTTAGCAGTCCGGGAGTAAAGGTGCTTCTCAACCCAAGCCCAATCGCATTTCCCCAAACACCAAAAAAATTAAAAACATCATTTGCTACTTTAATAGTTCCCAATCGTTGTTGTTGTTGTGGCTGTTATCGTACAATCTGGCCCGACCCGACTCGACCCTTTTTGGCCAGTTAGTTAGCCAGTTGCAGTCTGCACTCTCTCTTTCTCCTTCTCTCTCTCCCTTCCCGCACATTAAAAATGTATATAAAGCTCTCAAGCAAACCTGTCCAAAAAGGAGCGAGTGAGAGGGAGTTGCCTCAGTTCTTAGTTCTTTTATAGATTTCAATAATAGATTTTTCGAGTTGGTTTCCTGCGTGCCTGCAATTTTCGTCTGCAGCCGCGTGCAAAATTGTTTTCTCTACAAACTTGGCCATGAACCCGCTGACGGCCAGCAGCCAACAACCAGCAACCAGGCCAGTTGCAGTTAGCCAACGGCTTCTGTACGAAACGAGAGGCAAGCTCTAGACTTCTCTGCTCTTTCTAATGTGTTTCCTTTGTTTTGTTGGTCTTGCACTTGGCCACAGCTGTGCGTTAAACCTCTTTACGTTTTTCTGCAATTGTCTTGACTCTTGATGTTGTTGTTCTTGTTGTTGTTCTTGCCACAATTCGTAGCTGTCCAGTTTAGGGTCAAAGAGCTGCATTCTCGATAAATTGCAGCATTTCCAACTATTAAATTCTACTTTAAGTTCGCTTCGCTCTCTCTCTCTCTCTCTCTCTCTTCGGTTGAATTAATATTGTCGCTGTTGAATAAAGTTTATCAACTGGAAAATTGCTAATAAGTTGGCCATTCAAAAGCGACTAGCGAATAGATTAATTGTAGATTAGGTTTAACTAGTTAGTGAAGACAATGCCGAGAGTTGAAAATGTGCGATTTTCGCTCGAGGGACAATGAAAATATTTGCTGTAGATGAAGTAGCCCAAGGCAAACAGAAAGTGAGCGAGGAAGGGAAGAGAAGAGAGAGATTGCTGTGCGTGTTATTAACGTGTAATGAGAAAAAAGGCAACGCAATGAGCTGCAGGGTTTCTTCTTCTGATTATCAGTGGCAACGGCAATGTCCTCTTCTTCTGGTCATTATCCATTATCAGCAACACCCAACTGAGCACCACATGCTGCTGTCTAAATGCTTATTTAAGTTGTAAAAGTTAAAAGCGAGTCATAAACTGGGATCTGTCGCTGTCATTTTAAACCCTTAAATTGTGGCTGAATTGCTTTTGTTGATGGCTCACTTGAATGCGACATATGAAGCAGATAAAGCTGCCTGGACTTTAGAGTAGTTTTTTCTACAGCTAATGGAAAAGTTGGGAGTGTAAAGTATTTGCTACAGCTGTGAGTTGTGTCCAGCTCCAGCTTTGAATTTGTTTTGCTTTCATCTCTTCACAGCAAATTTATTTGGCTTTTAGCCGCAAATTTACTTTCATTTTTGGCATGGCAAATCGATGAGAGACAGACAGCATCTTGGCCTCGTAATTATGGGTCAAATAACATATGTAATTACAAAACGTGCCTCAATATGTTTTGGGCGCTAATGACACAATGCCACACAAATGCCTCAAAGTCTTGTGCAACTCCAAAGCACTCGTGTCTCATTAACTGACGACCTCCCGCAACTGTTTGGCAGTCGGTCGAAAAGGGCCACAGAAAATCAATTAGGCGCTGTTCTCTGTCCTCCCTTCTCCTAAGTTTCTCTCCTCTCTCTTCCACTCTAACGCCTTAAGCTGCGCCCTCCAATGTTAGATCATTAATATTGGCCCGCAAAGCCACGGGCTAAGCGACAGTTGGACTTCGAGTTGGAGTTGGAGTTGAAGTTAGAGTCGCACTCATAGCATTTGCCCAAAAGCCTCAAATGGAGGCCAAATGGGCGCGTCCCTTGACTGAGTGCATTACCAGAGACAGAGACAGAGACTGAGACTGAGCAACAGCTGCAGATACAAATACTATATGTATTCAGATACAGCTTGGATTGTACTTGTACACACACATAACATACTCGTGTGTCAAAGTTCAGACCCATTGTGCTGTGCTTTAAACAGGCAACATTAGTGGATAATTAACACGCCCACTCAGTGCGCCTTTGGGGCACGGCCATTTTCGGCAGCTCGTCGACGCTGCTTTTTGGCCAACTTTGTCATGCAAATGAGTTGAACATGGGGCCAGCCGAAAATTTATGTGCCGTATGTGTCCAACTTGCAGCAGCCTCACACACACACACACACACACACACGCAGCTGGTGGTCCTCGTTTGTTTAGTTGTTCAACACACAATTTCACGCTGTGCCACAACGCTGCATCACTCATACGCCTCGTATGCTGTGGGCGCTGCAATTTGGTCACTTTGAGGCATGCTCATTAAAACCACAAAGCATTAAAATTATGAAAATAAGCCCACCACCACCAAGCAACAACAACAACACCGAAAAAAAAAAATATCAAACACATTAAATTTAATTGCCACTCACATATTTCTCATTTTTCTTATCTTTGCAGGTATGTCCACTCGCCGACAGGTGGCGCATAAATCGCATGATTCGATTTGTCGCAGCGATACAGAAAAGTGAGTTTGAATAGTTTTCAAGTGATTTGCATAATTTACAAAACGAAATCCACATAAATTTTGATATCGAAATAAAAATATGGAGTTAAGCGCTTTGTGGGCGTTGTCGGGTGCAACATGTTGCGACATGTTGTGACATGAGCAGTCAATGGGAAAATGTGAGTTGGGCATGGCAAATTGGTTTAAGGTGAAAGCATAAAGTTATGCAAAGATATATTGTGTGTGTGTGTGTGTGTGTGTGTGTGTGTGTGTGTGTGTTATCTGCGATTCTTTTTAGCAGAATCAATATTCTTCCCACTGCTTTGGCATTTCTCAACTGTCACAACTATCACATTTCTCGACAAGTCTCGACTTGAGTCGTCTTGAAGCCCACACTTTGATCCTCACACGCAGCTATCAAATGGCTGTTTTGTCTGCTGTGGCAAGCGAATCTCGGAAAAGCCATAGACAATCTTCACAAGACTTCAGACTTAATGATGCGCAGATTAATGTTGCCACAACAGCTCGAAGGCTCGAATAGTATTGCAGGCAACGAGTGTGAGACTTCTTAACTGTTGCAACTGACAGCCAAATGAGAGAGAGTGTGTGGGGAGTGGAAAGGAATGAGGAGGGGGCAAAAGCGCCCGAAACCAAATCAGCCGCAAACGCAAACGCCTTTTGTGCCAAGAAACTTTAACTATTTATTACAAGCGCAAATCACTTGAGGCGCACCAAACCAAACACGAGCAATGACTAACGGACTGACTGACTGACGGAATGAATGACTAACTGACTGTTGGTTGAGTGATGTGGCTTGTTGATCTGCTGTTGTTCGCTGCCGTATCAATGTTAACCCAGTTACCACAAAACGGGTATTCAAATGCATTAGCGCAAAATGTCAAATATGACAGCTAGACATTGAAATGTTTGCCCAGTTTGCCAGTCTGCGAATCTCTTTGGGGTGCTGCTGCTGTGAAAAGCTGTCGGATGCAGGCTGAAAACTCGCTTCAGTTACTCCATTTAAGCATTTACCATTTACTCCAATTCACATTACCATTTGACAGTCCAGACACAACAAAAAAACGAGTAAGAAAGCTAGAGTCGAGTGTACTTGACTAAGAGATACCCGCTACACGTTGTCAATAAAAGCAAAACAGTGCAGTATTAATATTTAAATATACCAAATGAATATACAGATACTGAAGAAACTTAAATGTATATTTGGTATATTGATATACCGATATGTACACATATATGTTATATTAATGTAACTTAATATATACTAGGTTAATTTATATACCGAAATATATACTTTATATATTAATAAGCCGAAAAATATATATTTGGTGTATAGATATACCGAAATATTTTTTTTGGTATATGGATATACCGAAATATTTATTTGGTGTATTGATATGTTGATATACCGAAATATATATTTGGCATATTAATATAACGCAATGTTTGGTATATTTATATACCAGGTTCAATTATATACCGAAATATATACTTGATATATTAATAAGCCGAAATATATATTTGGTATATGGATATATCAAAATATTTTTTTGGTATATGGATATATCGAAATATTTTTTTGGTATATGGATATACCCAAATATTTATTCGGTATATTGATATGTTGATATACCGAAATATATATTTAGCATATTAATATAACGCAATGTTTATTTGGTATATTTATATACCGAAGTTTATACTTGGTATATTGTGCTGTGCAAAAAACTATTGCTATATCTCTTAAAGTCTTCAAGTTCTAGTAGTTCGTACGGTCATGGCTACATCGTATCGGCTGTTTCCTGTTGGCACAAGGTTAAAGTACCCTTCTATCCTATGGATAGCGGGTATGAAAAAAGTCAAATTAGCGCCTCGAGCGAAGCAACTAACTAGAAACCGAGAAGACACATTTTGAGAAGGGTCTAATAGCTGTCGGAAAGTTTTGCGGCTGTTAATGATGCTGCTGCAGCAGTCGTCTGGAATTTGAAAATGTTAATCGATTTATGATGTTTGAGAAATTAAATGTGTCTGCCAACACGATAAGGCGCAACAGTAGCTGAAGTAGCTCCAGAGAGTCCAGGGTTCAATCATCAACAAAACATTGAAAACCCTTTAAAATGCCACACAAGACGCGTCGCTGATAAGACAAAAAGTCAAAATCTTGAGGGCCCATTCAAACTGTTGAAAACTTTTCAAACTATTTGGGGCCCGCTTCACTGTCTGTCTGCAGTTCAACTCTATCGTTTGGAAAGTAGCGTAAAATAACAATAAACAAGAAGTAATCATGTTGTTCGAAGTTGAAGTTACACACACACATACACACATTCCACGCCCCTCGCTTTGCACCTCAACTCGAATTCAAGCTGCAGCTGAGCAGAAGCCAATCATGTGTAAGATTGTGGCCAGTTGCTCTTGTTGCCAACTATTTTCAATGCTTTTCCTTGTTGGCTTGTAGGAGTCAAGCGAAGCCAGCCTTATTGGCAGTCGTTAGCTGTTGCGGCAGTCAATGCAATGCTTTTAAATGTCAGTGTCAGCGAAAGTGGCATTAGAGAAAGAGAAGGAGAGAGAAAAGCAGAGAGAGAGAGAGAGAGAGGCGAGAATACTGTCGAGCAGTCGAGTCGAGTCTGGTCCAGGGACACGGATAAAAGCGAAAAGCGTTTGAAGCCATCAACAAAATAAGCTGAAAGCTTGCACTTTGTTGTGGCCATCGATAGAAAAGCTGGGAAAAAATAGAGAGAGACAGACAGAGAGTGCGAGCAAATATGCACTGACAGCTCAGCTGTGAAAATAAACGATATTGTCTTTAACAACAATTTCGTGACTTTAAAAAACGCTATGGCATACAAACCAAAGAAAAAATGCTTAAGGAAAAGAGAGAAAAACTTAATCAATCGAAGCTAATGCAGAAATTATTCTTAAATTATTAAGTGCACTTTTGGCTTTAAAAAATGCCATTGCAAAGCCAAAAATAAAGCTGCTTGAGAAAATAGGAGAAGATCTTAATGATTAATATTCTTTAAAAGAAAAGTTTTTACTTAATAATTATTATATTCTCTTTATTATGTAAATAATTTATATTGTCACGCATAATTTTTTAGCTTTATTCTTTTGATTGGCTAACAAAGTTGTAATTTTTTAATTTTTTAAATTTAAAATTAAAATTTTATATCTCATTGGTATTAAACCCCCAGTTTTTCGATTTATTCAGTTTAATCTTAATCAATACGAATTTTAATTTCAATTATCATATTTGATAATTTGAACATTTTATTAGCAGAATAGCAAAGGCATTTTTTCAGGTGAACGTGCTCTAAATAATATTCTTTTAATGTATTAAAAACTATAATATTAATATCAATATAATAATGAACTTATCGTTCACATTGTTGCTTTAAAATATTTTTACAACTTGGAAGACACTTTTCAACTTTCAACGTGCAAGCTTTAATTTTGCTTTGCAGACTTAAAGCAAACATTTCAATTCGTTTACCTTTTACTTCTGGCATCTGAACAATGCTTTCGTTTTCTAATTTCTTTGCTTGTTCATTCAGTCTGACATTTTCAGCGTTTTGAGTCAAGTGTTCTTTTTTCTACCTGATTTTTCCTTTACTGCTCTCAAGGAAGACAAGCTGCAACAAAGCGTAACTAAGGCAGTCTGGAAAAAGCAGGCGCATTAGTTGCGATTATCAGCCAGCAACTCTATATATGAGTATGTCAAGATATGAGCATAATACAGTCTTTATAAGTATGTACATATATGTACATACTTGTATGTATATGTAATAATATGTTGCCGTTAACTCTGTTGATGTTGTGATGCGAAACTTTTGTGTGGGTGTTTTCTGATTTGTGAGCTGTTGTCGTCTGTTGAGTCTCCATCTTACTCGCAGACTTTTATGTCTGAGTCGGAGTCTGCGAATGTGTGAATGCGAATGTGAGTGCGCTGTGAATTGAAGGCAATTGAATGTTAAGCAACATGTGAATGACTTTTGCGGTCTGCTGAGTTGATAGCCCCGCAGGCAGCAGCCTTTAGAATGTGTCATAAGTAGAACTCTGAAATTGGATTATACGAGAGTTCGAGTGGCATTGAAGTATAATCATCGTAAGCCAAATGATTTTTGTGTGCCAAGCATCAGTAAATTCACAGTGCAAAGAAACTCTTTAACAACTCTCAATATAATCAAAGAAATAAAATACTTAAAAAAATTATAAATACTTCAAAACAATTTCATTGTAAATTAATGATATTAAGCCAGAAATTAAACCAGAAATTTTTACAAAATAATTTAAAGAAAGTTGTTGATATTTCTTTTCCTAAACAGCAACATGTACTAAGAAACTTTAATCCAAATTACTTATTGAAATAAAAGATAGATAAAAAGAAATTTAAATTACAATTAATTAAATAACTTAATATAAATAAAAACATTTCAACAAAATATTTCAAAATTAGTTGAATGTAATAAGTCACAAGTTGTATATTTCCTTGCTAAAACAGCAGCAAATTCATAATACATAGAAACTCTTCAACATCTCTCAACGGAATCAAACATCTAAAACACTTCAAGAAATTATAATAAAATATAGATAATTATAAAAATTATTTCAATGAACTAAATACAAATAAATAACTCCAACACATTAATTCGAAATTAATTTAAAATATGAAATCAATTAAATGTTGTGGATAACTTCCTTTTCTAAACATTTTCTTCATTCACTTCGACTGACCTAATGAGAAATGAATAGAAAAAAAATGCAAAAATGAACAAATTCCAGTTGGCTGACAGTTGATAGCTCTACAAATGTCGATATCAATGGCAATGTGGCAGACAGAAGAAGAACTCGAAACAACCTCTCTCTGGGGACATCACTTTGACAACAATTCCATGGCCATTACATAAGTTATGCTCAGTATGGAGTAATGTGCTCCCATCCATTGCACAATTCCGATTCCATTCCCAGTTCGATTGCCAGTCGATTGTGCTCTCCAATTCCATTCACATGGCCAACACTTGCATCTCTCCTGTGCTCGTCGTATGTAAGCCATCATAAAACGCAACCAAAAGTGCGGCTAAACTTTGCGATTGAATTTGCATAAATTGTGCCAGGAATCGCTTCAGTTTCAGTCCAGTTTGGGGTTACGATTTCCTCTCCTCTCCCCTCTTACTCTCTGTCCGTTTTGGTCGGTCTTCCCTTTTGCCACACGTTGCTGCCGTTATGCAAATGGTTTTTACTTTTTTTCTTCCTCACATGTGTGTGTGTGTGTGTGTGTGTGTGTGTATTTGAAAATGCATAAGATTTGGCCAAAGATTGCTGTCCATTAATTCAAGTTGGATTTACTTTTAGCATATTTTACATGCATGCGAATTGTGGCTGCGACTGTGGCAGCAACTGCGGTTTGTGGCATGCAGCTCATGCAGCGACTTCTCTCTGCAGTTCGATTCGCAGTTCGATTCGTACGCAAATTTTTGTTGCAATAAATTTGCATTTACCACAAAATGTTTTGAACTATGGGTTTACCCATTTGGTTTACCTGCCTTCGATTTATTTGCGGCCGCTTTTATTCAAATCGTTCTCCTCCATCATCCGCTCCACCTCTTCAGTATAGGATACAGAGTATAGAGTATCATGCGATAGTAGTGTAGATAATGGATACTGCAAAATTATGCGGGCGTATTGATTAGTTTTTGATTGGTTTGCAGTTTGCATGATGACCCTTAGTTAGCATTTAGCTGCTAATTTGACTGCCAATGCACGAAAGAGAGGAAATAGTGCGATAGAGAAAAGTCAACAAACACAGAATGTGTCGTAAAAGTGAAGCTAAAGCTTGATGAATGATTGCAGTGTTAAACACGGAAATCCATAGAAAAAGCCATAAAATTAAGGATTTGTTGATTTAAATTGTTGAAGAAAAACTCAAATTTATCGAGTTCAGAGAAATATTTACAATTGTAATAAATAAAATAAATATCTATACTTATTGAAACCTTAAAGAAATTACAAAATTATAAATATGTTATATTGTACATATTTAGTATTATAAAATACTAACAACTAAAAAAATGCACAAGGTAATATCCGAACATTTATTTATACTATAAAAATTGTCAGCACCGGTAGATCGAATAACCATCTTCTAGAATTCATTTAATGTTTAGTATTTTAATATACTAAATACTAATATGAATGATGTCATTGCTCTGGTAGTTGCTGTAAGTTTGTGTACTAAAATACTATCAGCAGCGGCAAACCAAGAAACCATTAAAATTATTTTTATAATTACCAAAAATACAACAAATATTTCAATTCAATTCAATTTAACACAATTTAGTATTTAAATATACCAAAAACAAAGACACATGACATCATTACGTTGGTAATTTTTGTATTTTTCTATAATTAAATACTGCCAGTGAACGCAAGTCGAACAACCATCTAAAGTATTTATTATATAACTTGTTTAGTTGTTGAGTTTGTATATTTTCTTGCGTCTCTGCTTTGCCAACAGTCAACAGCTCGAAGGTTCAACAGTGTTTCTTGGCCCAGTTTTGTCAGCCATGCTTCATGCTTTCCGGCACTCGAGAATCAACCGCTCGTCAAGTGCTCAAGTTATCAAGTCGGCTCAAAAGTCTGGCTGCCTCGCTGCTGACAAGTTGTCAAACAGCGAAAAGTTTCTGCTCTAAAATGTACATAATTCGAAGTCAAAATAGCCAAATTGATGCCTTGCCCTGCTAACAACTTCATTTTTAAAGGGCCAATCGAGTTGGCTGATGTCGTTGAATTTATTGGAAACTGTTCAAATGGCCTTGCAGTGAATGAATGTCTGCGATGGCTGCCATGGTTCCCATCATTAAATATTTAAGGCAATCGACAGGAGTCAAAACGGAAACCAGATTCCAAGCCCATGTAGCAGACATGTTCGTGCATGTGTAAATTAAACAGTTTATTGCTGTGACCCAAAGTCCAACAATGGGTCAGCAACCCAACTATCCAGCTACCCTAACATAAAAATCGCCAGCCTAGTCCAGTCTCCCAATTTGTTTGCATTTGAGCATCGACTGTAGACCCAATGGAAAATAGTTCGAGTGCTTCTCTTGCTCCCCTTTCTGCATGGCTTATTGGTTAGTTTGTATCCTGTTGTGTTTGCGTTTGTTTTGTTTAGTTTTGTTTATTCAAACAAGCCCAAAGCCTCGACCGGGCTGCGGTCTGCTGTTAAATCCTTAAAATACCTCAATATTTTCAGCATTGCACGAGTCGAGACCAATGACAGCATTAAGGGACAAACACACACACAGAGAGATACTGAAATAGAAACAGACAGGACGTCAATGCTGCTCATAAATTTTGCATAAAGTTGGTCAGTTAATGGTTTTAAATTTGTTTCAACTCTGCTTTGCCATTCTCTGTAGACCAACAACTTTTTAGAGGTTTCTGCGGTCGGTCACTTAAATGTTTTGTGCCAAAGCATTTCGTTTAAATTGATTTTCCCAACATACGAAATATTTCCTGTTTCCTGTTCTCCCAAAATTCCCCTCAAAATTGCTCTCAGTGGGGAAATTAGTTAAAGTGGATGACCCACCACGTAAATTGTCAAAATGTTAACTAAGAATTTAACGACGTTTTGTTTTTGTATTTGGCTATATAATGAGTTTGTTTATCTACTACCTGTGATTCCGAAACCCTCATGAACGCAAACTCGCAACTTAATTAAGTTCAATCAAAGCAAATCCTAAGCCGCAGACAAAGCTTCGTCGCAGTCGCAGTCACAGTCGCAGACACCCACACTCAGGTGTAATTTGCACAGAAATTAGCGACACTTTAAACTGCTCAACTCTGACTAAAAGAAACCTCAACATTTGCCAGACATGCTTGCCTATTGACTGTCTGCGTTTCCCCCTCACTTCCATTCCTTCTGCCCCACGCAATTGCCAAATCACTCAGCCAGAACTAATGCGATTCATTTTCGTGTAAACTAGCGAAACGCAAAACTTTTTGCCCCAACCAAAAGAGACAAAAAGACATTGAATGTGCCAAGAAATACCCTCGAGTTAAGCTCAAGTTTATAGCATAATATATAATCATAAATTAAGCGAACTTTTAGTGTGTGCTGGAAGTATTGATTAATATTCAAGTAATAAACCCTTAAAAATTTGATATAGATTCTGCTGATAAATACCTAAAGAAATAATAATATTATTCACTTAATAAATATAATATACTACATACTTAGTATTTGTATTTAGTATAGTATGTAAAAAGTAAATTTCTTTGATAATTTTTACACATTAGTATAAAATATTATTCATTACATAAATTAAATACTTAATTTTAATATACCTAAAACTAGAAAGTTTTACGTCATTTCATTGATCATTTATCTAAATTTGAATAATAAATTATTGTCAGCGAAGTCAAAGCGAATAACTAATAAAAAACCAGTATTTCTGTCATAATGATATATTCCAATCATATACTTTATGCTTCTATCCTATAATGATATATGCCTATCATATAGTTTATGCTTCAAGGGTATTTGCATTCGCAAATAAATAAAGCTACCAAATGGGCGTCAGCTTTTGCCAAAGGCATCGGCAATTTATTACATAGGTATAAAAGGCCGACTATAAATTCAGTCGTCCTCTATCCGATGTTGAAATTCAATACCAGAAAAATGCAGCGCACGATTCTCAACAAGTGCCGCAGCTAAGTGCAAATTTGTCACTGCACAGATGCAAAAAAAAGAAAAGTTACAAAAAAAAATCCCAAATCAAATAAAAAATACATCAGACAGGCAGGAAGTCAAAGTCAACCAGTCAGTCAATCACTGCAAAATGTAAACTGCAAAACTGCAACCAAACTGCGGGCACACAAAATTTGTTTATTCCGTTCGTATCGCATATTTCGTTTAAAAATACATTTTTCTCTTTTTTTGTAGTGCTTTTTTAAATGTCAGTTTTTTTTATCTCGATTTTTTTTGGGTCTCGTCCGCCTGCGGGTCGAATTACAATTTTTGGCATTGATATGTGCGCAATAAATTTGTTGGCTAAATTTTGCCCGTTAGCTTGCTTTACACAAATATTGCCTCATATTTTCATTTCAATATTTACAGAGCGATTACATCGAAGTTTTTCGTTCATCTGTTTTTTCTCTCAAATTGTCAAAATGTCAAATTGCGTTTCGCTTTCAAATTGCCATTTGATGTGGCACATTTGTTTAGCTCCGAATATTGAGCAATTCCATATGGAGAATTGTGTGGAAATAGTTTTAATTTCAAAATAAAAGAGATTGTTTAACAAAAATCAGATGTATGAGAAACAGATTTGAGTGGGCAATTACTTGATTTTTTATTTTACAAACGTATAGATAGATTAAAATATTAAATTTAAAGGAACTGACTATATTTAGTACTAGAAATTCATTGAAACTACAATTAAACTTTTTTAGTTTTAGGTAATAATAAATATATTTAAAATTTAAACATATTTTTGATGTGTTTAAAAGTCCAATATTTTGGTTGTTGTAGATACAAATTTTTTGTTTATAATATCGCTTTTTAGATCTACAATGGTATTGGGTATTTAAAATTTAAATCACATTATTCGTTAGACAATTCGTACTCTGATTTTTGCTATTTAAATTCAAAAGTCAAGTACTTACATTTCCATTAGTGTAGCCTCCATTAACCCTCTTGCTAAGCTCTAGTCTAACCTTCAGTTGGCAAATATTGAAACAACCCAGTTGTCATCTGTTTCTCCATTCTCGCAGGCACTAGGTACATGTCCTTGTACATTTATTCTTTGTTGCTTTTTCTCATATTTAATCAATTAAAAATGCGTACGTGCACATTTGTCGCCCAGGCCCATGCACAGACCCCAAATGGCAACAACACAAATGCGTTACGCGCCCCAAAGGCAGCGCAACCTTGCCACAAACCGCCCATAGACAGAGAGACAGACAGTGAGAGAGTTGGATTGGTTGGCTGGCAAATTGCACATATGTGTACACAAAGCTCATAAACAGCAGCAGCTGCGGCAGCGGAGGGGAAAGCATTTTAATTTCAAAATAATAAAAGCCGACGACACAAAAAACCTGCAAGAACCCAAACCTGACAATGACATGCAATTGAAGCGACCCGTGCATCGTCGCCTCGTCGGTTGTCGGTTGCCAGTTGCCGGTTGTCGGTTTGCCGGTGTTGAGCTTTTGTCTAATTGTCGCCCAGCTCCAGTTCCTGCTTCGACCACGTCTACGGCTTCAGCTTTGGCTTTGGCTTTGGCTTTGGGCACAGCACCAACACAATGCAAGTCCCCAGCCATGTAAAATGTGCGCATATGTTGTGCCTTTTTCAGTACTTTGCCAGGAATGGAACCCCGACCCCGACTCCGACTCCAACTCCGACCTCGACTCTGCGGCAACCTGCCAGATGTGGCCTCAGCCACGTCCACAGCAGCCCCATTCGTGCAGTGCCTTCTTCTCCCGCTTGTTGTGTTGGCAAACAAATTACGACTGTCATTTTCAAATCATTTGGGGCCACAGCGTGCCGAGCCCCTTAAATGGTGGTCAGTATAACATTCGTTTGTTGGGTCTGCTCTTGGGCATGGAAATTGTAATGAACAGAGCATAACTTACTACTCTATATAATTGCACATACGAGTGTTTAGGTTAATGCTTTGACTCCTATTTTGAGTTTATATTATTGTAAATTAAGCATAAATATTATTAAATGCTGTCATTTAAATTTAGAACTTGTGATAAAAACTATTCTAGGCAGATAATACGAGTATAGCATGTTTATGTAGAGAATATGCCTATATGATACAATATTAAATATTGGGGAATAGAAAGAATTTTAGGTATTGTGGTGCAAACAATTATATTACATTATAGTAAATAAAGAAATGCTGCCTTATAAGCTCGTAGCATGTGGTAAAGCAGATAATATGAGTATCACATATTTGGAAAATATTCATGAGCTATAAAAGATAGATAAAGCATTCTAAGGACATATCTAATATTAATTATACTTCTGTTTTTGTTGGGAATTAAGTATAAATAAATCTTAAATGCTGTCTTTTTACATTCGTGCAATGTCAGCAAGCATTTCTGAGATGAATAATAAGAGTATAACAAATAGTATTCAGAAAATATTCCAATTATTTCGAAAATATCTGAAGGCGACTATGCAGAAAATATTATAATTAAGTTTTCAGCACTGCGCAGGAAAAACTCATATCCTTAAGTTCTGTTGGAGATTATATTATTATGAATTGGGTATAAATAATCTTAGATGCTGTCACTTAAATTTGCAACATTTGAAAAAGTAGTAAAGTTAGGAGAGCTATTAAAAGTATTTATATTATATAAATATAATGAAAATACAATTGTGTTGCATATGTCTATATGATTAACAACGATTTGTAATGGGAAGATTGTAGATGTTTTGTCGACTTAACCACTGCTAATCTAATTTCTATCACTTCCATAATCACATCCTGTATTCGACTATCGCTGTGACTAAAAAACAACAGGCGATTTGTTTGTAGTTGTGACTCGCATTGTGCGTTACAAATAAACTGAAATTTCGCCAGCGCAAAGTGGTTTTTATTTGGTTTGTTTTTTGTGTTTGTATTTTGTGTTTTTGCCGGCAATAACAATAACGAGCAAGTGTAAATGGCAATATAAATCAAATATGCGGCAGACGCAGCAGTTCACCTACAACATGCCACCTACACACCTACACCAAAGTGTCTGCTGTTGCAACAACAACAACAAGAAGAGGAAGTGTAAGCCGCATTCGTGTTTGCCATTTCAATTGAAATGTGCGCACATTTGCACCGGGGGGACACATTAAAAAAAAAAAACAACGAAAACGAAGATGAACAAATACATATACATATGTATACATATTTATAGATATGTGTGTGAGTGTGTATGTGTATACACACTTCAATTTATGCTATAATTTTCTTGTTTTATGTGCTTTCTGGGGCGTGGCAAAAAAAATTGGCAAAGCCAGCGAAAGATAGAGAGAGGGAGAGTGGGAGTGGGAAAAAATATATTTATATGTAGCCACAGTCGGAGCACACACACACTCACTAACACACACCCATTTGGCATGGGATGGATGATAACAATCATTTTGAGTGTTTGCCTCATTTTCAACGCACCCATTTCGCGTGTGTGTGTGTGCCTGAGTGAGTGTGCATGACTTTGTTTTGTTTTTCGACATTAACCAAATGCATTAACATTAACGCAGCTCACTCCTAAAAATTTCTCATGTTGCTTCTTTTTCCTTCCCTCTGCGTTTTTATTTTCATTACACGAAATTATTTAATTTCCTGCAACGCCTGCTCGCAATTTGATGAGCGACTGACTGTCAGAAGATGTCCGTGTATGTGTCTGTGTCCGTGTCCAGGGTTTCCAACCTTACTGATAATGTTGTCCTGCCCCATCTGCTTTCCCCAAGCCAGAGTCAAAGTTATTATGTTGTACTCCCCTCTGCCTTTTGCCTCTCGCTTTTCCCCGGAATGTATTTCCGTGCGCGCACACACGGAAAATTTCTTTACTTTTTTCGCGTTTTTCTCTGCTTTTACTTTTGCTTATTTATTTTTTTTTTGTTTTTTTGCCATCGCTTATCGCAGCCAAGTTAATGACTATGTGGGTCATTAGCATTTTCAGCGTGTGCCGCAAAGCCCAAGCGAAAGTACGAGACAGAGAAATTGAGGGAGTGATGAGTCCCCCAAGCAACGAACATAATGCAAATTTAAGATGAGACTTTAAGCGAAGGAAAAACTGAAAAGATGCCAAAGATTGTTTGCAAGTCGATTACGAAACTTGTTAAGCTGAGACGCCAAGCGATTTACATATATAGATATGGATCTATGGCTGAATAAATAATAATAAGAAAGCTACAATGAAGTGAACTCGACTGTGATATACCCGAATCCGTTCTTAAAGAAAGCATACCAAATCAATATACCAAAAAAAAAATACCTTTATATTTATTTGGTATATTAAGTGTATATTTGGTATATTAACAATTATAGCGCTATGGTTCTAATTAAAATAATACCAAACTAAAATACCAAAAAAATACTGAAATATACCGTAATGTTTATTTGGTATGTTAAATATATATTTGGTATATTGTCAAAAAATTATTATCATTATCAACAATATCATACCAACCTAATATACCAAAATATACTGAAATATACCAAAGTGTTTATTCGGTATATTAAATGTATATTTGGTAAATTGTCTCCTATAGTCTCTGAAATCTAAATGTTTATACAGTTAGTCAGACAAACAAACGAACATGGCATGATTTTACGGGGTCGAAGATGTCTACTTCTATCAATAACATTTCATCCCGTCACAAAGTTATAATACCCTTCTACCGAGTATAAAAATCAACAAAAGATTACAAGGCATGTTATTAAAGTGATTCTGAGTAACCTTAAAATATTAAAGATCAACAGTGAAGAAACAATGTTATTGTTTATCATAAATCGTTAAGTATACAAAAAGTTGAGAGTTGTCTAGCAAGAGTAAATTCAATTTAAGCTGTCAGACAAAAATACACACACAATTTTTGAATGTTCATTTTCAATTTGTCAAATTTGCAATTGAATATTTACTCGATACTAGATACACGATGCACGAAAGCCAATCTAGCCCCAAGGCAGCAGCAAGCAGGCAAATAAAGTTTCAGTTTCAGCATAGTCAAAAGACTGTATGACATTCAAAAGTGCATTCACATTGAAATCAAATCTGTTTGTAATAACAATAATCAAAAGCAATAAAAACACTAAAAGCGAACGCAGTCGCAAGACAAACACGATGATTAAGTTGCCGCTCGAGATGATGATGACGTTGTTGTTGATACCATATACAAAATACAAAATTGCATTTATAAGCAATCATGTCAACGCCCAAAAGAAATATGAAAAGACGTTGTGTTGAGCGCTGTCGCCTGTCAACCAGACGCCGCAAGTCAAGTGGCAAGTGGCATGAGAGGCATGGGGCATGGGGCATGCAGCACAGACATGCATGAAAAGGGAGGCAAAGAACATTTTCGCCAAGCGCCTCCAGAAATTTCACTTCACACCTACGTCGTAGCTAAGGAGCAGTCAGAAGGAGGAGGACATCAAATAGAAACGGAAGTGAGTGTAAAGCATACAGGAAATGCATTCTGGCTGCCTGATGTCGTTTAGTGGGTGTTGCTGCAATGTCTGTTGCCTGCTTTTTCCTTGAAGGGGACAACTTTTCATTTGACTGTGCGACATGTGCCTTGACATTACAGCTAGAAGGTCGCCGGAAAGTAAGAGCTGTCTTATTTAACTGCTTAAATTCCTATAATTCCAATGCTCAAAGTCTTCTCTCACATTTTATTGATTTACAGCCGCAATTTAATGTTGAGTAATTGCTTGCCCCTACACACACGCATTTGAATTTGCTGCAGTTTCAAATTACTTTTAGCCTTTGAGCTGACTGTCCACTTTGCCAGATATTCAATCGTCGTCTGTATGGACGCAAGAGCTGCTTGACGATGCTGACAGTTGATTGAACACTTTTGAAATGACAAAAACGCCCCACGGGTGACATTTCTCAAAACACTTTACGTGGCCCAACCCATTCCCATTCCCAATCTCAGTCTCTCAGTCCACTTTTGTACCTTGCCTTTGAGTTTAGGTGTTGCAACCTTGATTTACGGCATTTGCCTCAACTGAACTTGGCCGCAGGCTGCCCAGATTATGGACTGAGAAATGGTAGCTGGCTTTTTGCATTTGCATCGCTCGCTCTCTCGCTAAAAAAGACGCCGCTGGCCAATCATTAAAACGTCGGCATGATGAGTTCGCCTCGCAGTTTCCACTGAAGCTCCAATTGGAGTCAGTCTCTCTTGCTCTCGCGTGGTTTTAAATTACCATTTTAATGCTGCCGAGTGCGACTGATTGATGTGCGCTGCTCTCCACTCTCCACACTCAGCACTCTCCAACCAATCTCTACATTGCAGTCGACAGTTGGCAGCCAAAATGTAAATGGCTTTTTCTGCAGCGTTTTTCCCGCTAACAAGCTTTTGGCATTTGCTCGTTGTCTCTTCTAAGGTTTTTCTCATTTTTCTCCCGACTCGCTTTAAAGGCATAAAAACTTTAATGTTGGCTATAAAAAAAAACGAAGCCCTTATTAACAGCTACTTTGAGACACTTCATTAGGTTCTGCTGCAATGCTGCTGATGTTGCTACTGTCGATTTGAGTTATGTGATAAGCCACTCGCCCACAAGGCTCCAGCATGTCGCCTCCTCCCCTTCTCCCTCCTCTGCGGCTGCACCTCGCTTTGCCTTGCCACAACATTTTGACGTGGTCGCCGCGCTGATTGAGCGCAAGTGGCGCGTTGACTGACAGCCTGACAGTCGGACACTTAGACGGCCAGACACTTTGGGCTTTTACCCCCTCAAACAGAGAAACATATATTTAAATATACATTTGGGCACATCTCTGCTCGTGGAGTGGCTTTTAAGCAGCTTCTGAAAGATGCGCGCGCCCGGGCCACGTCAAAAATGTCGTCGTCCATCTGCAACTTGCCTCCTCCCTCTTTCTCTTCCATCTCTCCCCTCGTGGCTGTCATGTCTCCTGCCGTGTAGCGAATGTTAATGAGCTGTTAAAACTCAGCGTCCGTCGTGAACGCATCTTCAAATTAAAGCTGCAGCAAGCAACCAACAACAGCAAGCAACAACAATAAAAACGAAGCACTGTTAACTTGTTTTTCTCCCTGTTTTGTTTACCATTTTGTTATTTTGTCACGGCTATAAATAGTTTCATTAGTTCGTCTACAATTGCCGGGTAAAAAAGACTCATAAATGTCTCTCTGGAAGTGGGGGAAATGTGTAGGCCACTAATTGGGACATTTGATAGGAGAATGCACGGTAATAACAACTAATGAGACTGAGTAAATAAGCTAATTAAATGACAGTTGCTATTCACTTCCAATCAAAAGACTAAAAACGCAGATGCAATCAAGTAAACAAACTGTAGGCGAATAATCTGCATAAATGAAGCCAAATACAACGATGGATCTCATTGTGTAGCATAAACTATTTTGCGTGCAACAAAAATGTCTAAATTAAATAATATTATAAAAGGAAATAATGTAAACAAGTAAAATTGATATACATCATTGATATTATAAATATTTTGTTGGAAAATTAATGTAACTAGAATGCAAACAAAAACTACACAAATTTTATTAACAACTTTTTTTAATACAAACAAAATACATTTTGTAAATGCTCTTGTCTTAAACACATCAGAGAATAATAGGCAAAATCATTTTAATCATATTTATCCCTAATTGAAACTTGCATGACAGCAAGTTAAAAGTTAAAAGCACAAATAAAAACTTGTTGCCTTCACAGCTTTTTCTCTCGAGGAATTAAATGAACTAATTGAAATGTTTCTGCTTTTGCCATAATCCATGTGAAAGCTCAACAATTATGCAATTTTGAAGCTATTAACATTTAGCTCTTAACTTTGTCAACACCCTTTCAACAAGGGCAATTCGAAAGCCTCTTAGCAGTCACTTCATTTAAGCAAATCACAGCAAATGAGCCGCACATGCAACTGCCTCCACTTATGCCTGCTCTTCACTCTAGAAGTTCTAAAGTTTCGCCCCCGCAGTTTTTGCTTGCGAGTTTCTCAAGTGTCTTATATGACAATAAGCTGTGAGCAAGTTGAACTACAGTCATGTCAGCACTCGTGTCTCTCTCTTTTCCATATAGAACTGAAATCCAATACCGCGTTCATGTTTTATATCAGAGGGCGCTTAAGCGGCTTCCGTGTGTCAAACACTTGGAGAACAGAGACCAAAAAGAGTAACCAAATACGCAAGACTGTGGCGCCACAGAAGCAATGAGTCTCAGATTACCTAAAATGGTTTGAGGAGTCGAGTTATGATTCTGAAATTAGTTGGAAATAGCCGATGGGAAATGGTCGAGACGAAAAAGTTATCCAAGTCGCTGTCTTAACTGGCTGAGGGATTTGCTCCCCAAACAATTTGTCTGCGCCGTTTTTCTGGCAATTACTTGTCTAAAATAATTGGCTATGCCGCAAAATTGAAAAGCTAAAGAAATAAGAAAAAGAAGGCACAAAGCAAATAGAAGCTCGAATCGAAATAGAGAAAACAGAGAAATGCGAAAACCAGACGTCAAACAATCAAAAACTGTCTGCTGACTTTGACTTTGGTTTGTAGCCACGGCTTTTACCAAAAGGTTTGACTTTGACTAGGGGGCAGCTCGTTAGGGCAGCCGATTTCCGTTTCCGGTCGAGAGCTACAGAGAGCTGTGACTGGCATTTGGAATTGAAAGAAAAACAAAGCGTGAAAGGATTTAGCAGCAATCACAGTTTCAATATTAATAGTTGGCTAGCCTTTCCTCATTTTCCTTTCCCCCAGCTCAGCATTTTTGCTGCGTGGCTGGTTTTAGCTTTCATTTCATTTCGGTTTCAGTCACAAGCTAGTCTCAGCTCAGCCCTTTTGTCCACCGCAGACATTGGCATTGGCAACAAACAAAGCGCAAATCGAAAAATGCTACGTTCAATGTCTCCACACCCATAAAAGCGATTTTTATTTGCCGTCTATTGACGTTATTGACTGACTCGCTCTCTCTCTCTGTGTGGCATTCAAGGCTGCCAGCGGCGACTCTGCCAACGGAAGCGAAGTTCCAGCTGTGACCACCAGCCGCAGGACATCGTTGAAGCAGTGAAAGCATTTCTCCTCCTTCTTCCCGCCTTCGCACATAAAAATAATATTCACCAAACGCTTTCGGTTTCGTCTCCCTCCCGCAACATCGACTGCTTTTGTGTTTGCATTTTAACTTTCGTTTTCAATTTTCATTGCCTTTTTTTGTTGTATTTTTTATTATTTGTGGCCAGCTGAAAATGATGTAGCATTTGGATTTACTCGGGCAATTCTAAACCATAAAATAAGTAAAAGCGTGTAAAATGCACCTGAGCTGTTGCCCAGACAAAGCCCAGACAGAGGGTTGAAAAGGTGGCAAATAAATTGGTAACAACAAAACGCAATCTTTTTCAAATGCTTTTCAATGTGCGCTTTATTGCCCAACTGAATGTGTGATGTGTAAAATATTAAAGGCATCTTTAAACACACATTATTTAGTGTCACATTTTCTTCACTTTACGATTTAATATTTATTTTTATATTGAAACATATTCGGGTGCAAATTAAATATATTTAAATATTAATCACTTAATACGTTTCATTAGTTCCCTCATGACCTAAAAGTTGGCAAACACTTGAAATTGACGCTTTAGCCTGGCAATTATAATAAGCGGCAATTATTAATTAGAATAATACTCATTAAAAACTTGTAGAGCGCATAAATTTCTGTATAATTTGCAGGCTGACGAACGAACGAAGGAAGTAGAATGGGAAATAACAATTTTAATGAAATTGCCAAGAGACAGTCGACAGTCAAGTCAGTTAGTCAGTCAGGCAGGCAGCCAACCAGTCAAGCTGTGTCAAGCCTCAGTGCTTATCGATTACATCTCGTCATGCGTCAGACGCCCACACAGACGCAGAGGGAAGAGGAAAGACAGCGAGAGCGGGAGAGGCGAAGGGAATGGTGCAGGAAGAGGTGGGAGAGGGGAATGTAGGGAGTACTAGAGCTGTTGGTGAAGGCCGCCGTCGGCTTAGTGTTTTGTAGTGTGGCAAATAAATTGACATTTATCTGTGTGTAACAAGATCAAGTATACGCAACGTTGCCTCTTCGAGTTGTGTGTGTGTGTGTTTGCATTGAGCCGAGCTGAGCTGTGATTTTGTGGCATACTCGTTGATACACTCTTGCCTTAATGATGCATGTGCAGAGCTCTGAAATTAAAACGGCATGCGATTCTAATCGCACAACACGGCGTATGAGTAATTTATATTGCGTACACTCGATCTGACCTCGAACTCCAACAAACAAGCACGCAAACAAATTAAAACGGAAACCAAACTTAAGTCCATGTCTTCATGCGGCAACTACTTAGATTTGGTTTTTGATTCTCGCTTCTTGCATTGAGGTTAACGTGCGTCATGTTCTGCTTAGGCGAAACTACCGACAGCAACTTGACATTTGATTTACCGATTAGTGCGTGGCAAGTCGCAGTATAAAGTCTGTGTGTGTGTGTGTGTGTGTGTGTGTGTGTGTGTGTGTGTGTGTGGAGTGCATTTGAATTGAAATTGCAAATTTGGTTTTTATTGAAAGTTTTTGCAAAAGAAAAGTTGGAGGAGGCCGCAGATTGAACTGATGAAAAGCCGCAACAAGGGCTGCAGTAAACATTATAAAGAACTTGTTCTTTTGAGTCTGATATTTATGTATTTTGTCGTCAACAGTTGATTTTAATAAACAATTTAATTGTTCACGCTTGTCTTGACTCTGCAGCCCTGGCAGCATATGCGTGTTGCGTTGCCACTTCTGTATCAGCCATCGTGTTGCAGCGCGTTGCACATGCAACTTGTTAGCTGCCGCCTTGTTGGCTTGTTGCCTCGCTGCTGCTTAGTTGAGTTGTTCCCACAGTTGACAGCGATGAAAACTTTGCTGACAGCCCAAACAGAAAGTACGTAGCAAGTTGACTTGTAAGCAAGTAAGTTGCCAGCGCACAGACTTATTTCTGGTTAGTTCATTTAACTATGCTCAAATCGAATGAGTAACATATCGAACGCAATTTTGCGGTCTACTTTTATTAAATACGAGTACATTCTAATCCAATTAAATATAAATATATTTTCCTACTCTGATTCAAAATTCAATTAGCATTGCTAACCCAGTTTTATTTTTTTTCTTTTTCCAGAGCTATGCCATAATTGCCAACAAGAGATTTAGAGCAGTCAGCAACGCATATAGTAAACGTAGAAAAAGGTAAGTTGCATTCCCTTTTAGTCTTTTTTTTTTTAAGCCACAGGCTGCATGGCATAATTACCAAGCGGAAATCACACATAAACCCAATTTGTAGCTGGGAGTTTAAAGCATTTGCCATCAAATTTCCTGTCCTTAAAACTGATAGGAATTTAATGCAACACGGAAATGCGCTCAACGAACCGATGCGACGACCAGGTGAAAAACCATTTGCAAAAAACTTCTTCCATTTCCGCAAAAAATAAGAGAACTGAAAAAAGAAGTCTTGCTGGGCAGTGCAAAAAGTTCAGTATAAGGAAAATGCATTGAAATCTCTTTTTATTATTCTCTTACTGCACACCATAATCTTCTTACGGTGTACTTTTACATCAATTTTTATTAAAGTCCATTAACTAGCCAAACAACAGCGTTAGGCAGCAACAAGTGCAGCATGGAAAAAACTAATTTGCCATAGGCATTAAGGCAGCTTTAAGCTCAAACTTTGTTTGCCTTTTCTTCAGCTAATCCTGTGCAATTTAAAAGGGTGACAAACTTGATTCTTTGCCCATTATTTACTTAACTTTCGTTATTTTTCATATTTATTTGCTGGTCAAAACAAAAGTCTGTGTGTGTTGCCTGACAACGCTGACATCGTTGGCAGTCTGGCAGATTGGCGACTTTCGGTTAAATGAATTTAAATTACATTTACGTGCTTTGGCTTCACATTGGCCTGAATGCTGTGTAAATCATGAATAAATAAATTTTATGCGTAAATATAATTCAATTACCAGCAACAAAAATGGATAAAGTACGATCCCTTCTCTACTCCCTCTCCTTCTCTATGAGCCACTGCGAGGCTCCTTTAGGTGCCATACCCGAACATAGACTGCCTTTTTTTTCTGTCAGGCATCTGCTATTTTTTTTGGCCATTTCAAAGCCGAACATAAAATAAAATGCTGCCAGTTAGGGGACACTTTTTAGGCACTTCATTGATTTTCATTGATTTTGTGAGAGTTATTTTTACAAAAGGTATTTATTTGATGGCTTTGGCATCTGCTGCTGCTCCTCCTGCTGCCAACGATGGGCGACTACTCGTAATTTATTGATTCGTTTGTCCTTGGGTATTTACGTTTTCGGAACAGCTGGGGAAACTGCGCTGCCAGGGACAACAAGTTGATTTCTTTCCCCTGTCTATTAACAGTCAACTCAATGGGCTCGACTTTGGGCATTTTGAACAGGCATTTTTCCATATTTTGTGTTCTTACAGATTCGACGAAAAGTTTGTTATTTTTTTTACTAAGCAAACATATTTATTATTGTATTTGAATTCAAAATTTCGCTTAAATGTATGTGCATAATGAAGAATAATACTTAATAACTAAAAAATAGTAAAAAGTATTTTAAATGTATAGTATTATATTATATATTCATAAATTTATAATATATATACTGTAATTTTATTCTGCAGCGATATTTATTTTTAGTTTTTTTTTTAATGGAAGTCTTTCTCATAACCAGAAGTTGAAGTAAAATAAAATACTAGAAAGCTCAAAATATGTTCCTCATTAAAAAAGGATCTCGAAGATGTTGGTTAAACTTATAATTATCAACTATAAAGCATATTTGTTTCTGAAAACTTCACATCTCTTACTATCGTAAAGTGAGTTATTTCCTTTATAACTTGACTTCTTTAATATTTATCGCATATGTGCATACAAAGCAAATACTTCGATTGCCTTCTCGCATCACGCATCAAGAGAATTCCCCAAATTTCTTTGGAGCTGCAGAGTCAGCATTGTCAAGTCTGTGGATAAAAGTTCCATAAATCACTCAGTGGACTCAACAGGTTGCCATTGGCCCAGTCAGCTCCAATAGTCTGCCCATTTTTCAAGTGCCTGCATTCAATTAACAGTTGAATTTATGTATGGGGGAAAAGTCGGGAAGCACACACTCACACACACATATGCAGAGGAGTAAGTATTTCACATTCTGTCGAAAATTGTTCGTATCAACTGCCAACTGCAATTAAAAGGCAATGAATTTTGCTCTTTCTCTTTCACTTTAATCTTTCTCTGTTTGTCTTTTGGTTGCCTGCCAATGTGCGGAGGCGGAACGCTGCGCTGTGGGGGGTGGCATGCCCCCAAAAAAGGGGCGTGTCTTTGTGTGTGTCTTGAAAGTAAAACACTTAACTTAAATTGTGTTCAACAGCTGGAAATAAACGGCGAATGAGGAAGGGAAAAAATTAAACGCGCATTGCTTTAATTTTCGGCATCATTTTGCCACTTCAATTTCAATACTCCTCCCTGCTCCCTCCCCTTTAGAATGCCCTCTCAAAAAGATAAATACGTTATCTCCTACCCTGAAGTGATTATAATTTATCGATTCCAGGGGCAACATCTGTCTGGGCGACGACTGTCTAAAAATAGTTTTGTGCATGTTTTATGTGCATTTTATACATTTTATTTAAATTTTCCAACAACAAAAACTCATTCCTCGCATTCCACTTCCACGTTTTCCCCTTCCCTATTTTTCTCCTCTTGCAGAGAACATTAGCCAAAGCTGCTGTCGCCCTTTTGGCAACACATTTCACATTTTTCATTATTTCCACATTTTGTGATAAAGTGAAATTTGAAAATGTCTTTGCTTTGTTCTTATTTTCGTTGTAAGCAGCTGTCGCATGCCACGCCCCCTTCTCCTTCTTCCCCCAACGCCCACCTGTCATGCTGGCAGCTTGGTAATAAAATTATTAACGTGTAAATTCCAGCGACTTATTTAGCTGCCAATTAATAAATTTTATATTCATTTGCCCAGTCGTTTGTTTTCCTCGTGTTTTTCTTTTTCATTCTTTTTTCATTTGTTCCACGCATTCCAACCCCTCTCCGCCCTTCTCCATTTTGGTGTGTCTGGCATATTAATGAGCATTTGTTGCATTTGATGTCGAAAATTTATGAGAGCAGGTTAAATTCTCGGGATTTCTAGATGTTGTTCTGTTCATTTGCTCAATTTATTTATGTGCTTACAAAATCACGATAATAGAAGTGTCAAATACTGTTTTTCCCCCTTTGATATTCATAATTTCTGTCGTGGCTCTTAAAGATGCTGTTGCAACTGACATCAAAGTATTATGCAAGCCAAAATGTAGAGATTACGAAAATTAGACCACAACGATTTAGTATAGGGAAAAGTATATATGTATATAGTACTATATGCATGCCAGACACGTTTGCCAGTCAGAATTTCAATTCCCTGAATTTCGCTGGGTTGGTCGTAAATAAGTGCTACAACCCTCTCCGTCCCGCCCATTCAGGAGCACGCCCCCACATTAAACTTTGACCCATTTCGCAGAGCTCATTTGCATAGCAGCGACTCGAGTCGCAGTCGGAGTCGCACTCGCAGCTTGGGCGATAAAACCCTTTCGAAATAAATTAAAAACGAAGATCTAGCTAAATATTTAACTAGCTCACACACACACACACATGTGAAAAAAGGGGAAGAACAAAAATTACCCAGGGATGCAGTTCAGAGACTTAAAAACTAAAAACTGTGGAAAGCACTCTAATTGTTATATGTTTATCCACACACACACACACACACACACACACACACACACAGCAAAGATGGCAAACACAGAAACTATGACCATGCCGCGTGACCTGCCCCAACTCCAATTCCTTAACTCCATGGGCAATCCCTAAGCCAAAGTCAAGCCATTACAAGCAATGGCTATGGCGCCATTGTGTCCCAGTCCCTGGCAGCGGAACATTGTGTTGGCTTTGGCTTTGGCGAATTTTTAATGCGCGCCGCCAGTGGCTCCAAAAATGTATTTCACTTCATTTTTTATGTGCTCACTCCATTCCACACACACACACACAAGAACCACCCAAAAAGCACAACCCTTGCCTGCATGTGAATGTATTGCCGTGGCGTCCGAATAAAAAAAGGTTTGCGTGCCAAATTATTGTGCCAGTGGCCTAAAGCTTTTTCTTTTTTTTCTGCTTGACTTCTATGTTTGGTCTTTGCTTGCTTCCCTTTTTTTTGTATTTTCGTTGGCAGCAGCCAGAACGCAAAGTGCGTTGTACTCGACTCCTTTTATTTTGTTGCTTTGAGCTGCCAGCAAAAATCGATAGAAGTCACAAGCGTCCAACGTGGCGTATGAGAATTGTGACAAGGTACGAAATAAAGATTTTACTAGCTAAAGCTGAGCACAGAAACAAGCATTTATAGATGAAATAGTTCATTTAAAATTTAAGAGAACTTTTCACAGTTTATTTTCAAAACATTTCTTACTACTGTGACAAGGTACAAAATGAAGGATTTGGTAGCTAAAGCTGAACACAGAAAAAAACATTTATAGATGAAATAGATCATTTAAAATTAAAACGATTTTTCGCAATTTCAATTATTTATTTCAGCAATATTTTTTGCTACTGTGACAAGCTACAAAATAAAGATTTTAGTAGCAAAAGCTAAGCAATGTAGTTGAAATATAAATAATTAAATTTAAGAGAACAATTTTTGACTAAACTAAGACTTGCTTAAAATACTTTTGTATATAGTTCTCAAATAATAAATCTTAGCTGCCAAATATTTTTAGTGCTTATAACTCATGCTTGTCTGTCACTTCAAGACTATTGGCTGAGATATACGAGCGCAAACAAAACGACTTGGAAAACGACCGCTGAAGCTGCCTGGGAAAATAGAAAACTAAGCACATATGTGCCAGTGTCTGCAAACATTTTTCTTTTTTCATTTGCCATGTGCACTTTGTTGTATTGTTTTCTTTATATTTGCGCTGCGGTTGATCTGCAGCGGAAAAGCAGGAATAAGTGAGAAGCGCGAGATACCCTGTAGAAAATATGTAAATCAGAAATGAATTTTATGGTTTTTTTTAAATAATTTGTTATTGAGACATATGGAACATACAATTTTAAAAGATATGTCAAAGTAAATAAGCAAGTATCTTTGTGATTTCTTATTTCCTTATTTACTCTTTCTAATTTTTTATTTCATATTTCACGCTTCTTACTTCTTAGTTTTTAGTTATTAGTTCTTAGTTCATTATTTCTCAGTTCTCAGCTCTTAGTCCTCATTTTACATTTCACATTTCTTATATTATATTTATTGTTTTTTTTTTGTCTATACATGTCAAATGTTTTATTATGATTGCCAGCTTTTATGTCATTCCTTAACTGAAATTGCAACTGATTACTTTGCATATATATGTCTTGTAATATACAGCAGAAGTTTATGAGACTACAGGGTATAAGTTGTAGTGGCAAAACGGGAAAGCAGGGAACAGGCCACAAAATGCGGCAGCGCCTCTTCAAATGGCTTAATAAGCAGCCACGAGCCAAAACACGAACAGCAGCAACAACAATTTTAAAAGAGGGGAGCACAATATCTAAAGCTGTCTCGGAGTTGCAGACGCCGTGGCAGACGTGGCAGTAGCAAACATGCAGCCAGCCGCCAGCCACCAGGCAGCATGCAACGTGCAACGTGCAGCAAGCAGTGGAACAGACGCCATGCGGCAAAATAAAAACCAAAAAAAAAAAAAAACGTAATAAAATAGATACAAGAACGCGGACTAGGTATTTAAAAATATATATCGCCGAAGCAGGAGCAGAGTTTCGCCAGCCAAGTGGACGGGGCCCGAAATAATGCGACAATTGCATTAAGTGCACAATGGATGGATGACCGAGCAGGGAGAGAGAAAGGAGGGGAGCGAACAACTAGACGATTGCCTGGCAAATGAAATATTTTATCTTTATATGCAGTTTGCAGTTTTTGTCATTTAGCTTCACATTTCTCTCAGTTTCATGGTGATGGTATCTTTTATTCTTTTCTTCTTTTTTTTGGGTGCGATGCTCAACTGGTTTTTATTGCACCAGGTTATGGTCGAATAAAGTTTTCGAGTTTATCGAAGTGTTTAACTGAAAATGCCACAAGGACTAAACAACATGCATATCTAGAGCAATTATAAATATCGTTTGTTTGTTAGAATTTTGAATTAAAATGGCAAGTTATTAAACGCATTTTGTGTAGTTCATTTTTGCTTGTTGTGTTTTGCCACACTCGAAACACGCAACTCGGGCAAAAAGAACACAATTTTGCATTTAGAACTGTCACAACTGAAGTCCTCTTCAACAATTGACCAGAAAGCTGCAACAGCAACAGAACTCGGCCAACAATTGCATTAATTATGGGTGCGGCAACATTTTGTAGCAATGTCTTTTGCCAAATTGCCACAGAACAGCACTTGAAACTTTTGCAGACACTCAATTATGTGGTCCAACTAATGCCAGGGAAGGAGGTGAGGAACTGCCTCTGCGACGACATCTACAATTCATCTTTGACGGTGTCGTCTCTTCTCGCTTCTCACCAGCGCATTGCAAATCTGTGTGAGCGGAGGCATAGAAGAAATTTGTGCGTGCCGCACTTCAAAGGCGAAACAGAAGTCTCTTCACTCTCGACGACGAATCGGGCATGGAATCTGCAGCATTGTCTGTCGCTTTTTTTTGTTGTTGTTGTTGCCTTTTCTGTTTGCCTATCCAATAACCAAGAAAGAGACCAGACCCCAGACTATAGAAGAGAGAGCGGCGGGGGGCGAGTGAAATGCTAATCTTGATAAAAATAAACGCACTCGGGCACGTTGAGGTGGAAAAGTTGGCGCGTCTCACGTTTTTCGTCGCATTTTCAATTTGCTTGGCATTTGCCTGGCCATTGTCAGTATTACCTCATCCCATCCCCTCTCGTTCCCTTTGCCCTCTGTTCCCTCTGCTCCCTTTGGACGCTTGTTAAGTGAATATTAATATTGACTTTTTGCCTGTTTGCTTTCGCATAGTTGGCAAAGTTTTTCACCTTTGATTGTTTCGCTTCCTCGCATTTTGCCATCCTGAACCTGAACGTGAACCTGAATCCCCATGAACCCTGACCTCACCCTCGCTTACCATTTGTGGCCTTAAAAGTCAATGCGGTCTCCGCTCACTCGCTCTCATTTTCCCATACTTCTTTCTTTTTGCTCGATGCCTGCTTTTAAATTTATGTGCAAAGTTTTGTGCGTGGCACGAAGGGAGAGCTGCTGCTGCTGCTGCTGTTGGATTTCCCCAACTGGTGGCATGCTCCTACTATTATCAGCATTTGATGCTGCGCTCGCTATTATTTTCCATTTTTATGACAGTTAACTTGAGCGTCTCGTTTCCCTATTGGGAACCTACAATATATGTATGTATGTATACCTTGTAACTTCCTTTTTTGCACTTCCCATGGGAACAGCCAGTTTCAGGTACGCATTTAACTTGAGTTGCCATGCGGCTAGCATAAAAATAAATTGCCAAAAAAAATAGGCAAACACTGTCAATATAATTAAATGAAGCTTATAAAAGCAGGCGAAAGTAAAGCAAAAAAAAAACTCGAGTGTGACGTGACATGATTGGATCGAGCAGAAGTCATAAACTCCATGACATTGTGAACTTCACCGAGAACTTCTTTAAATATGTGGACTAAAATGTCAGACAGTTCTTTAATATTAAATGCGTTCTTTATTTATTAAAAGTTTGCATTTTGCACCTGGCGTTGGAAATCAGAGACTGCTACTCAATTATGGCTTAAGTCGATTAAAGCACTCATTCATTTTGTTCAGTTGCTCCTCCTTACAATATTTAAGCGTTTCATAAGCCTATTATGGACCAACTTCGATGACGTTGGCCCCATTAAAAGTGCCACAGAGTGAAAAGTGGGCGACAAAAGGGCAAAAACAACAACAATGGCAGCTCCCTCACAACTTGTTGGCCTTTGACGACGACATCGCTGGCTGCTCCAATTCGGATGGCCCCAAGTACTTTCCAACTGCCCTTGTGCTCCGCTTACCCCTCCTCTTCCCCTTCCTTACCTTTCCTCATTCTCTGTGCCTGTTGTCGTTCCAACAGCTCCTTTAGAGAAACCGCAAGCGACGGCGTGCTATCAAAATATTTGCCACAATGAAATCATATTTGTGTACCCTGCGCCACGCCCACCACTTAGAAGCGGTGCACCTGCAAACATTCTGAAGGCAAAGTTGATGAAGAGCACCGACAGAGAGAGAAGGAGGGGGAGGGAGCACACTCAAGTGAGGCTGGCGTGCGAAAGTTTATTAAAAACTTTGTTTGCCTTTTGCTATATTTTTTTGCAAAACAAACAAACAACCACATACACACACCTACACACACACATACATACACCCGCACTCATACGTAGACAGAGTTGCAAAAGCAACAGGAACAAAAGCAACAACAACAATGGCCATGTGAAACTTAATAATTCACACGGGAGTGAATTTTTCACAATTTTCGCTTTTTGCCGTTTTTGCCATACAGAGAGAGAGAAAATGGGTGCGAAAGAGACGGTGAAAATAGAGCGACAGAGAGGCTGCGATTGGATAGTTAGTTGACTCTGCTTGTTTTCCACCAATTTTATTGAAGCGTAAAATATGATCCAAGAACTGGCGACCAAACTGCGATGGCGGCCTACAAGCTGTATGTGTGTGTTTATATAGTTCTTAGTTTGTATTTGTGTGTGTGCCAGTGAGCTTTCAACTTTTGTTGACAGTATGAAACCTCAAAAGTTTGCGCTTCGCTTTTATTATTTGTTTTACAGCTAGTTAAGGGCATTGTTCAAATTGCTGCTGTGTGCAGGAAAAGTAGAGAAAGAGAGAGAGAGAGAGTAAGTGAGAAGGAAGGAAGGTCTTTTCATTTGTTTGTGCTTACCACATATGCAAATCGGTAGTGAAACAGTCAGACAGACATTTTACCCTTTTCGCAAAGGGCAGAAGATTTGCCTGTAATTTGTTAATTACTTAATTGAGTGTTGGCCAAAGGGCAAATATTTAATTTAAATAGAATGCATGCAGTGAGCTATTAATGGATCCGTGTGGTGAATACCATGAACTTACTGCCTTGAGTGCGCAAATGCATTATTACTGAAAGTTATTTGAGGATGACCCTAAAAGTAGGCAATGGAAAATGTGAAACGCCACTGGGCATATTTTAACGCGGCAGCCAAAAAGTAGGCAATGAAAAATTGTGTGCGCTGAAGGCATTTAAATTTGCAAGTGCAAATTAGCGGAAATTTAAATGCGCCAGACACTTAACCAGCACAACGCGCTATTTAAGAGATTTAATATGCAAATCAGCCTGTGACTTCTGCTGCAACACCTTGGCGTGGGAATCGTCTTTGTGTTTTTCTTTTCCTTCTTTTTTTTGTAATTTTTTGGTGCGTAATTCATAAAAAACTTTTGCGGCTGCTGCCAGTTTATTTAACACTCGCTCGCCACAAGATTTATGCGCATAAGTTGCTCGCTAATATTTCATAAAAGTCGACTCGCAGACACCTTTCCCTCTCTTGCCTCGCATCCCCCTCTCGCTGAGCAGTCGCCGCACCCAAAAGGAAGCGTAGCAAAAGTCAGAACTCGTTGGCCGATGAAAAGTGCTGACAACTTGCATAGAAAGTTGCTGACTTTCCAGACAACGACGCGGTGAGCCTGGTAGAAAATGAAAATGCTATTGAGCTAACTCGGCTGCATTTTATGGCTTAGATGCAAAAAGTACCACGACGTCGACGACGACTCCAAGGCGTGTCTGCAATTTCTCCTAATGTCCCCGAAAAACTTTTGCATAATGCAGTAGAATGGTTATAGTTATGATCTGTCATTGGCTGTGCCAGAGATTAAAAGCTATTTAAAAATGGCATTTTCATAAAGTTGACAATAGAAAATTAGCTAAATTTATCATGAATTATTTGTAGGATTTGTAGTTGCAAATAAATGCATATTTGACTTTTGGTTTCCTAGTTTGATCTAACTAATTAAGCCTAAAATTAAGCTGCTCTACGCTATTCTCCCAATCCTCTGCAAATTTATTCAATATATTACTTTGTCTTCTACTTACAGCCAACTGTCAGCAATGACGTCCAATAATTGGTGATATTGCATCACATACAACATAAATTGAAGACAAATAACTCAATCAGCGCAGCAGCAAAAACCTCGCAGGCAACAACAAGCCAACCAACAAAAATAAAAGGCTCACGAAACGAACAGCAAAATGGCAGCTAACAGAAACAAAAACAACATCGACTGCGACATAAGCAACAACAACAGCAATAACAACACTGACAGCGACAGCAGCACAAACAACTCACACACAAAGTGGCAACACGACAGCAACAGCAAACCTCCAGCATCCTGCCACACAGCATTTTCATCGTCATCGTCATCGTCATCGCCGCTGTTGTTGCACATTCTCCTGCTGCTGCTGCTACTCTTGCTGCACTCGCCGAGCAGCACGAACGCCTTCTGCCCCTCAAAGTGCCAGTGTCTGGGCGGCGATGCCAACAGTCGCGCCCTGTGTGTGGACGCAGCACTCGAGGATGTACCCATCCAACTGAATCCGGAGACAAAGTACATCAATCTGACACTGAATCGTATACGTAATCTCGAGTTTACATTGCCCTTCTACATGAAGTTGGAGGTGCTCGATCTGTCGCAGAACATCATCGAAACACTCGGCTCCAAAAACTTTGAGTATCAAACGGAATTACGTACTCTGAACTTGAGCAGAAATCTTGTAAGTGCGCTGCATAAGCACGCCTTTAAGGGATTGACGAATCTGCTATTGCTGGATCTCAGCTACAATCGCATCGAGACAGTGCATCCCACGGCGTTGGGCGATCTGGCGGCGTTGGTGGAACTCGATTTGACGAACAACAATATTGTTAGCCTCGAGGACAATTGCTTCAAGGGCATGCAATCGCTGGAGGTGCTGGTGTTTCGCAACAATCGCCTGCTCGACATACCGGCGAGCAATCTGTGGCATTTACATGCGCTCAAGAGTCTGGACATGTCCGACAATCTCGTTGAGTTTGTGCGCAACGATAGCTTCGAGGGCTTAAAGGAGCTGCTCGCCCTCAGTGTGCGGGGCAATGTGATGAGCGAGCTGGATGTGGGCGCTTTTGAGGGACTCATCTCGCTGAAACATTTGGATCTATCGGATAACAATTTGACGGTGAGTGTCTGTGTGTGTGTGTGTGTGCGCTGTTCGCCATAAACAAGATGCGGCCACATGTCTCGTGTGCTTGTTAGATGAAATTATTTAGCATGAAACAGGCGGATGCCACTTGAAGGGACCAGCAGCTAAAATATTGTGGCAGCCTTTTAGGCAGCCAAAGCAAGTGAAAGGGCAAGAGATACCGGCAAGAGAGAGAGAGATAGTAACACATATGTGTGTACATAAATCAGACACTCTTCGTTGTAAATCCTGTGACCAACACTCTGCAAAGCGGATTGCAGTCGCCCTTGTTCTCTGTTCTCTGTTCTGTGTTCGGCGCTCTGTGTGCTGTGTCCTGGACGGCAGCTTAAGTTCGTCCTTCCTGGACTGCCTTTTGCATACGCAAAATTAATAACCATAACTTGTTGTTGTTGCCAACGTGTGTGTGTGTGTGTGTGGGTGTGTGTCTGCAAGTTGAGTTTAGTGTGCTTGGGTCCTTTGGCCATCTCCTCTAGTATTTATGCATGCAAACATGTTCGTACCGTGCTGATTTTCTGTTGCGTGTACACTTTGCTTAGGCCCCACAGCAATTCGTCGACATTTTCCGTTACTTAAATGCTGCCAGTCCTCCCTCGGTTCTCTGTCCATTTTTTCGATGTCCACGCTTAAAGTTGAGCAGCTTAGTGTCCTTGCCACTCAGCTTTAAAGCTGCTTCAACTTGGTCATGCTTGTGTAGTTCGCATTTGTTGCAATGTAAATTTAAAGCAACACAACAAGACGTCGCGTTTTTATTATACTCGCTACCCATAGGGTAGGGTCCGTCTGTCCGAATGAAACACTGGATTTCAGAGACTATGAGAGATAGAGATATAATTTCGACACTTGTTGTTTTTGCACGCAGATTAAGTTTATTTCGAATCACAAATCGAAAAAAAAAATAATAACAAGCTTAATTTTGAGGCGATAGCCGTATGGGAGTAAAAACCTACTTACTACTGATCTTAGTGGCTTTGCCTGACAATCTGGTATATTTTGCATTGTATAGTATGTTTTAAATGTAGTACTATATACCAAATAGTATTTTTGGGATATATTGTTTTAGTATATTTTAAGAATAGCACCGCACTGTTTTGTTTATATTTGAAAGGAGTAGCAAGTATCTATAGTGCACACTTGACTGTATCTTTCTTACTTGTTTTTAACATTCGCATACTTTTATATGCCAATATTTAAAATAAATTGCAACCCCTGCAGCATGTATAAATTCTTTCCAATAGCGGATTCCTCTTCAGCATAATAAGAGGTATATTCTTAAATTTCTGGACAAAAGACGAAAGTTATGCATCGAAACAACTACCAGCATGTTGGGCGCATGCTAAAACAATCTCTCAATCTCCGGCGTTGTGACGATGGTGGAATGCAGCTTAGAAAATACCAAAACATGCTGCAAAGGTTAAAACAAAGTCGCTATGCAGCTCGAGATAAACAGCTTCAAAAGCCCTGTTTTTATACTCCTGCTGCAGCAGGACACTGTGTTGCATGCCGTTGCATAGTTTGCTGCACATGGCCATGATATTGCAAAAGGAGCACACGGCCACAGCAGACCAGACCATATATTTCAACTGCAAAATGCCAAAAGGTATTTTAAGTAGTTTCGAACTGATTCCAAGCGCCATGAATTCCTCTCGCTCTCTCTCTCCCGCCCGGTTGCCGTTGACTACGCGCATCTAGCTCCACACAAACTCTACATCTGCTTAGTCTCGACCATGTCGGGAGTCTGCTTAGTGCTTGGTGCTCGGTGCTCAGCAGTCCTTTATCCCTTTTTAACGACCATAAATATGTGTTGGAGTGTATGTGCTCTGCATGCAGTGCCAGACAGGTAGCTAGACACAATGCATTCGTCAGATCGTGCCCATGATGCAGCTCGCCTGCTCTTTTATTTCAATACCTTAGTCTCGCAACAACAATAACAACAACAAGAAGAACAACAACTACAATCATTTGCATCTGCATCAAACGGTCGAGTCTCTGATTACATGGTGCATAAAAATGCATTCAACTCTATATGTATCCAGACTCTAGTAGAACTACAATCACAGAGATTCACTTTTGAGTACTTGGCCTTTTAATGACTTACGATTAGGTTACGCCAATAATAAGCTCTTGTCTTTAGGCTCCCATTTAAGAAAGTTAGGAATTCAAGGCCGAAATGTGTGACATTGAATAAGCGAAGATGGTTTTTATTATATTATTATTAAAACAACTAATGATGAAAAATGTTTATATTTAATAAGCATACTCATATTTTCTATTTTATTATAACACAAAATGGGGAAAAAAAAAAATTTTTCAATCGAAAATAAATGGTGTACAGACTGCATTTGCTTTTAGTTTTTCGAAGGAAAGAATTATATTTAATTTTAATTTTTTAAATTTAATTAAAACCTTCTTTTAGATAAACTTGGGCGTAATAACCAAATAATTTCGTAAGCTGTTTAAATGCAACTCCTTTTAATTAAAACATTGTCTTTTTTAATATGTTTATTTACAATACAATGGGATACAGAAACATTTAGTAGAACGTTAATGGTATACACTTAATAAATTTTTCGTATGATAGAAACATTTTCCATAGAATCTATATCATTTATAGTTTGTTTAAGCTGTCATTTGGGTAACAAAATACTAATTTACTCAAACGAAATACTTCAAATCTAAAAAAGTTCTACAAAGTTCTATTACTTAAGTTTTGTTTAAATTATAATGAAACTAACTTTTAGTTTCCACAGTGCCAACTTAATCCAGTTCTTTGCTTAGACGTAATAGACAAATGAAAACTCTGCCATTTCATAAGCTGATTAAATATGTTTGTTTCATCCAAAGCATTAGTATAAAACTTATTGTAGCATACATTTAGGGGCATGCAAAAAATATTCACAAACAGAGTGCTAAGCAGTTTTAAATCAGAGTATTTAAAAAAAACACTTTTTCATAAAAGTTCTAACACAGTAGAGCAACTTGTTGTTCCCAATTTAAACCATTTTTTTATAGGCATACGTAATAAACGCATTTTCGGGAATAAAGGCTACATTGAATGCCATAAGTATTCTCCCCTAACATGTTTTTTGGTTTTACTTCATATAATGGCACATTGCTATAGGAAATGTTTTATTGAATGCTCGAGCAACACATGAATGTAAGCAAACATTTGATTTTCAATGCAAATTGCTTATCCACAATTTTACATTTTCCATTATTTAACAAAAATATTCCCAACCATGTGCGTGCATTTTATTGTCTATGTAGTGTGTATATATGTGTGTGTGTGTGAGTATTGCATTACTACTCTGTGTATATTGTTGTTTTCGATTTATTGTGCTTTTAGCCGAGAATTATGATTTTGCATTTTACGCATAAATATTATTGCACTCAACATTGCCGCCATATAATTGCAAAAATAGCAGCACAACATATGAAAAGGGAATTTCAGAATATATAATCAATTTATTTACTGCTGCAAAATTTCAGCAACATTTCCATATACAAACACGATTACATACACCAACCAAAGAGACAGGCTCTTACGTGCATTGCAGCAGTATTGCATTGCATTGCTGTATATTATTTTTCGTATATTTACGCAGAGTCTGGAAAAACTTTGATTGCTCGAAAAGTTATTAGCTGTGAAATTGAATATGTAAATGCGAATATATTCGCATGTGAAGCGAACATCTGCTGGGAAAGTGCAGTGAAGAGTGCATCAGCAAGTTAAAGAAATATTTATTTTTATACGAAATTATAAAAGAATATCAAGGGTCATGCAATGAAGATATTTGCCATATTTTTGGAATAAGAAATTTCTCTAAAATAAAAACAAGTAATCATCAAAATAAAGTTCAATTGAGTTCATTGCTAAGTCAAATAAAATATCCAATAAAAATGTTGTTCAGCAAGTGGCGCAACCATGGAAACCATTAAGTCAAAGGCCTTGGCGCAAAAAAAAAAGGGAAATTAATTTGAAAAAATCAAAGTCAATATAATTTCGCTTTCTTTTGTGCCCCACTTATGCTGACTCTATGTGCCTTTCTCCTTTTCCCGTTTTCACTTTGCACACTCGCAGAGTAATTTTTCTCGCCTCCCTCCCGCATTTTTCTGCTGCGCTGAACTGGTAAACGAACTGGCCAAAGAATCAGCCTCCCTCCTGCTCTTTGAAGTTCAGGACATTTAATTAGTCAACGGTTCGCGTCTCCCTCCGTTTGCCCTCCGTTTAAGTGCAGCACAAACAAGAAGCGAAGGGTTAAAATGCGAGCTGAAAATTGCCATTAGGTTAAACAATTGCAGCGCTTGGCCTACATTGCGTATGCGTAATGCTTTTAATTTTTCGCCTTCTTTTTTTTCTCTGTTTGGCTTATGAGTTTGGCAGCCTGGCAACACATCCCCCTCTCAGTCCCTTCCCCTTTCCACCACCAAACGCAGTTCATTACGTTATCGCTGGCGCTTTTCATGTCCGGACGCTTGGCACGTAGCTTCCGACACGCGAACAGCCCCAAGACGGAGGAGGCAAATAACACAGCTACAACTACAGCTGCAGCTTTTTTTATGAGCCAGTCAAAAAACAAACAGGCAAAAGCTTTTGCGCTTTGCCAAAACCTTTTCACGTTTGTTGTTGTCGTTTGGCTGTAACAAATTTGTTGCCAGATTGATTGTATTGCCAACACACACACATAAAGGCAGAGGGGAGGGGAGACTCAGACGATTTGGTCAGACATCTGAAAATGGCGCACGGATGTACATGACGTACATGACGTTTCCGTTTCCGCTGCAGCCGCCGTCGCCGTCGCTGCCGCCAAAAACTGCGCTTTTCAAGTGTTTCACATTTTATTGTTGAATAACAGAACGGAGAACAGAGAACTAAAGCGTTTCTCGTTTCTACTCTTGCCTGTTGCTGCAATTGAAATGGCGAAACAAATAAAAACTGTGAGTGGGATAGAAACGGGTATGGAAAAGGGGAAGCGAAGGGCAACTACTTTCAAGTGCAGCCGCAAAACGCTTTTAAAGTTGAGTGGTTTGCATTAACATTTTATAACCCCGTCTAACCCCAAAGTTGGCTATCACTTTGCTTAAACGATCCAAATAAAATGATTTTCAGCTATTCTTGCTATCTCTTACTTATACTATCATTCTCTCTCTCTATTTCTGTATTTTGCAGATGGTGCCCACGCAGCAGCTCTCGAAACTTTCGAATCTCACTTATTTGAACTTGGGCGGCAATCGGTTTGCACACTTGCCCGCGGTGGCATTTTTAAACTTGTTTCATTTGCGCGAATTGCACTTGAGCCGTTTGGACTTTTTGCAGCGTATCGATTCGAGGTAAGTTACCCCATTCACCATCTCCCATTCCCTATTTTCCATCTTTCATCACAACAACCAAACAAACTGTAGCAAGTGAGAGTTGAAAGTTGAAATCAGCAACAAAACCCAACCCTTGGTCAAAGTCATAGAAGATACTCAAAGAACTTCAGCATGTGCTCGTGTCTTTCGCTAACGATAACTGGGTCAGTACTGCAGACTCAGCAAACAGTTAAAGGAAAGAGAGCACGCACATAAAGTGTATCAACAAACTGGACAGCAGCAAACAGTTTGTAAAGAGTGAGAGTATTGCTTAGTTGTTGATCACGAAAACTAAGTTTATCTGACAGTACTTTAAAAGGCTTTAAAATAAATAAATTTGTGGGGAATTAAATGCTTTACAAATATTTAATATAATAATAAAATTAAGAGAGCTAACCATTAACATGCACAAAATTACAAAAATTATATTAAATTAAATAAAGAATACATTTTAAACTTTGATTTTTGTGATATCCTCTGATTTTAATTATAAGTTTAAACCCGAAATATTGAACATAGAAGACCATAGACCACACAAGTTCACGGTAATCTGAATGTTGTCTATTTGGAAAAAAGAAATTGGTCTTATTTTCGTAATGAAATTTATGAAATAAATTTTACATCTGCTAAAAGATTCTGTTTTTTGTTGGTTTTGTTGTCCCCTATATTTATAGCTATTCAAAAGCATCTAAAATAAAAAATTACTTAAGCTAATCATTTGCCTCAGTTGGCGAATCAGACTTAGGGCATTGAATTTCATTTGCAATCGCTTTATGCACATGCGAATCTGAACAAACGAAGCTGTCAGCCTCAAAAAGTAGTCAACTATATATGCAAGTCACTTTCACACACTCGCACGTGACCTCCACCTCATCCACACACACACACACAAACACTCACACACAGCAGAGAGAAACACTCACTGTCGATGATAGACACTTGAACATGGCCGGGTTACAAATCATTATTACTCAATGCAATCAATCATGCCTAATACGCTTTGGTAATAAGATGCCACCGCACACTCACTCACACACACATTCGAGAAGCCAAATTGCCATCCCTTCCACCTCCTGCGACAGACATTGAAATTCCCCACTCTGTAGCAGACGAATGGTAATGGAAATGCTTGCACTCAATTCGAGCATATGTTAATTCAATAATTCCAGGCAATTTTCATATCAAATCATCATTGAACGAGCCTCTCTCTGTGTCTGCGCCATAGTCTCGTCTTGGTTGTCAATCAACCACCAGTTATCCTCCATTCCCTCCTTTCCACTCCTCTTCTCTCATGTTGGGCATATGCTCCTTTAGCTCGAGAAGCAGCATTAACATGACTTACATGATGGCAGCCCGAATCATGTAAATGAATCGATCCACAGATGAAGAGAGCTGTCATTAAATCCGTTTAATTTTGTAATTTCGTTTGATATTCCTACCACCCTCCCTCCCTTCACTCTCTCTCTTTGCCATTTGTAATTGGTTTTGCTTTTGTTTGGTTTTGTTTGATTTCTGTTTCATTCTTGTTGCAAACTTTTGTCTCCTCATTGTTCGCTGTCTGTCAAATTGTTGCTTAACTCTAGAATTTACATGACACTCTTGCACACAGACAGTCAGACACAGACAATGAGACTCACACACATACATACATGTACTTGTCTTGTCTCGCCTGATTTGCAAACTAAATTTTGCGTTTGTCTCCGTTTGGCATCGGCAGAATCTTTTTGCCACTGTCACAAAAATCGTTATGCTAATCCAGCAGAATTTGAATTTTCCTGCTTCTTTATGTCTTCTTCTCTGAGGCAGCTTAAAGAAATTTGAATAGCTTTCTGTCCGAGGGTGGAAAACTCTGCCCAACAAATTGTTGCATACTTTTTGGGGGCTGTGCAAAAGTCTATTAGCTCGATGGAAATAATTCTATGCATAGAATTACACGACATCTTAACTGTCAAATTTGCACTTAATAATAATAAATACATTTCTGTTACTCCCCGTGGACATATTATTGTATTCGCTTATCTCATTCGACACTGCAACTTCATGGCCATTTCCTTCCGCGAGCGATTGAAAAATTGTTTCAACACACACAGGAAATTGTATTTCGTAAACTGCAGACTTGACTTGACTGCTGGCGACAGTCGCTTAAATAAGTCAGTGCATTTTGGCCAAAGGGTTCCAGACAAATTGGTAAACATTGCGCTTAAACAAAAACGAAAAGTGAACGGAAATAGCGCAACATTTTAAAGAGATATGCCAGGCGTTGCATTAAGACCCAGACGGGAGACCGACGAGCTCTAAGGAGACACATGTATGTAAATATTTATGCAAATGCGTTAATGGAAACTCCCCCCAAAAGAACAGGGAGCAGAAACAGGAGCAGGAAACGTGCGACGATGGCGACACGTTGATAGCAAAGTTTATGGCAGATACATTTCGCAAACTGTGATATACACATGTGTTGCTGCTCTGAGGTTGCGTTGCGTTCCGTTGCCTGCCTCATTATAAAAACCTTACACCTAAACAATCAACGTGGCCGCACAAAATTCATTAGGCAGTGGCACGTCCTCCCCCAAAAAGCAAACAACCCTCCGATAGCATGTTGATCCTCATCGCCATCCCCATTCCTACTTGAGCATATCAAAGGGAATATTAAGTGAACATTTTTACACCGAGTGGAAGCTGTGGAAGCAGCATCCCTGCTCTGCCAGCAAGCGGAGTATGACTTAATAGCAAAAAGTCATTCGCTACATTAACAGTCCGACTCTCTCTTCCACTCTCACTCTTCTGTAAAAGGGTAACCATAAAGGTGTTGTCCTTGCGGATTTCCAAATTGAAACTAATTGTTTTAGAATTTATGCACTTTGTGTGAGATGAACACCAAACTGACTTCACACTCACTCACTTCGCCTAATGCGATTGGGGCATGTGTGACATTTGTTTTGTGGCAGCTTTGGGGTTGTAATTTACCTCGTCGTCTGCCTATTCTCAATCCCCAAGCCCAGATCCCCAATCCCGAATCCCATGTCAGCTTATCTCGGAAGTTACAGCTTATGCTTGGCTACTTGTAACTCGGTTTGAAATATGAGTGGGACAGTTGATATATTTCGAGTGTAATGGCCTGGAATCTAATGATTTTGCGAATGAATTGGATTTTAATACGGCTGGTAGAAGGATTACAAAACACTTTCGGGGAATGATGGAAGTGATTAAGCCCATGATATCTATTGGTCATGGAACTTGGAACTATAAATCAGCAGATTAAATAAGAAATTCAATTTCTCTACTGAAGTATTAAAATCATAGCCAATATGAAATTTGGCTATTACTACTTTGAGTTTAAAAGAAATGTTTTAGGTAATTAAATGGTCTATGAATTATTCGTTACAAAGAAAAAAACAAATGAAATCGACATCACATACAAAACTTTAAAGTTCAGTTTCCTATAAATTAAATAAGTTACTAAACTACTAAAAGTCTACATATATAAGTTATAGAATCATATAATATATTTCAAGTGTATCTAAACTATATTTAAAAATTAAACACTTTCAGTAATTCATTTGTCTAAGCTTCATTATTTGATTATCAAACAAGGAATTAAATTGGTACATATAAAGCTCACTTCAGTTTTTTTACAACTTTCTAAGGTATTAAATCAGTAAAAAGATGCTACATATCGCATAATACAAATAAAGTTTATCTGAATTGTGGCTTAAAAGTGTTCGTCTACTATTTCAACTACTTGTAATGCGTTTGCACATAAAATGGCGAACACTTTATAATTTATTTTCAGTTTTATTGGCATTTCGTTGAAGTGTTCAAGAGCCGCTTCAAATGTGCAAACATTCTATGATGCCACACACAAACTGACAGGTTTTGTTTTTATCTAATGATAACAACAAATCGTGTAATATAAATATGCGTGTATTAATAACAAGCACTCATTATTATTTGCCGTGTTTATCCAACTGCTTAGCGAGTACTTAAAATGCCCTTCAATGAGTTTCAGCTGCCATAAGCAGCTTTGTTTCAATAACAATTTGTTTGTTTAAAGCAAACAAATTGCTGATAATAAATTTGCAAATGATGAATCAAACTCTTTATTGAAAACCACAGATTAAATTCACACCATCGGAAAGACAGCAAAGCTTGCAATCCCACATTGATTGTTTCGATTACGAGACATACGAATGTAACCGCTTTCGCCCCAAGTTGTGCCCCAGGAATTCTTGACCAGCCAGTAATCGCCACCGCTTTTATCGTTGCCATAGCCAACAACAACCATAGCATGATTCAATTTTGTTTTTGAACAGTTGGGATTATTGTAAACTCCGCTGCTATAATTCTGCAAGTCTCTACCGTCAACAGCTACTGAAACGGGACCATGGAATGCCGTTACAGCTGCCAGATTCGCTTCACTCTTGTCTTCTACCAAGGAACGACCTTGAACAGTTGCCCCAATGTTGCGACTATCGTATCGACATTGCTGCATAGTGCCCTGGTAGGGATATGACGACTCCGTATTGATGCCATGATTGTCCATAATATACCTTAGAGCTCTTGCTGCCAAACCTCCTCCGCAGTTATTGTTGTATGGTTCATCACTCGAGCAGTCCACCAAGTTCTGTGCAGAAAGTTGGACCAGCCGACCTGTCTTCACAAAAGTCTGACCCTCCAGCGTGCCCGTTGTCGCAAAAGCCCAGCATGATTCACAATTCTCTCCCTGATCCATCACTGGAGTTACAGCTCCCCTGGCGCGCCAATCGATGCTGCTCGGCGGATCTACGTCTCTCGGTGCAGTGTATCTAAAGTCGATGAGACCTTCTGCCTCCGTAATGTTGAGTGCACTTAGCATTTGGCTTTGGAACTCTTTTGGCAATAAGTCCGTGAACTGATTGACGCCCATTTCGTAGCTCTCCAATCCAGCCATAAATCTTCTGTTGTGTTTGTCGATCCTCCGTTTGTTGTCTTCGAAAATCAGTCTGCGCAGCAATGCTTCATCTTCAGTCTCATAGAACTTAGTGTAATCGATTTGAAAACGATTCCATTCCTCCTCCAGTACATCGGAGTAGAAAAGTGCCTGAGCGTATCCAACGAGGGCAACAAATAATATTAGTGTCTTCATGTTCGACTGCAGCGAGTAGAGAATTGCAACTGACACCGACAATTGCAACTTTTCAACAATTTATAAGAATTCATTCACAAAATTGATTAAACAGTCCATAAACCACAGATATGAATTCTCAGAATACTATGATCCATTGCTGTAGGTCAATAAAATAAGAGTAAATAAAGAATCAAGTAAAACAACTTATGTCGAGTATGCTCGACTGTGTGATACCACCTCAATAAAAACAAATCAATACAAATGCGGTATAATCGTTAAAATATACAAAATAAATATACAGAAAAAATATTGGAGCATGCAAATAAATCTACAGAAAAATATACAGAACTTACAGAAAAAAATACTAATATATACTGCCATCAATAAATTCAAATTATACTATAGAATACAAAACCCACGTTTTATTAACAAAAACAATTTTGACCTACGGGCTGCATCCGTTTTTTTGCATTATAAAATTATTTCTTAAACAAATTCCAACATTTTTTATCTAATCGCAACCAAATTCTCAGTAGTCATAAAATAATGAATACGTTATTGTATGTACCAAACTTCGCAATTCTCACTTTGAAATGACGCTTTCTATTTGATTTGATTGGGCGGAAGTGGGCGAGTGCAGAAATCTAAAACAAACTCGACGGACAGACGAACATGACTATATCGTCTCGACTATTGACACTGATAAGGAATATGTATATAAACCTTAAGAGGCGGAAGCGCATTTATGTCTGTTACATACATTTCATGTTTGCACAGAGTGAAACAATCTTCTATGGGTAGCAGGTAAAACAATTCAATCATTAGTAGTATGATAAGAAATATTTAAGTTATTGCACTTTAACGATTAGGTATTTCGCTTGGACGTTGAAGACAAATTCAAGGGTTTTCTACAGAAGAGAGTTACATTAAAGCAAAGTCACAAATGAAAGATAAGGGCGAAAAGTTTAAAAGAGTTCCACAGTTCTGCAGGTAAATACTTTCTATAGAAGCTTAATTCATAACGAGCAACATTTCAAACAGTGTAATACACATATGCACTAATTTAAAATGTATCCTTTGTAAAAAATAAAACAAAAAATTGTTTTGACTTGAATCAAATTAATGCATATTATTGAACAAATTTTGTAATATAAAACCAATTTGAATTACACAAATAAATGAAATACTAATAATCTAGGAAAGCTTTAATTAAAAATAAGATTTCTTACAACTTCAAATTAAATAAAAAATTAAACACAATAAATTTCATAAAGTTTTAGCTGTATGATAAACTAGAAAATTAATTCAAATGTTGTTTTTTTTTTATTAAAGACACGTTCATAAATCTTAGCTGTTTTCGGCTCCCTAAAGGGTTGCCTTATTTTAATACCAATTTGTTTGAGAGTCTCAATTTAAGACAAACAAATAGCTGAAAGCCGAATGACACTCTTTATTTAAAGTTTTCATACGAACAATTTTTTAATACCCTTACACCTTATAGATAGCAGGTTTAAAAGCTGGTTAAATTCACACAATCGGAAAGACAGCTATGGTTGCAATACCACATTGATTGTTTCGATTACGAGACATACGAATGTAACCGTTTTCACCCCAAGTTGTGCCCCAGGAATTCTTAACCAGCCAGTAATCGCCACCGCTTTTATCGTTGCCATAGCCAACAACAACCATAGCATGATCCAATATTTCATCTGAACAGTTGGGATTATTGTAAACTCCGCCTTTATAACTCTGCATGCCTTCGCTGTCAACACGTACTGAAACGGGACCATGAAATGCCGTAGCAGCAGCAAGATTCGCTTCACCGCTGACTCCTATGAAAGCTTCCACAGAGGCTCCAATGTTGCTACTATTGAATCGACATTTCTGCTGAGTGCCACGGTAAGGATATGAGGACTCGGTATCGATGCCTTTGTGCATAATATACATCAGAGCATTCAATTCAAGGCCACCTTTGCAACCTTCATTGTAGTATGGGGCATCATTCGAGCAGTCTATCAGATTCTGTTCAGAAAGCGAGACTAACCGACCTGTCTTCAGAAAGGTCTGACCCTCCAGCGTGCCCGTTGTCGCGAATGCCCAGCATGATCCACAATTCTCTCCCTGATCCATCACTGGAGTTACAGCTCCCCTGGCGCGCCAATCGATGCTGCTCGGCGGATCTACGTCTCTCGGTGCAGTGTATCTAAAGTCGATGAGACCTTCTGCCTCCGTAATGTTGAGTGAACTTAGCATTTGGCTTTGGAACTCTTTTGGCAATAAGTCCGTGAACTGATTAACGCCCATTTCGTAGCTCTCCTTTCCGGCCATAAATCTTCTGTTGTGCTTGTCGATCCTCCGTTTGTTGTCTACGAAAATCAGTCGGCGCAACAAAGCTTCATCCTCAGTCTGATAGAACTTAGTGTAATCGAGTTGAAAACGATTCCATTCCTCCTCCAGTACATCGGAGTAGGAGAGTGCCTGAGTGTATCCAACGAGAGCAACAAATAATATAAGTGTCTTCATATTCGACTGCAGCGAGTAGAGAATTGCAACTGACACCGACAACTGCAACTTTTGAACTATTTATTCAAAAAATTAATCAAAAACTCCGTAAGAATTGTCGATACACTATTACCCATTTTTATAGGTCAATCAATTACATATATAAATAAAAAGACAAGCTAATTGGTAAGTCTGAAGTGCGATAAGATATAAGTTGTTACACTTCAACTTACAGAGGATGAGTTAATTCGATTGTGCATTGTGCATTAAAGAGTTGTCTGCTGGAAGCAAATACTTACATTAAAGTTGAGTCACAAGTTATAAATGGGTCAAAATGGGGAAAAAGTTTTACATTTTATCCCTGTAAATGACAACAACCCGTAAATGAAAGAATATGACACATATCTTGCAACAATGATATGCATTGAAAACGTGTGTATAAATTTGCGCATATTTTGTGCAATAATATGTAATATTGAATTATAAAAATTAAATACTAATTACATTACAAATTATATAAATTTTGCAGAAAATTATATTAATAAAGCAATAATAATCTAGAAAGGATTACATCAATATTGCTTATTTACAATCATAAAATTAAACTTAAATTCTATAAAGTTTGGCTTGTATGCGTATTTAGATGATTTCTTATACTTTTATATTTATATACTATTATCACAAAGTATAGTTAATTAAAGTATACTACTATACTATAGTATAGTATGAAATTTAAACTGTTCATACTGTAAACAGGTGTAATTTTAGTGCTTCTCGTGACACGACAGAAATCACATCGCGCGCACAGCTCTAAACAGCTCTTGGCGCCCTAAAGGGCTGCAAAATAGGGTGCAACAGCGACAAAATGTTAATAAATGACAGCAAATAAACAAACAAAAGAAAGCTTCATGCAACTCGCTCCCTTACTGACTCACTCCATCACTCAAACCCTGCTCTTGGCCCACATAACAATGGGAGCGTCAAGGCAGCTGCTCCTGGTGCTTATGCTTCTGCTTTTGCTGTGGCTGTTGCAGCTCACAAAGATCTAGCAATGCATAATTTCATGTTTATATACATACATATTTTGCGAGTGCTAAGAAAAAAGCAAAAGCAACAGAAAAGCGAAGAAGTGGAAGCAGCGGTGGCAACACAACATCTGCAGCTGCAAAATGAAAGCAGGAAGAAATTACGGAAACAGGAAAACATAAACATGCTGCTGCCTGCCTAACTGCCTAAGAGGTCTTCCCTCAACGCATCCCCTTGCACAATCCCCTCTCACACTTCGGTGCGTTGGCAATTTTTCCATAAATTATAAGCTTGGAAATATTTCAAGGCAACCTCGAGAGTAGCTATTATGCGTATGTTTATGCTTATGCTAGATATATGAGCAGAGTCTTCGTCTATTTATGCATATGCATGAGCTGGTAAGAGTTGATAATTGCCATCGCCATGCAGTGCACTTCAATTTCAAGACAATTTTAAATTATGCAGACCCGGCTAATAGCCGGAGTTTTAACCCAAGCAATCCACTAAATGCAACTTAAATTTAATAATTAAGCTAATAGTGCAGCTGCTTTTGTTGAAATATTCATGGAAGGTGTCTTATGCAAGGCATCAAAATGCGTATCTCTTAAACACTTTGTGCGTTTCCGTTAACGCAACGTCAAATTAAAGGTTCTGCGGGGCGTATACGTAATTCAAAAACGTTTAAAATGCCATTAACAAATGCTCTGGGCATATCACATGATAATTTGTCGCTGGCTTAGAACAACAATTTGCGATTTAATGCGAGTGTGTTTGTGTGTGCGTGAGTTATGGCAATTAGTTAATGATTGCTTCGAATTTCGGGGTGTTTTAGTTAATATCGTATTAAATTTAAAGCACTCTTTAATGTGGCTTTACAATCAGAGCATCGGACTGTCAGCGCCGCACAACTCAATAAATCAAAAGCAAACCAAATCGAGGCTCAATTCAACTGGCAATTTCCCCTCGAGGCTATCAACTGTCATATCTCTCTAGTTCACCCCAAATGTACTCCACCCACCGCTATTTCTATTTATTGTAGTAAAAACGTCAATCAACTGAATAGTGAGCGGATTTACTTCAATACATAGACAACGAGACACAGCGCACAAAGCACAGAGCAAAGTGCAGACAGACGACGAGTCGATTGCCAGGATTCAGGATTCAAAAACTACTGCAAAACATATCAAATGATTGACTGACTGACTGACAAACTGTTTGACAGACTGACTGACAGATTGACAACTGGCCATCCAGTTGTATCCTTTAGCTGTTGGTCGTGTAACTGAACTCTGGCTGAACTCGGAACTAAAGAGCGGCGGCATCACCATCGGGAAACGTGACTCTGAACCCGACGAACAGCAACATGGACAGCAAACATTTCAATCCGATTTCCAGCAATTCCAATTCAGACGCCACACACACAGGCACAGAGTGAACAATTTGCATATGAGTCGGCTAAAAAATATATGAAGAAGAGAACACAAACATTTTCGCCTTCACACATACACACACACACATGGCAACCATTTCCGTTTCCGCACGTTTGACGCTGGCAAAAGCAGGCAAAACAACAGAGCAGCAGCCAAAAAAAAAAGTACACAAAGTAAATGCTAAAATGCAAAATGGAGTCAACTATCAGGATACCCTAGAAAATTCTTCTCACTTTCCATTCCAATTAAATCATAAAATATTAATAATTTTAATTGATATTTATATGAATGTATAGGTTGTTGTGACAATCACAACTTGTGGAGCCAGAATCACACAACTAAATTAATAACTAAAAAGCACATCAACCAAAATAACCTTCATTGCAAAATTGCGAAGGATATGCGAACAAAAAAATAACGAACGCAAACACGTTACACAAAATGAAGTTTGATTCTACTTGCAGGACAGCAAAAAGGCTGGCGCTGTTGTTGGCAGTCGAAAAGCCGTCTACCACCCCTTCCCTCTCCCTTATAGCTCCCTTCCTCCCCTAGCTACACGCCCCCTTTCACCACTAGCTCGCAATCGAGCTATGTTTTGCCTGACTGACAACCACCTTTTTGCACTGCGTGTCTTCTACGTTTGGGCGTCGCCAAAGTTGCATTAAAGAGCATTCAACAGCAGCCAACAGCCAACAGACAACATCCAACTTCCAACAGCAGCCAGCGACCTGTGGCATCGCCAACAGGGAAACACAATCCCCAATGAACACAAATCCCAGCCAATGTCACGTTTTCTTTTTTTTTGCGGCCAAGTGTTTGGATCTTAGCACTATTTGCATAATATTTGCACAAATAATTGAATTTGTTTTCTACTCCCACTCTCCGGCTTCTGCCTTGCTAAATTGTTGTAGAGAAATTGAGTTCTTTTTTCTTCTTCGATGGCAAAGTTTTATTCTGGTTCCCACTGTGCAGATAATGGCGAAATTTTTTAGCCGCCTGCAATTGAAGTTTTTTTTTTTTGGATGTTTAACTTGCCATGAAATTGAACGTTCAACATGAGAGTGCTTCATTTGTTTTGTCTAGAAAGTTTCAAATGGTTGGGGAAAATGTACGAATACCAAATTTGAATACATGTTTTTCGTTTTAAAGCATAATAAAATAAAGACTCTAGCTTAAGGAGTCAAATGTGAATTCCCAAAAAGACCGCAAGTTGATTTCGGAATAAATTTACTTCACGTACTTTTGATTAATAATTCAATTATTCTTCGTAATTGTTGTATTTCTTAAATTCAAACTTCCTGAAGTTAAAGTTAGCCAAGCACATTTCCAATTTGGGAGAAATTTTTCAAAAGAATCTAGTTTCCATTAATTGTTTTCCTTTAACATATCTCAAATTAAATTACAAAGAAAATCGTGTTAAATCACTTTCCCAATATATATCTAACATATATCTATTTATCTATAGCTATGTATCTTAAATTTTCTTAGCTAAAGTAAGTTAAATCATTTCCTCATTGTTGAGAATTATCTTTGTACTCGAATAACATGTTTCTATTTATGTTACTTTAATCCTATATCTAAAATGGTTTCAAAACAAAATATTCCAAGTCAATTTTCTCTTTTATAAAATGGAATTGAAGATACTTCGAATGTAAATAATTTGAATTCCGATTTAGTAAATTAATGTTGTACAATTTTATTATATTCTTACTCTATATGTAACTTAATTTTCAAGTATTAAATATTATTTTTCTGTATTATAAAATACCATATTTATGTCTGCAATTGCGAAAAGTCATTTGCCGCATGTCGCTAGCGTTGCTCATTTAGCAGTGCCACAAACGTTGCTGCTACACGTCGCAAGTACAACATGCATCACATGCTCATTTCTTACCTCCCGTAGTTGCAATCAGTCGTAGCAAAATGCCGCAAACAAATGCTTTTAAGAGGCGCCAACAAAACTGTGTCACTTATCAAATCAATGAGCGTGTGGCAAGCAACGATATTGGGGCGAAGGGATGCAAAGAAAAGTTCAACAGCGACTGCAAATGCAACTCAAATAAATGCGTTCATTTAACACGAAATGCAACTTAAGAGCTTGAATCAAATCAAATCAGCAGCAACATGGGGAAAAGAAAGACGAAGAGAGTTATAGGAAAGGGAAGAAAAAAAAAGCATCAGTTAAAAGCGACAAATTCGCAGTGTGTCAGCAGAGCAGCCACCGAGTTGTCGCCAGTTCTTGGTAAGTTGCTCATACGCCACGTTGCACTTACTTTATGCTCAGACTGTGCGACTGACTGGGGAGTTGTCGGTGTGAATAAGAAGGAGAAGGGAAAGCGGAAGGGGAAGGGAAAGGGGAAACGGGTAGCTGTTAGAGGTAATGCAGTGCCTGCAGCTGCTACTTCTGCAACTGCTCCAGTCAGCGACTTTGCGACGTTGCAACGTTGACTTAACTTGGCAGGGATTTACGGCCACGCTTCATGGAGCATGCAACGTGCAGCGTGCAACATGCAGCTTGCAGCATGCAGCTTGCGAGTGTGTAGAGTTTCCCTCACACTCTCCTTTCAGTCTTTCTCTTTTTATTATTAAGTTGGAATAGATGCTGCATAAATAAATCCATGTCGCTTTAGTCGACGTCATGTGGATAAAGCGAGTTCCTTTCGCATTCGCTTCCTCTCTCTCTCTCTTATGTGTGTGTGTGAATTTGTGTGTTTATTCATGTATTTCATTGCCTGGCATTTAAGTTTAACGTTGATGCATCGCATTCTGCATAATTAACATGAACAAGCGACGAGAATTGAGTCGAATATTCACTAGTTTGCCATTGCTGCTGTTCACTATATCTCTGTCTCACTCATTCCCTCTCCCCCTTTCTATCTCTCTCTATATATCGAGCTCTATTTATTCTGAATCTCTGTACATGTGCCTGACAGCTTACACGCCGTGTAAATGCCGCCAACTTTCGAAAATAATCAGAATTATTAAACATAGCAAAAGGTCGGAGTTCTAAAGCTGAAAACGAGGCTATTAAATTTTCTTTAATTATTTGGAGAATCTAATATTTAATGGTTGATATTAGATATAATATCAGCTCTAGTATTTTAAGTTCATATTTTTAATAAGTTTATTAATCAATAAACATTTATTTTTAGTCATACATCTATCCAAATCTATATTTAGTATTCCGATACCATACAAAATAAAAGAGACTATCAAAATAATAAAAAGACGATAGCTTCAAATAGTTTTTGCTATAAAAAATTCAAAAACTTTGAAGAATTCTATATAATCCCAACCAAATTTTTTTGGATCATAACTACAATTTCTACTCTCTTCTTTCAATTATTATTTATTCACTTGGCTAACCTTCGCATCTTTTTCTTACCTCTTTGCAGAGCCTTTGTGGACAACACGCACCTTCAGACACTGCACCTGAACTACAATCCACAGCTGAGCGACATACCGATGCGACTCTTCCAGGGCAATCCCAATATACTCGAAGTCTACATGCAGAGCAACAGCTTGCAGACACTCTACTCCGCCCAGTTCCCAGTTGATCAGCTGCAGAAGCTCTACCTCGGCGACAATCCGCTACAGTGCAACTGCTCGCTGCTCTGGCTCTGGCGTCTGGTCACCGGTAACTTTGAGGGCTCTGAACCACCGCTGGAACACGCTGCAGGCGGAGCTGTGGCTGCGCTGGCGAATGATGCGGCTGCTTTGCGGGACGAGGACGACACGGCCACAGCCAAGGCTGATGATGGTGTGGCTGCGTTGGCTGCCTATATTGCCGAGCAGCACATTGCGAATGCGCTGCAAACCACAGAGCCAAGCACCTATGAGCAGCGCCTAGAAGCAGCGGCCAGCGTGAGTTCGAGCAGCAGCAGTGCCGGGTATCTGCGCATGGATAAGCAGCAGATTGGCTGCGACATTTGGCGAGATGCGGTGCGAACGCGACGCCAGCTGCTGACCATGACTGAGGGCGAAATCACGTGTCCGGCGCACATTGTGACCGTGGTCTGTGCGGTCATCACGTGTCTGCTGGTGCTGATGATTGGCATCAGTGTGCTGTACTATCTGCGCTTCGTGAAACGACGCCGCAAGCTGTTGCACGAACGCGGTCCCATGCGCACCAGCAAGAGCATCATCAATGTGCATGACCGCATCCTGCAGGCGCATCATCAGCCCCTCGGCGGCGGCGGCGGTGCCGGCATGAGCATGACACTTGGCGGCTCCAATGGCGGCGGTGGCCTTGGCGGTGGTGGCATGGGCATGGCACTGAACTATCCTCATCATGCGCAAACGCTGCAGGCGCATCATCATTACCATCAGGCGATGCCGTTGCAGTCGCATGGCGGCATGGGTCATGAGTATCAGCAGACGACGCTGCCGCAGCTGGATAAGTTGGAGCTGGAGCGTTATCTGGCGGCGCAGTCGATAGCGAACGAGTACAGAGCCCTCAAGCCATGGGAGCTGCCCGTGAAGGATGCGGACGATGAGCCCGAGCATCTGTACGAGCGTTTCGATCACTACGAGTATCCCGATACGCATACCATGACCAAGCTGAAGCAGGCGGCGGCGCTTCAGGGCAGCGCTGTGTCAGCGGCAGCCGCTGCCGGTGCTGGTGGCAAGCCGCATGTGGTCTACGTATGACGTGGACGCGGTGGACAGCAGCAGGCACAGAAGCGGGAGAAGCAGGAGATGGAGATGGAAATGGTGGGCCTTGGACTGACCAACAATAACTATCGCAGCTATGTGCAGTGCCAGACTCAGACCAAGGCCAGTGGCCACTTTTGAAAAGCAAAAGCAAAAGCAAAAAACAGGGAAATAGAAGCAGCAGCAGCAAAAGTAGAAAGCATCACATTAAGTGAGGTTAGGTTATGTGTTTAATTGAGGTTATGTTCGAAACTCCTTGATTTCCTAGTGTCTTTTATCATTTTTCGATTATTCGATATTCGATATTCGATTTGAGTTCTGATATTTGATAACTCGCAACAAAGTTTAACAAGCGTCAAATGAAACAAGGGATATGTCTACGTGTATAGCAGCATACAACTATATAGTATATACGAATAAAAATATAGTATACTTACATATATATACATATATGGTATAATTAAAGTACGAGTAATTAAACGAATCGATTAACTAAGCCTAGCACTTAGTTTAACAACTTAAGTACACACTCACACCTAAATAAATGCAGAGAAAATGCAAGCAATAGTTGAGAACTCTCACTCTCTCACCTCTATCTCTCTCTTAATATCTCTCTCTCTCTCTCTCTTTCTCTTTCTCTGTCACTCTCTTTGCAATTACAAAGAAACAAGTTTAAATGAAACCCCAACTCATAGTTAAAGGCATTTAGCATTCTAATGATAAATAAATAGCATTTAGTCGATAAGCGCATTAAAAACTGAATTTCAAATGCAAAGAGTGTAAAAAGAGCGCAACAATAACTTAGTTAAAACAACACACACGAAATTATACATAATTTATTCTTATTGACTTTAATTTCCCAGCATGGCATTGACTGTTAGTAGTTGATTGATTGATTGAAATACCACACACAAAAAGGGGGACCAAAATAAGTCCATACTATATATAATTCCGACCTTAGAGCAGAGCGTTCAGTCAATGCCATTTGTTGGTCTCTTTTCGAATTGATTCCCAAAACTTTTTGGAATAAAACCACAAGAATATATTTAACACAAAAATAAGATGACAATATAAAAATTGTAAATGTAAGCAAAATTTAATTGCAAATATCATAATTGATTTGTAAATACTAATATTAACTATTATTAACAAAAACAAAACAAAAAAAAATACTCTACTCAAGCACAAATCTAGCATACGATTACGCACTTATTGTACATAACTTATTATTACATTTACATTTAAATTAAACATTTACATTTAGTCAAAGAGCAAGAGCAAGAAAACAGAAATCGCAAAGAATATATATATATAAAAAGCAATTTTATTGAGCAATTCTAATGTGTTGTTATTTTCGGTTCTTTAGCTTGCGAAATTTGTTGGCAGAATAATTTACACTTAATCGATTGGGTCGACAGCAAAGCAAATAAAAAACCCAACTGCAATTTCAATTTGTATTAAAATTGTTTCAATTCACTACAAACACAACACACATATGGAAATGAACTTGAAAATAAATTATAAAACTCGAAAAAAAAAAACAAAATAAACAAATAAATAAGCTAAATCAAAAGCAAAGCAAAGCAAAGCACTAAGCAAATGTTGTTCCAAAAATTGCATTTGTTTTATTTGTGAGCGAATTGAAACACAACAAAGAATTAAGCAAAACAAAAATAAAATGTGTGTATAAAATAGCAGCCATGCGTAAGTGAAAATAATATAAAATATGCAAAAATATTTAATTAAATGATAAAAACATAATTGATAGAAACGGCAAATTGCAGCAACAACAACATCAACAACAACAAAATTAACATGAACAAATACAAAACAAAATAAAATGTTATTTCTTATATGAAGACTGAAGAACACGATGATGGAAAAATAAAATATAAATAAAAATAAAATCAATACGTTTGTTTTATTTAAAACTAAAGCTAGAAAAATATTCAATTTTTAACTCAGAATATAATTAAAGTTTAGTATATGCAAAAACGCCTTCTTACGAAGCCTTCTGGCTTTGGCTGACAATCTGGTGACAATCTGGTGACATGAAATGGTATATTGTGAATGTAGTACTAAATCAAAATACCGAATATATATTTCGCTACATATTTTGGTTTTTTTTCGGTATATTAAGTTGGAATATTTGAGAAATAATACCACACTGATTTGCTTTTATTCAAAATGCATGAATTATGAAATACAGATATTCCTTTAGGAACAAAATCTAAGTCAAAGCAAATCGTATATGAAATAAATCAGACAGCTAGTAAACGACAAATAACTGGGCGATTGTTCATTTGTAGTCGAATATGCGACAAATGGGCAACAAATGCAAGAAAGGGCCAACGAAATAAAGCCATGTTAACAAATAAAGTGCTTGTTTTATGCGACAAATAAACTGCAGAAGAAATGTCATAAATCTGGGAGTGAATGGCAAGTGCTACAAAGAAAGTGACTCGATACGCCTACCAAACACACAGACACACTCTTAGGATACACAAAAACACATAGCAAGGGGCAGATACAAACAGCAGAGAATTGTGGCAGAGTCAACATAAGTAAGTAATATATTGCAACAAAGAGGGCAACTTGGTCAACACATGTTCGGGAGTATTTCACGCACTTGAGTAGCAGCAAAAATGTTCTCAAATATATGCCAAAGCAGAGATTAAAATACACTTTGTAATACAGAGACTACGAACAAAGTAAATGCATGACGCATTGCTCCAGGCAGACATAGACTTGAAAGCAAATAAAAGCGAGTGCCACTAATGGCATAGAAAAAACAGACACAGCGAAAGAAGTGGAAATACCTTAGCAAAGGAAAAAATATATGCTATAGTCTGCAGTAATCTAGTTTTAAGCCGATGTGGCATACATTCAAAATAAATATGTATATATGGCACACAACGGGAGAGTACACGTCAAAAAACAAAAGCACAAACAAGCTGCTTGGGTAACAAAGCATCTGAAGAATTTAGTAAATAAATCTGCATGCTTTCTAAATAATTAACATGCCTTAGGCCCATGACAAGCCATCGTCGCCATCGCCTGCTGCAGTCATTTACTTTCATTTTTAAGTGGATCCCAGCAGCCACTCATTGAGTTATTCAACTCGAGTCTGAGTCGGGCGAGTGCTGACACATGAATGGGAGAACAAAAACATTGTCTGTTGTTGTTCGCTGTGAATGATTGCAACGCATTTGTCTGGCAGGATCTAAGGATCTGAAGGAACATCAACCACATTCCGCACTCCATATTCCACAATTTACACACGAGTTCCGATGCAGCACCTGAGCCTGTTAATAATGGCATGTAATTAATATTTTGATAACAATTCGAGCCGCAACAACAACGGATTGTTTCATTAATTAAGTGAGAACGCTTTAAGGCAATTGGTGGAGCGCAAATTTCCTTTATTGCCCAATAAGTCATAAAGTGCAGGAAATGTTGACGAAATCTTCGACTGAGAAAGAGCCCATTAAATGCAGCCCAAGATTGCCGCTGCTTAACACTCCAGTGGAATAAGTATCCATCAGATACTCAGCTATATGACGCATCGTGGTCATAGCGTTTGAGTTACGAGTGTGCCAGCATTTTAATTGCTTAGGAAATTATACCGTAAAACCATATTTGCTATAGGTGCTGTCTTGTCTGCGCTTAAAGATACGACAACAGATACATTTAGGGGTGCAGATACAGATACAACTGAGCACAACTGCATGCATATAAATTTAAGTGATGTTGCCGCATAAACGATTTAATGGCCGAAATAAATTGCCAAATAAAAAGAAATGCTCAGAAATTCGTTTGTTTTTTCTTCGCAATCAAAGTTAAACACGCTCTGAATTCATTTAAAGCTAGCATCGGCAATTTGTTGTTATGCTGCTGCTGTTTTAACCGACTTCAACTAACCATCTCCCCAAACACTCAAAAATGGCGACAAACTAATTCACATGCAACCGCAAAACTGTTTCCGCTTATCTTGCGGGGTTTCTCGTTGTGAATTATAGCTTGTGGCATGCCAAATAAAGACAGAAAGAGGGAGAGAGAGAGAGAGAGACCAATAAAAGTGTGGCCAAGATAAGCAGAGTGGCTAAAAGGCACAACACAATGTAACAAGCGATGATTTCTGTTTGTATATATGTGTATCTGTGTGTGTGTGTGAAACAAAAGCGACTAACATAAACACAAACTGACAAAAGAAAAGCTTTTGGCTATGATTTGTGCCAAAGCAGAAGATAGCGCTGCAAAGATACTTTCAGCATTTGTTGCAAGTGCAACAAAACGCCAGCTGATAACCGGTTAAGTTGCAGATACTCGTTCATTTAGAGAGCGGCAAGATGTAATATCTTAAAGCTTTTAAGGCTCAAGCACGCCTGCACAACTTTTGTTTGGACTTCTTTTTATTTTTGCCTATTTGCTACTTCGGGTTGGCTTCTTGGTCACTTTCCACTCCACTCCACTCCACTCTCCACTCGGCACTCTGCACTTCCCTCAGGCTTTTACAGTAAGATGAATGCCTTTGCTTATCTAGTTGCCCGCTGGCCACTCTATTTTCTGTTTATTTCGGATTTGGATTCGGGTTCAGCTACACACAGCTGCTGGTTGCCTTTGGATTTAAGTTTGCGATTGGAATTGAGTTGAGGTTCTCGCTTCAGGTTCTGTTTCTATTTCAGTTGCTTTTACTGTTTCAGTTTCAGCTTCAGCTTCAGCATTCGGTTTCCGCCTTTCGTTGCCTGTCAAACGGTGTGTTAGGCCACAGAAAACAGATACGGAAATGGATACGCTTGCCACCCGAGTGTATCGCTCTTTGAAAGCGATATGTCTGCACTGTGGTCGGTGTTTTGGGTTTACTTTGGAGTTAACGCCAACTCCATAGCACAGACCACACACACACACACCATTCTCCCCTGTCCCGTGACTTGGATATCTTTCAGCTTGACAGCATCTTAACTAATATAATGCCCAATTTTCTGTGGTTTATGGCTTACAACTGTCAATGCCTCGTCCGACTATCCATCTAGCCATTGAGTGCTGCTCTCTGTGTGCATGTGTGTGTGTGTATGTGTTTATGTGGGGTCTTTGGCAGCCATTCTGGTCACTCAAAGGACAACCATTCGAACCCTCACCACCTCATCGCACAAAAGGTGCCTTTGTTGAGCTTTTTAAGCATTTGATTAAGGGATTTTTTGTGCTTTGCTCTTCGAAACATTGAAAGGTCGTTATTTAAATTGATATAAATGATATGTCTTCGTTTACGTTGCAGCTTCTTAGCTGCTTCTCTTCTGCTTCTTTTCTTGGTTGACTGATTTGGCCTCAAATTGTTGGCGTTGACATTTTGGTTTCAGCAAAGTTTTCACTAAGTGAATTTCCAATGAGTGCTAAGTGACGTTGATTTATCATATGAGATATGCGCACGCTAACATTCAACTCGTATATGTGCATATAGCCGCATTATTTGAACCATTCGCTTTGACGAATCAACCAAACATTGCCCCAAAACCTTAGAATGCCGTAACATGCCAAAGAGAATGCCAAGTTGTTTACGCAGCTGTTTGGCCCGCATTCGCAGGCAAACAATTATTGAATTAAGACAAAAGCAAATAATCTGTTTGCCTTAAAACATCTGTTATTGCGGCCAAAATAAATTCCAACAACAACAACAATCAATCTAAATACGTATACGAATGTGTAAAAGCTGCCGCACGTTGAGCATGTTAGCTTCATGTTTGCTTTTAGCCCGCACAGCGTTCATCGCCTCAGTGGCCTAATGGATAAGGCATCGGCCTCCTAAGCCGAGGATTGTGGGTTCGAGTCCCATCTGAGGTAAATGCGTGAGAAGCTTTTTTTTTTTACTTTTTTAAATTTTATCAATATAGAAAACTATTTTTAAAATATATAAATGGATAAGAAACCATCTCAATTAATTATTATCAATTTTAAGCAGTGAAATAGTTTTATATTAACTTCAGCTAAATCTAATAAAAGGCATATATGAAAAATGCTCAGAACTTATTTTTAAAATTCAAAATTATTTATAAAAAAAAATTTATATATAATATAAATTCCATGCGTGATATGAACCCGCAGCTACGCTACAGCATAACCAGCTCGCTACGAATGCTGGCAACAACAACATTCTTTGCGTTGTGTCTAAAGTTGAATAAGCGTAACGATTCACTCGATATCTCAAGAGTAGCAGCGCAGTAGGAGCCCAATTGACTAAAATAGAAGCAAAATATATGCAATAAAACTAAACACAATAAAAAAGAATATAAAAATGTAGTAATATACATACATTAATGATAAGAAAAAAATAAGTTTGCATTTATTTAATTATAAAACCAAATGAAATGCAGCCTAAAAGGCAGCTTTTGTTAATTTAATTTCTGCCTAAAATATTATTCTTTTTTTTGTATTTATAGTCATCACTGCCAGTGTACATTAATTTCTTTATTTAATAGAAGACTTAGTATTTTAAGTTTAAGTTGCATGTCCAAATGAGAATTTCTTTTCAATCCATATAATTGCTGTTGGTTTAGCTGCAATTCACATCGGTTTGCTGTGGTGGCGATCATATTCACAGTCGCTTCACAGCATAAGTTGAGCAGAAACTTGTTATCTCAGCAGCGGTGAGCGATATCTTTCGATTAGCAACAATCACACCTAAGAGTGCTGCTCTACGACTTTGTCGATGTCTATTTGGATGCCTATTAACTGCTTCGCAATGGATCAATTGCGTGAAGCCTTTGGCAAGAAGAACAACAGATGACATTTACTAATTACTCGACCAGTGTGCAATAATCTAAGGAAACTGGAAAAGTTTTAAGTAACTCTGCATAGGAATGCCAGCGTTTATTCGGTTCAGTCAATTATTATAATAATAGTTGATTTAAATAATTGCACCATCCTATTAATATAATAAACAATGTTATAAATTTATTGAAGACTTTTCGTGTCGACCACCAGCATATCAATTTGAATAATTTATGAATATATTAATTTCTCAAGATAAGCAAATTGCGACTTTTTTTTCATACACTTAAACGGTCAATGATTATGTGGTCATGTGGAAATCCCTTATTTTAATAGTAGTAATAAATTCTTAAGCTTGCGCTAAAAAGTTCAGTCAATACAAGAAATAAAAAATGTAGTAAGTGAAGATACCAATTGGTAAATAAAAAACGTTCTACGAAATCTTAAGTTCAAGATAAAAAAACGAAATATTTTGTAGACTTAGTATAGATTTGATGTTTTAATTTAGTTTATATTTCCATTCAATGTCAATGCTTAGAAACCAGTGCTTCCAGTAATGTTAGAATTAAATTTTTAAAGTAAATAAATAATTGAAACTAAAAAGAACCGATAATTGATAATAGATTACGTTAACATACTTGTTGTTAACGTAAATAAATAAATGAAAATAAAGAATTGTACTTAATTTCAAATTTCAAATTTAAAATAAAAATAAAAATAAAGAACTGTAGTTAATTTCAAATTTCAAATATTTTCTGCCTCTCCAAAAATAATACACAATTGATGATGGAATTTTTACATACGCATAAAAAAAACAAAACTTTCATATACCGCAAAAATCACATTCCCAAACACTGACGTCAGCCGCAACGAGTTTTTGGTTTTTTTTATATATTTTTTTTGCCGTGATGCTTCAATAAGTTGTGCAAATTTTTTGTATGTTTTCAAACATGACACCCAAAAACTTGGAGGTATAGAAAATAAATTTATGGAAATATTTGCACATCAATTTGGCTGCTTGGCAAACGGCAAGCGGTTTGCTCTCTCCAACTCCCCCGACCACACTCTTCAACTGACTGCCAATCACCGACACCAAACAGAAAAAAAAATGAAATAAAGGACCAAAAAAACGTAGGGAGAGGTCGGGGCAGTGTAACAAGCAAACACCTTTGGCTTCATTGAACTTGCCGCTTCGTGTTACAAATGCCAGGCAAAGTTTACTTTCCACATACGTAAACCGAATCAATTTCTGGTATGGAGAGGGAAGTATTTTTCAGCGATAAACTCAAGTTACACACCTTGCGAGGAAGGAGATGCATCGACTACAAAATGTTGTGTAAAATTTGCAAATGCAATAAATAAACTCGTTTCGTTTGCGTGGCAAGGAGACGTCTACAAAGTAGTGTGAGGATGTCTGCCCTTCTTCGAGAGAGAGAGAGAGAGAGACCCTCCCCCGTTCCACCCTCAATCTGAAACCATGTAACGGCTTGTTTTTAGCTTCTTTTTTTCTCGCACTAAACCAAAAGTGCGCCACATGTGGCTCCAACTGCTTGTTTTTGCTGTCTTTTTTCGGTTGCGCTTGAGCTTTTCCTTTTCACGTTTTTCGTTTTTCGTTTTTCCCCAAAGCATCCCTAAAAAGTATGCAAATAATTTTTGTACATCGTCGGCGCTTTGCCTCTCATATTTGATATTCAGTGTCAGTTGGCGGAAGGGTTACGAATATAAGTTATTGAAATTTGCATGCAAGCATGGCTGGGCGGGCGAGAGAGTTCCAAAGGGTGGCAAAGCCCATGTAAGGCAAACCAATTTACAACACTTGCGTTCCTCGTTTCGCACTCGTTCCCTTGTGGAATTCACCGGGGCACCGAGTTGCTTATTGTTTAGTCATATACTTCTAGTATAAATCTGATGTTTGAAAGTTTAACCGAGAGTTTTACATGCGATTATAAAGAGGTCTCGGTGGGCGTAATTGCTTCGCACTAGACGCTTGATTATGTTGCGTTTATTTCGAAGAGGAGCAAGAGGAATTGATTAAAGAAGAAATATAGAAATTTCAGAAACATTTCCTGAACAACCCTGCACAAAAAAAAGAACACAACACTGAATTCTGTTTATCCATATTCTCATAGCAGCCAACGCAATTTCCAAACAAACTTCGCTCATCGAAATTTAAATTGCAACTCGATGGGAGCGCGTATTGGGGATTTGCAGGCACTCGAAACTCCAAATAGCAAGTAATTGCCACTTTTTGTGCTCTCGATGAGCACCACTATCATCTACTACTGACCCACATTGCGTATTTATCACACATACGACGAGTAAACCACAACCGTGACTAAACCGGAAAAAACGATTCCCCTGCCACTCAAATGAGAAAGTGAACTTTTGCTATCACAAGTGAACCGTGTAGTTGATGACGTTCTTCTTGGTCGGGGAACGTCATCAACTACACTGCGGAATCGGCGGGTTCTTCACCCCCAAGCTTGTGTCATACGAGAACATTAATCCCAATCGTATTTCATCACAAACATTCAAACTTAGGCTATTCCCATACCAAAATAAAGAGGCCGCCTCCTGATAACACTATCAGCAATATCTAGAGTTTTTTGTTTCTCTTGCTCGTCTTTTTTTCTTGGCTCGTCTACCCGATTTAAAATCTCCCAGACTTGGCATTCAGTAGACAACCGCCTGTCAAGCTGTCACGATGAGTAGAAAGCCGCGTACATCGAGCAAACAGCGCCCATTCATTCATGGCGCCTCGCTGTTGCTGCTGCTGCTGCTATCGCTGGTAAGTTATTTGCCAGTCCGCGCGTGCCTTTCTTTTCTAACCTTATACTTGCTGTTGGTTTAGTTGCAATTCACATCGGTTTCCTGCTATGGCGATCACATCCGCAGTCGCTTGACCAAACAAGCTGAGCAGAATCTTGAAGCCATCACTGGAAATGCTGTAATCCAGGCCACCGAAGTGATTGATGGTGTTGTGGATGATCTGCTCATTTTGGACTCTCAGAATAGTAAAATGCTCGATTACCTCGGCAAATGTGAGCGATATCTTGCCGTTAGCAACAATCATACCAAGGAAACGCTGCAGTTGTTCTATGACATTGTCGATGACTATTTAGATTCCGATGCCGCCGAGAAGACGACGAACATTGAGACCCAGCTGATTGCCTTCTGCCTGCAACGCAATGGCTTCGATCGCTGGAAGCGCACCGTTCAATTGCGCACCAATCAGCTGCTTAAATCCTTTGGTAAAAAGATCCACAAATATGCTGAGTCACTCGACAAGGAGGAGCGTCTGGTACTTGAGCATCATTGGAAGTTGGTTTCAGTGCGCAATGGGCAAAGAAAGCTGGAAAAATTTCGAGATTTTATTAGCTGGTTGGCGCGATAAGAGCGCTCAGCAACTACGCATCGAGATGACATCGTGAAGATATTCTCCTCAGTTTTTTAATTACATAATTCTCATCAATTAATTATAATAATAACAGATCATTTAATTTATTGCATCATCTTATCAATATAAACAATGTTATAAATTCATTTCAGACTTTTCCGTGTCAAAAGCAACATATCTATTTTGTATAATTTATGAATATAATTTATTTCTCAAGATAACGATAATATTTTTATACATTTAAAGGGGCAATGATCCATGTGCCGTGTGGAAGAATTGTGTTTTATTAGCGCCAATAAAGAGTATAGTTGGTCAATACAAAAAGAAATAAAATATTTAGCTAAATGAGATACATACAACAACATTCGCATTCCAATTTAAAAATAGATAACCTCTTTATCTTTGTCTTCTCTGGCTATCTGCATGTTGTTATCTCTATCTCTGTATCATAAAACAAGTTTCATGAATGGCTTTTGTGTTTATTATCTAAGCATGCTCTAACATTACAATTTATGCATTCAAATCTATATTTAAATTAATGACCAGCTAATTATGTCTTGAAAGAACTTTCTATTGAATTTCGTTTATTTATTATTCTTGTAAATATCTGTTGTCAAGTCCAAGCCAAATTTATGCCCATTTCGATTTAGCTGCTCTGTTCAATAATAGTATGGTTCACTTATGATGCATACTCCTAATTCCTAATTTAAATTATGTAAATAATAAATAGTTCACAGCACGTTTAAGTGACTGGCCAAAGTAATTAAAGCAAATAACTATAAAAATTCACAAAAATCTATTTGATTTCTTTTTCTATTGAATAACCAAGCTTGCAGAAACCATATCAAATTTCGACTATAGTTTACATGTGTATATCGTGCTTGCAACTTTGAACTCACACTCTTCAACATGTCTATTTCCAAACACTCTAAGTGCATATGCACTCTGCAAAACTTCAACGATGGAATATAAAAGAAAAAAACTTTGCCACTGGCAATGAAAAACTTTTTCATGCCCCACAAAAACTTGCAAAAAATTATAAAACTGAATATGGAAGCTACGAAATTTAGACAAAACAACAATGCAACAACAAAACATGGCATCCTGAGAAGTAAAGTGATACTTTTTATAGCACCCAAAATTGCAGACAGCCCAAGAAAGATGTAAGACTTCTTTCTGCACACACACATTTACTCGCTCTCCTAGAGTAAGGAGAGTGGCTGATGCAACTGGCTGAAGAAAAATGGCAACTGCATTTCCTGTCTGAAAGCTGACAAAGTGCTGAGTGCATTTACGACTTTTAGCTGACATGCTTGTGCATCTCTGTGGCGTTTTTCTCCTTGGAAATATATTGAGATTCTGTTCTAATGTATGGTATAAGCAACGATATTAGAAAAGAAAATTAAAATACTTAATCATGGAAACATAGGAAACTCAATGAATTCGAAGATAAATTAATTGTAAACAAAAAAGAATATGTACTTTTTAGTACATACAATAATAACGACAGTATTTATGATTCTTAAAAACAGAACCAAATAATTTAATATGATTGTACAATCTGGTGTATTGAATGTGTATATATGAATCGATATACCAAATACAGCCTTCGATATAGTTTAATATATTTTTGTAAATATTATATTTTTTTATTTCTATGTCACAATGGAACACACTCGATACAGTATATGCTCTAACATTATAAAATCAATATCTTTCATCGTTGATTGAGAACAATTAGCAATATTTTCAGTTTAAAAATCATGTAAATTATTAAAGACATTGACTTTGGCTTTCATATTGATTTATCCAATTGTATCAATTTGGTATCTATAACAGAAAAAAATCAATAAAACATTATAACTGGTTCTTATCTTTTTGACTTACCAATACAAAAAAAACCTAAACGTTAAATTTAGTTTTCCAATTTTATATACATATATATACTGTGCTCCTATTGCTCATGGATAGAACAAAGACCCAGTCTCCAAATACACCAGATGCAAAAAGGAATAAAGCAAAAGCACCAAAATAAGCAAATCGCTATGATTATAATAAAATTTATTTCGGAAATAGTATGAACTTTATCGTCATCAGGTTTCAAAGTTCGATTAATTTCTTTAAACATTTTATGATTTTCCAACAACAATTTTAAAAACTGAAGACAAAATCATGGCATTATATGTATGTTAAATATATTTATCAATTTCACGAGATTACTGTATTTAGCTTAGATCATAAACCGAAATTAGTATATTCATGCAAAACAAATTATCCGTGCATTTTATCATAGAATATTCCAAAATTGTCCAATTGAACATTCTTTGATAACTTGCAAGATGTTGATTTAATATTACATTCAACATTTTTACAGTATTGAATCCATTTTGGTCCGGTTATCACCTAGATGTTAGGGCAAAAAAACGATATAGAATCTGCTTTCAAATCAGTGCATACAACTCACACATTTAATCAGACATAATGTTGCTCACTCGTACAGAATCCCATTCGCCAGAAGATCCAAATCATGAATGGAATGCAGCACAAGCACCAAAAGAGACTGACTACCAATATGATGACCCAGCTGGTTGTCGAAATCGGTGGATTCTTGTCTGGGGGCCAAGTTGATTTCTCATAATTGTCAAAGTCTATAGTGCTCATAATGTGTATGACATTTCACATAATTTTTAAAGTGTTTATAACTTTTAAGCCAGGGCAAACTATTTATTATGAAGTTGCTTTCAACATGGCAAATTTATGAAATAAATTATTAATTTGATGTTGAAAAATGTATCAAATAATTTACCAATGAATAGCAATGTTCAATTTATTAATGTGATATGAACTTGTCTGCAATTACTGTTGAATTTCAATTGATTTGTAAGTAGATCTGACAAACCCGACCCTTGCATTGTGCCAACTGCAATACTCAAGAGTCTGTTGAATCTCAAAAATTAAGAAGCTCAAAGTCAAGTGCACTCTTAACTCCTTCCCAGGGGAGAGTTTGTCATGAAGTGACTTCTAATGATGCCCGGCAATCCACTCACACAAGTGCTCATTAAACACACGCACACATCATCGCACACACACACACACACACGCAGATTCACACTCGCATATAATTTTTCGTAAGAAGAAAAAAAATTGTATACAAATTAATGAAATGCATTAAGGGAACTAGATGCGAATTGTACGCTGTGAATTGTGACCTGGGACTTGTGACTGGGTCGCAGAGTGCCTGCGCTCGTTAGCGTTGTACTCACACACATACATACTATATACATATATCATGTGTGTTAGGTGTGCACACACTCATGTGAGAAGCAAGGAACCCAACACAACCCTCTCCCAAGCACATTTGCAAAACACTCGCCTTGCCCATCATTATCATAATTTGAATACGTTTCTAGCGAGTTTTAAAATATTCATGCGAGTTGAAAGATTTTCAAGTGTTCGCACGTGTGTGTGCATTATAACGATTGTGCGAGAGATGTGTCTATGTGTGTGTGTGTTTGCCTTGTGTGCAAGAGAGAGTCCCTGATTATTATGGCTATATTTGTGTGGCCATTAGAGAACGCTCTCTCACCTCGCGACAGCTGCTTAATGGTTGCCTCTTAAAACAATGAAAAATTCAAATAAATCCCTTAGACTCAGTTCGGCATAATTTAAATATTAATGCTATGCTAAAATATTGAGACAAATTAAAACAATGAAGTATAATGGGAATCATAAGAAAGTGTCTCCCAAAAACAAAATATATGTACTTATCTTATATCTTGTATCTTTTAATAACTAAGGTGCCATAATAGAAAATATAAGTTTCACTAAAATCATATGAAATATTAATAACAAGGTTGAAGGAACGGAAGCTTTAAGCTGAACGGAAATGTATGTAACGCTCAGAAATATACCGAATATTTATTTTGGTATATTTCAGTAACTGTACATAAATTGAGTGAATTTAAATGATAACACCGCACCTTTCTGCGTGTATTGAGAACGGATATTATAATATCTCACAGTCGAACAGAATAATAATAATATTAATTAATAACAAACAAAATATAATTAGTTGAATAGCATTCCAAAATTTTAAATCAATCATTATTTGTTACCTAGTTTTTTCCTATTTTAGTTATTATTATTACAAATTGTCTCAAAAATCCAATTTTAACAAATAATTTATATTGCCCAATATTTGGGAAAAATAGCACAATATAACATAATAATTGCTTAGCTAGTACCATTGATACATACTTTTTATAGTATACTTCTTATATTTAACCATCTGTTCCCCTACTTTGTTCTCTTAATTAATTGTTATTAAATACTGCAATACAATTTATTGAGATAAAATGAAAACAAACACGCTAACATTTTATACTAAAAATAATTAACTGTAATAGGCGCATATAAAAAGCAATTTAGATTTAATAGAGAGCATACACACAAATATCACGCTAACATCATTATACATTAATCGCAGCATTTGTCAACTATTAGGGGAATTAGCAACTGCTGTTGGCTAATTCAAAGGGTTAACCATTGGCAACTCAGCGTTGGCTTTGGCGTTGCATTCAAAGGTCGCCCTGGCCCCCGCAATCCAAAAAGCCGCTGAGCTACGAACAACTTAAATGTCAGGCAAAGCGACAACGAATGCGCATTCAGCATTCACAAATACTCACACAATCACACACACACACACATACATATATGTATGTATACATATAACGTCGTCATACACGTGGCTGCATGTCAAAGTGTAAAGTTTTGTGGCGCAAAAAAGTGGCTCAAAGCTCACGAAAAAAGCACTCGTTGGGGATGCGATGAGGATGGGGGTGAAGTGGCACGCAGCGGGGGATGACGTTGTTGTTGGCTGTCAAAAGCGCCGCTTGTCGATGCTAAAAGTTACGTTTGGCTTTTGTTGTTGTAGTTGTTGCTGTTGCTATTGCTGTTGCTGCTAGCAACCCTTTTAGCTATTGCAATTTTTACCTGACTGCCGCGAGCTCAAAAGTTGCCCACTTTGCAAAGGGGTGTCGAGAGAAAGGTTTTGAAACTGTGTGAGCACAGCTCAAAAAACTAACGCTCATTCCTATTGCTGATGTTCTTGATGCTTGTGCTGTTGGTGCTTGCTCGCTTGGATTAAGACTGCCGTTGGAATCCTCATGTGAACGTACGAGACACACAAGCTACATGTGAAGGGTAAGTCTTAAGAAAACAACTCATGGTTCAAGCATCATACGAAGGAAAGCAATTTGTGAAGCATTTATGTTGAAGTTACCTTACTTGTATACCCATTTTTAAATGAATACCTAATTAAAAAATAACTAATCTGCTGCATCCGTACACAGAGAAAAAGTCTTATATTGAAAAGTACAATCTTGATTTTGTAAATTATTCTAATAAATTTCAAGAAACAAGAATTACAGATATAAAATTCTTAAAACAAAATATCGTTCTTCAACAATTATTTTGAGGCATATGTTATGTTACAGAGTTTGCTTGTCTCTGAAATGTCCACTACACATTTTTAATGAAAGCTTAACAATGCGTTACTATTCATTAAATATACCAAATGAAACTCCCAAAAATACCAAAATATAGGATATATTCGGTATATCGATTATTATATCACAGAGTACGAAATATACCATATTATCAACCAAAGCAACTAAGACTCGAATACAAATTAATTCTTAAATTTCATAAAAAAGCCAATATAGTAGAAATATTGTATAATTTGTATCTTGAGAGTTTAATTTTTGTTTATCAATTCAGTATTTAATTATGATTTGAAAATATATTCTCTATCTTAGCACGCATTAAAAGTAATATACGTTTTTCAATCAAGGATTTTGGCATCCTAAGTTATCTTTAAGAAATTTCCCCTCTTTACAGCGAGCTCATATCACATCCGTTATCTCATTTTTGCCAAATGGCCGTTTAGGCTGATTTTGTTTTGTTTTTTTATTTGACTCCCCCACCACAAAAAAAGTAAAGAAACGAATAGAAAGCCAACGCAATCATCATCATTATCTTCTCAAGGGCCGATCATCGCGTTGCCATCGTAATATTCATTGGCACTCAAGCAATGCGACCGAATTGCAGTCGTAAACTTGATTGTAATAGTATAATTTTTTACATAATATATATACACAAGCATACACGTCCACATTGTGGCCTATTTGGCCCAGTTTAGGTTCAGGGTCCAGCTGCCTATGATTGTTGTGAATGCGAGTGCGAGTGTGAGTCTGAGTCTGAGTTTGAGTATTGTTCGTTGTCGAGTGGGTGTCTTTCATTTTCATGCAATTTTTATGTGCACTCTATTCGTTACCGTTATGCGAGCTTATTTATAAGCACAGTCCCCGCACTCGCCCCCGCTGCCAGGACGGAAGCTGACGCATAATCCGCCCCCAAAGACCTTTCGTTAAGATTGCGAGTCCTTCTTCCTTCTTCCCATGCCGAAAAGTTATTGTTATCCTTTTGTTTTAGTGGAGCGTCGTCGTACATGGCATGTGTATCTACTTTTTTATGCTGCCCTGCCACGCCCCCTTTCTCGGTCCACAACACTGATAGCCAGCCATGCTCTGCACGCCTCTGCTCGCACGCTGCACGCATTGATTCATAATACATAAATATAAATATTGCGTATACGCAGCATTGCCTTAACAGTCATTGCCATAAATTCTTATAAACGTGCAGGGCGAAAGGGAACGAACGATTTGCGAGGAGGAGTGTGAGAGAACGTCCGGCGCAAAGGCACACAAAGACGCCGAGTCATCAATCTTTTAGCATTTCACTTAGAAGATATACGAGTATGTATTTGCGAATCGCCCTCAGGAACTTCCACCTCGCTCCATTGGACTCGTGCTTGTATTCGTATTGTATTGTGGTGGCAAGACCTGGTTTTGCTTCTCGCTCTACTTTCAATATTTGTGCATAAATATTAATATTGCATGACCATGTTTATTTGTTTGCTCAACGTGGGCCACGCCCTCTAAGATCGCCATCCTTCTCAAGAAATTGTAGCTTAAGTTTTGAAGTCAATGTTGTGGCAACTCTTGCAACCTTTCCGCATAACATAAAATTGATTCATTAAATTGAATTATGGTTTTAAATACAATTCAAGTCACTCTTTAAGATTGACGTCTTGATGCATTTAATAATAATAATCAATAGATGTTTTCCTTTTAAGTTAAATTCTGGATATTAGTTGTAATCTTACTATTAGTTATAATAAGAAGCTGTTTATTTATTTAGTATATAATATATGCAAATACATATACGCAATACATAAAATTGATTCATTAAATTGAATTATGATTTCACACTTAACTCCAGTCGCACTTCAAAATTTACATAATTTAGAGGTTTTCAAATATAATAAATGTTACCATACTAGATAATCTAAGTTGGGTTAGAAATTCAAAATTTTATCTTGATATTCATTACTAAAATAATAATAATTTATTGCGATTATTATTTAACTTTTCATTTACAGCTGTCGAAACTAAGATAAATTTCTTTTGTTGATTTGAAGTTAGAAATGCAAATGACAATTAAAATCATAAATATAAATCATAAAAATATTAATTAACACTTGAAATTTAAAAGTAAAAGTTAATCCATAGCATAAGCCTAATTTGTTGATGTATGGAGAAAGGAAAAAGTGTCTATAAGACAACTAATATTAATCCTGATTAAATGGTTTACAAAAATGGATAATTATAAAATTATAAATTTAACAATATTTGTATGCTAAAAATGTAAAAGGAAATGATTGGATATTTGCTACAATTTCAATTGGATATATCTCACTTGCTGTCTGTGTCACCTAACGAGTGGAAAACCTCTATTTACGCTTTAACGATTTCAATTTTATCTCACTCTTTCCAATATAATAGCCCGTAAATACAGCAGACTCTACTTCTCACTTCTTACGCTCAATGCAAATGCCAAATTTTGGGCGCCCTGGGGCAAGTGTCTCATGCAAATGTCTTAAAAGTAAAAATAATAGATGATTGTCTGTGGAGTGAAGTGGAGGTGGATGTGAATGTGAATGTGAATGTGGATGAGAATGATATGGAAAGTGCACCCCCGGCGTGAATATCGCCGTTGGACAAATCACAGCACATGTTGGCATTAGCTACGAATTATGACCAGACAAGTGCAGTCACAGAAGGAGTCGGAAGGAGGCGTATACATCGATGCAGGACACACTCGAGAAATACGAAAGACACATTTTATTGATGTTAATTTAATGCAAAAAAATAAAACAGGCGGTTCTGCAGCGGAAATAAAAAGAAAACCAAAAAAAAAAATAAAAAGAAAACGAAGCCAAGCGAGACCGAAATAAAAGATTTGCATATAAACAGGCGTCGATACACACACAGATACACACAGATATATATTCGTATATATAGTATAGAGTCAGACACAAACTACGAGTTCACAGACAGAAGCATTCCGCCAACATTTGCATAACAGACGGGACCCGAAACTGTCATTGCCAAGGTTTTACATCCGCTTGCCGCAATCATTGTCTGTGTCGTTGTCCAAAGGGGGAAGGCGAAAAATTGGTAGTGGAGGTAGAATGGAGTACTGAGGGGTGTACTCCCCGTCCATCAATAATATTTATGGCGTCGTCTCATTCTTAAATTGTCCACGCGACATATGCAAGTGGATATTGCTCTATTTTCAAGTGGATGCCGTTTCCATTCTGATACCCATTAAACTTGCGAGTACGAATACGAAGGAGAATTTTCCGTATATCGTTTTGTAAAAAGGCCGTTGGTTTGTTGCCAACAATTTATTGGCATGTGTAAACAGCCGACACTTCGATGCGAGCTGCTTCTTCCCCTCCTGCCCATCCAAAAGCAGTTCAATATAATTGCAAATATTTAAATTCAATGCAAAGTCGTCTTATCGCCGCGTTCCCCGTCATTGGATGTGTGTAATATTGAACGCTGAAATTTATTGCCCATCGCGAGAGAAATCCGTATTGGAATCTCGCAACAACCGTAGCAAAATATATCCGTTAACACATAATGTGTGTGTGTGCGCATTGGCGCTAATTATTTGGGCCCCAAATGATGGGCCAAAATGCGCGTTGAATAAATGACATTGCGACGGGTTAATTAAATTCCTCTTGACAAATGACAGCTATTGATGGTTTCGGTTTTAGATATTATAGCAAATCAGCAGAAAGGTTGAAAATGTTTGCCATTAACTTTTATTAGACCATTAGACATCAAACATAACTTAATTATGGTCTATATATCATTTACCTAAATTATGGGATTAAATACCAGTTTTGATTTTTAATTTATGGTTATACTATTATTGCATGTTAAAAATAATTACGATAAACTTTTATTAGACTACGTATTTTTATTATTTATTTAACATTAATTTTGAACATTGCACATTAACTAAATTTATAACTAACTTAAGGGCTGCAAACAAAACTTAACATTTAAATTGTTGGCTTTGATTGGAAATTTACTTACTTTACATAAATGATAGTCGAACGAACAGAAATAAAATTTACATCACAAGTATGGTCCAAAATAAGATATAAAAAAAAATCAAGTAAGAAAGCGACGGTAGAGTGTGCTCGACTGTGAGATACCCGTTGAATTAAACCAAAACAGTGCCGTATTAATTTTAAAATATACCGAATATACCAAAGGGTATATTTGGAGCATTGATATAATACTCCATTCAAAATAGACTTTTGTCCACACAAAATAATTTCTTTAGTAACTTCTTCAATTTAATCTTATCGCAAACAAATTTTTAGGATTTATAACGACTATAATTATTATTGTATTTGCCAAAAATATAAAATTACGCTTGTCTGCTTGCACAAATAACATATTCTGTCGAAAGGATGAAATATATGTGACTGTGATTAACTTTTTTTTACAAAAAATACTTTTTATTTAGCATAAATTAAGGGCGATCAAACACTATTCAAATTTCAAATTAAATTTAGCAATTTTATCAATATTATGATATGTTAACCAAAAATTATTTACTTATGATTTTGGTCATTCAATGAATTATTCTTATATTGTAAGTACATTAATATTTTGTCTTTTAAGTAAATTATTTGTATATGGTAAGTGAAAGCCATGTAAAGCTGCAATCCTTAATAGCGTAAAATTGATTTACAACTTTTGGGATTTAAAAAGGAAAACCAGAAAAAAAAACTTAATGCACATCCAAAGGTTTAATCTTTGAATCAAAAGTTGCCTGCTCCACTCCAGCTTCTGCCGAGGCACTCGCCAGCTCACCAGCATGTACGTATATAAATATTGTACTTGCGCTGAAGCGCATAAATAATTTACACAAATCACCCGCTAAGCTAGCTGGCACAGTTCAAGGCAGCGACTGCAACCATCAATTCCCCACTCCAGATTCCATAGCCATCGCTGTGACAGAAAGCGTTCTCGTTCCTCCTCGGATCCATGGTCTGGCTTGCCACACACACAATTTTTGATAGATTTGGCGCTGGCTGTGGCATGCAGCGCGCATGTAAACATCGGCTTTTGTTAATCAAATTAAGTGCAAGTTAATGTGCGCACCACCCACAAATGTAGCTCCCACATTGAGCTGAGCTGAGCTGAGCTGAAGAGAATTATTGCAGAACATTATTCGATTTTTACTTGGTTGCTTCACTTTGTTTGCCCACTCGAAAATGATGAATAATAAATTGCTAATCATAAATATTGCGAAATCAGGCGATGAAATGAGCAGCAGCCAAACAGAAAAAAAAAGGAAGTCTGCCAATATCTGAGCTCTCCTTTTTCGCTGGCTGTTAAGCAATACAATGCCAAAAGTACACATTGTTAAATTGAAAGGAAACAAATGTAAAATTTATACAGCTGCAGTGGCCGCAGCAGGAGACTTTGGACTTCGCCCCATTCAATGTGGAGCTGCTCCCGCAGCGCATGCAAAATCAAAGATTACTTAGCGGTGGGTGGAGTCAAGCAGCAGCGGGATAAGAAGCGATAGATGAAGCGAGCTTCGCTGATGCTGGCAGGCATCTCTAATGGTCTACAAAGTTTGCTCAATTTGCCAACAGGCAGAAACAGTTTTTTATCCATTTTTCATCGTTTTTTCTTTATTTTTTTAAAGGTTTTTGTTGTATTAGCGAGTGTAAAGAATTAAAAGTTGAGCCAGTTTTTACGCTTCGCTTTTGTTAATTCATTAATTTACAGAGCTTGCAATATTACTTAAGCAGTTCAATTAAAGTTAATTCGTTTACATTCTCTTACGCTGGAAATGGATATTGCATATCATATTCTCTAGCAAAAGCATTCTTATGCAGCTCGTGATCAACATACAGCCCAAACATTTGAAACTCAGCCCAAAGAGGAACTTCTGAAGCACTTGAAATTTCATGTGTTTCCTCCAAACACTTTTCTGTTTCCCTTGATTATGCTGGAAATCCACAAAGAGATCGTTCAGGCTAAAAGTTGTCATCAATCCGTGTACCCAAAACATTTATTTTTACAAATCTTGCCAGTTAAATATTAAAAGTAGTTTTTGCAATTGTTGATTGAAATTTAAAAGCTGGATAGCATACATTTTATTTACTCATTCACTTCAGTTTGATGCGTAACTGAAATTTCGAGAACTCTTTCAGCTTACCGCAGCAGAGATTACTCAACTTGGCCACAAAATCGTGTTGCGAGTGCAACCCCCAATCGATCATATCTGGTGGCCATAATGACGCAACAATCGTTAACCGGTCGAGACCTGGCAACTGACATGCAACTCCAACAACAACAATCAACTGCCACTCGCACTCTGCTTCCCTGCTCGGTTACTAATTAGCGCTCAGAAATCAATACAACTGGGGCACAAGCATCGCCATCGCAATCAGATTCATTGGGTTACGTGTTGTGCCAGACAAATGCCATTGCGATTGTTCCGGAGCAATCAACACGAATCTGAGCTAAGTCCAACATCGACTCCAACTCTGGACGTGAAGTGAACTGGACTGAACTGGAATGGAATGGCCGGCAGCAGCTGACAAGCTTCTCATGAGCCAGCCAAAAAATTGTTGACCAAAACTCACATCGAATGGCCATGGCTAGAACAAATAATGTACAAAAGTCAAGTGCAGCACAACGTTGGCAACAGTCGCAGTTCGTTAGCACAAAGTGTGGCAGTCACATTCTCTACATTCAACAGCAGCGGGAAAAGTGAATTGAAACCCCAGTTGTGGCATTAAGAAAGCAAAAGGTAAGTTGTGGCCTCAGCTATATTTCCTGCATTTCGAATCAGCAACAAAGCACTTTTAATTAAATTTCCTGTTCGATACAAACGCAAAAAACATTGCCTACTTTTCTGCGTCCTCCCCCACACAACAAAGAGTCACACACTCCCATACACACACACACCGACTCGTAACCACAACGTTTTGAGTAAAACAATGGTTGCAACAACAAGAAAAACAACATCAATTTGCAGCGTCTCAGCACGAAGCAGCTGCTCACTCCAAACGCTCAAAGATCACGAATATGCACAAGACACAAGAAAAGATGCTGTACTTAAAAGCCGATGACTGAGTACACTATTCATTTGAATAATAAATTAAGAAATTTCAACCTATTCAAATAGCTTTTATTAAACATTAGTAATAATAATAACTTTAATTTTGATATATGTATTAATAAATTTAATATAAAATAATATAAATATATTGAAGACTCCATTGAATATATCACAAAAATAAAAATAAATCATACTTAAACTTAATTCTGAATTCTAAGAAATGATTATTTATTGACCATTAAAAACATAAAAATATAATTCAACGAAAATAAACAAAATTGAAAATAGGTAATTAAATACGATTTACTTTCAATTTTAGAATAATTTGAAAAATAAATTTTATTGATTGATAGCCTAATTTACTTTATTGTAAGTAGATATAGTTAGTTAGTTATTTCTGATGTCTGCATTTTAACATCAACAAAGTCTCTCATTGGTATTCTGTTAATTTTCTCATTATTTTTAGTGGAACCTCAAATACATTACAAAACGAGCCAACATAATTTGGTAATTAAATAGCTCACAATTTTGAGTTTAAGCAAAAAACTTGAAAACATTACAAAGAAGGAATTTAAACCAATATCTGTTTCATGTTACTTATATCAAATTAGCGTTTGTTTAATATTGATTGTAATGATTGTATTGGTAAAATTCAAATGAATGCAAAATATAACAAAATTGTGTTTTTAAAACATTTTCTTAAAGCTTTTCAAAATATGGGGCCATTTTCTTGATCATTAGAATATAACTCTGACAAATTCATTCCACATGTGTATGTTAAAAGCATTCGCATAGAGAAACAGGCAACTCAATTGAATAATATAAAAATGTAAAATAATTATTTTAACTAAGCGCACACCCAAAGTAAACATACCCCATTCAAAGGGTATTCAATACTCAATAAGAAGATGCTGCTTCTGCTGCTGGTTTTGCTGTTGCAGCTGCTGTTTCCATTGCCGTAGCTGTTGCCACTGAGGACAACAAAATGGAGCTGCGAATTGTTGGCGCATGGAGCGGAAATGCAAGCTAAGTTCGCTTGTTGTTGCTGCTGCTTGTGGTTGTTGTAGATGTTGCTGTTGTTGTTGGTGGTGGTGGCACTGTTGTTTCTAGTGGCATGGCCCATGAATATTCATGGCGGTTGCTGGGGCAGTCATTCATTCATTCGTGATTTCACGCAACCGGCAAACAGAGCTGAGCAAAACTGCGCAGAGAAGACAGCGACGACGACGTCGACGACGTCGACGACGATGGCAGACAAAACATGAAATCAAATAAATAAACAAATGTCAGCAGCGTCGGAGGAGAACGCCAAGAAATTGGCGTGAAAATAAATCAAGAAACAAATTGGAAAATTTGTTATTTCGCCAAAGCAGACAAGAGACAACAAAACCGGGGCGGACAGATGACAAACCAAGTGGAAGAGTTATCTCTTCTTTTTGTTTTTTGTTTTTTTGATAGTAGAATTCAAATGAATCGATTAAGAGGCGAACATCAATTTAAATACTTGTAATCAATAGGGTTAAGTGTGCCATCAACAATGCAAGTAGAGAACATAAAATGTAGGCTAGGCCTTTGTAACTGTTGAAACCAGACCGATTGTCCCACAAACTGAAGGCCAATTAAAATGTCCTCTAGGCCGTTTTTGCAATTTAATTAACACGCAAAGCTGCAAATATATATATATATATGGAGTAGTACTTTTATACCCGCACATAGCTCGCAGCAGCAACAACAGAGAGAACGAGCTCTTGAGCTGCATAAAAGGCATCGACGGGAATGGCGGTCAGAAGTTGAAAATGTAACTCTGGGCGCTATAAGAGCATAAAAATCGTTTATTTAATTGTAAAATATACATATTTAAATAATACCCATTAAAATGCAGTAGCAGATCGCTCGCTTAAGTCCCGCTCCAGCCCTGCCCATATCAGCTGCCAAAGGTAATCAACTGAGCGAAAGACGTAAAAAAAACAAAAATAAAATACAACCAACCAACAAAAAAAAGAGAACTGCATTAAAAAACCTTTTTAATGTTGCCCATGTGCACGATGGCAACAGTTTCTGGGCGCAGGATTCGGTATTCGGCATTCGGGTGAATGTCTGCAACTCCTGGAAACTCTGCGTCTGCGTCTCGCCAGGAGTCTGGGCAGCTCTTTGTGTTGCTGTGGAAAAGGGCGAAAGAAAGAGAGGAATAGGGAGAGGGATGCGAAGGGCAATGGGCATTTACTTTGAGTGCACTACGCTCATTTAAATGCAAATTTATATGAAATTTTAATCCAGTTTAAGGACTCTCCGCTCTACGCAACGAAACCTTTTGATGTTGGGGCAGATGGCCGACAGCCTGAAGCATCATCGATGTTGCCCCAATTGCCACCTCTCCTGACCCAACCTGGACAATGCAACCTTATAATAATGAATCGGTTTGTTGTAAAATTTAATGCTCGTGTTTGGTAGCATGTAAGTGGCCCAATGAAGCAGAGGAGGGATTGGACACTGCAACAGTGAGCTCTACTTAAACGAGGCTCAACAATATATATTTGTATTTTATATATAATTTCATTTAATGTGCTCTCAATCAGTCCCTGTAGCAGCCATTTGCCGCCATAATTTTCTTCCAGCGTTGTGACATAGCGCAATTTCCACGATCCTCTGGTGAATCTGGTGAGTCCTTCACCTCGTGCTCTAATTCAAGATCCAACTCTGGCGGCGGCGTATTTGAAACCTTTTTGACCAAATGAAATTCGCAGCGCTTGCAGTAGATATCCTTCATATGGCGTGGTTCGAATTGTCGATTACAAATGATGCATCCTCGGTAAGATAATCGGCAACGCTTGCAGCGATGTTCCTGCTGAGAGAGTTCATGCCACAGACAACGATGATAGCAGTTGCTGCATAAATACAACCTGAAGTCGCAATCGTACATGTTCATATTGCTGCAAGTTGCGAAATGATGAGCATAAAAAATGCAAAACCTTAAACAATTAAATTACCCTTTGAATTTGCTATAATTCAATGCTGTTGATCTTCTTTTATGTGGCAAATGTAATCAACTCACTCTGAATTAAATTTCTCATGGACTACTTTATGAAATATAATATTGTATTTCTCATTATGTTGGTAGAATACAATTACGTCACTTTTATGATGCATTTAAACCTCAGTCGATTGATTCTCGGCTTCATTGCGAGAGCTTACACTTGCAAAAATAAACCATTCAATGAAGAATAAAGCAGGATCACAGAAAATGCAAATTGTGAATTTTAAATTTGGCATTCAGTTCTTTCCTCAGTGTATTCTTAACCAAATTATGCGCAACTTTAATGCCTCATTTGTGTCGGGAATTTCCCGTTGAGATTTACTTATTCCATATGTCGTTCAATCTTCAACGCTTTTATCTCGCAATCTGTGCATATGAGAACACACAAACGCACACATTTATGGCTACTTCACTCGCGCTCACACACACACATGCTCAATCACTTATACGGCATAATTTACATGGCATTAAAAACAGCAATAATGATTTATTGTTGTATGTTTCGTAGCCATCGCCGCCGTTGCAGACGCGCCACAAAAACATATTTAAAACGACATATTTATGCTTAATGAACAGTAAACTGATACGAGCCTACAATCAGAAAAGACTGCATAATATAAAATTCATAAGCGCTTAATAGCACATATCGAAAAGTCCATATAAAATTATGAGTTGCAAATAATTTTATGACCTTGTGTAGCTTAATTAGTCTATGATAGAGCATCGTGTGCCATTAAAACCAAATTGCTTTCAGGGCGAGTATAAAAATCATGCTATGACTTAAATAGTATACTTACCTTTCCTTTTCCTTTTATGATACATATTTTAATTTCTATTGTTCGATACGAGCACAGTCAGAAGGAAGTTTTAAATTCATACTATTACTTAAATTGTGTATGTAATGTTACTTATTGTATACATTTTCTTTTTTTATTTTACACTAGTTTTTTTTTTTGTAAAGATTCGCAACATTTTCATTATGAGTTACGAAATTTACCGCTTCGCCTGAAAGTATGCTACAAAAAAGTTAAAAAGTCCAATTAGACCCAAATGGCTACTATTATTACTGAATGTGTGAAATTCATTCAATACGCATTAAATAGTATATCTTAGTTAGTTTTTATTTACTTGCTATTCTATATTTTAGTGCAGACAATAGACTCTATTTCATTAAGTATACGCAACCGTTTCAAAACGCCTTATAAATTTTACAGAGCAGCCTGAAAGTATGCAACACGAAGAATCGCAAAGCAACACGTCAAGAACAATGACGAGCTGGGATGGCAGCAACGATTCGCTGACAGCATCCACAGCATCGCTACAGCAACAACGAAGTGAAACAACACCACGAGCTGGACCAGGACTTTTGCTATTTCCCGGTACCGCTCAAAGGCATCATGAAAATCAGGCATCGAGGCACCAGAAAGCGAATACGACAACACTAAATGCGAATGCAAATGCGAATGCGAAGGAGAACGAAGTGCTCATTAATCAACGGAAACCGTATAGCATTCGCAGCTTTCGTCGTCCGCCGCTTTGGCAACCCCCGCCGGCCAAGCAAACAAAGGAGGCAGAAACACCGCAGGACGGAATTGAGAATACAGCTTACATAGCAAAAGCGCAGGCATTCATAATCGAGTTTCTGCAAGGCTCGTCCATACACGGTTTCATCTATCTGGCGAAATTCGGGCTCAACTTTTTGGAGCGGTAAGTTTGAAGGAAGGAAATATTAAAACAAAATGGCTTTGCTCTAAATAAAAATGTTAAGAGCCTTAGATTTAATCAGTAAATAATATAAAATTCATTCTTTTATATCAAAATCTTAAAACTTTTTCTTTATCTAATATAAAAAATAATAAATATTCTCCTTTTTGAGCAGATTCAAACAATAATTTTAAAAGCAATAATATCATTTATATTTTTATTTTGTTTGAAATGAAAATTAAAGTTTACTTAGATAGTAAATAAATATTGTATTCAGTTGAGTAAATTTAATGTTGGAATTAGATTTCAGCACACGCATCCGCCGTTTTCAATCGTGTCCAATTCTTTCAACCAATTAATTTTCAAATTAATTGAAACCAAAAACCTCATTACAGCCTGGCACCAAGTCAAATCGCAACCAAAACTTTCGCTTTGGCTTACTTTCGCTATGGTTTCGTTCAGTTCCAACTATTAAATGACACCCAAACTATAAGTCGAGGACTTAAAATGTTCTAAAGCACTCGCACGTGCAGACCGCAGCATTGAGATTCAAACTCCAACTCCGAATGCGATATCGCTGGCATATGGCATCGGCCCCAAAGGGATGTGCGTGCCTATATATATACAGTATAGAGTAGACAGTGATAAGTTCTCTTTCCCCCCTCGCACACATAAAATTACACATGAGCAACAAATTTTTCTACATCTTTCGTATGCGTTAGGTGGTGGTGATGGGGGAAGTATTATTTTTGCCGTTGGAATTTGTATTTGGTGAAGCAGCGGAGCAATAAATCCTAAAAACTGACATGACATGACAAACAGGATTACACGGAATGTCTGGCAAGGCTTAAATTGGTAACACACTCCATAACAGAAACCGAGAGGGCGGCATCACATGTGGGAACTGTCAGCATAACAAAAATGGACCACAGCCAACCCGCAGCTGAGGGTTAATTAGTGGATAACAGAACCTGGCACGCCAGACTTAACTCCAATCCACTCCATGGCAAGCTCCATGGCAAGCTCCATTACAATTTTTGTTAGTTTTTCGAATGCGGAGGAGACAGGTGTTCAATGTGGCACCAGCTAAGGGAAAGTGCAGGGGAAATGCAGGGCAAAATGGGAGATGCGAGTTGTGCCACACGCAAAGCCAGGCTCTAATTAATACAGCGCCCCGCCCCGCCCCCCTGTTCCATCACAATGATTTGTGCTGCCAGCAATTTTATTTATTTATTTCCGCACTTCACTTTGATTTATTCACTTTCGCCGTAACCAAACGTAAGCAGCGTAGGGAGGGACCGACTTGTACTTATCCAAAATTGTCTAGATACTCAGTAATTTCAGATTTCCTCTCTTAAAATTCAAATATATTTCAATACTACTCTTATTAAATAAATAATATTATAACTACATACAAAAAATATTAAATTTTATTAATACAAACAAAAGTAAATAATACAAATTTATATACAAAATTGTATATTAATGCAAGAAAAATACAAATAACTGTATACCATTTTACTTTAATTTAACATTATAAAGTTAATTTGTAGTATTGGTATTCATATTTCTAATTAGGTGCAATTAGTATTAAAATATTTCTTCAAAGTCTTTATAATATTTGACTTACCACCAGAAAATTTAATATTAATTTGTATTATATTTTATTTACAATATCATCTGCCTAAAATTCCCTCTACTAGAGTAGGAAACTTAGCTTGTAACTTGCATATTCTCAAGTAAGCAGCTTTAGTTGCCAGCAAAATATCACTCCTGACAAAATTTATAAAAATAAAAAGAGTTTGTGTCGCTGACATGCAAAAATCTCAATCCCCAAAACGTTGATATGGCAACAGCTGAACTACTTCTATAAAGGGAATGAATGAACTACTCGCTCAGGTGCATGACTGCATAATCCGCAACCAACAATTCAAATAGGGATCAAAATGCTCTGCAACGAATAAAAATGCACAACGCAAAAATTCATATGAATTGCGGTTAGTTTTTCAGGGAAATTGGGCAGAAGATGAGAGATATTAATGGAAAATATATATTTACATTTTAATATTTTAATAAGCACTTGAGATAGAACAATTAAATAACTGAAAATTGTTATAATTAAAAATAATTTCTAAGCCTTTATTAATTCGCTTTCAAAGATATCTACGCAAGTGGTAAAATTAAACCCTTGAGAACTCGAATCACTTATTACGGAATTTCCATCCATTTGTACACTCATATGTGGATGTGAATGCATCACTGAACTCCATTCACGCACAAAATGTATTCATATGAGTGCTGAGTGATGATGAAACAAAGCAAATGACTGACTGATAGACAGACAGACAGACTGACAAGCAGACTGAAGGACAGGCAAACAAGTCGAGTCTGACATACGCACTACGTGTATTTGCATTGTGCTATGACGGCCGAAGAATTTTCGTTGTCTAACATTTTCAAAATATAGGAACGTTAGTACTCTGCGAGTAGGAAGAGGAAAAGGACATTCCAAGCCCCGTCATAACAATAAAGTGAACGAGTAAAAGTGTTGAAAGAGGCACTGCTCAACTAAGAGATATCCTGTCAACAGAGCGTAAAATTATATTAGAATTGAATTAATTGAATACATATACTTATGGTGTTTATTTATTTAGAAAAATTAATAATGATGAAAAATAATATTGGAAATATGTTTTGGTTCATTTAGCGATATACAATAATAAGTTATACAGTTTATTAATGTTGAATATTTTTAGGTCATATATAACAATATTTACTATATAATAATAATATATTTTAAAACGTTAATTGCACCTTGAAATTATAGAGATATTTGTTACGAACTAAAATCTTAATAAATAAATTTATTTAACAAATTATGTATTTACACAGTGAGAAAAAAATTGCATTGAAAAGTAGATTGCAAATCTTAATTTAAGATTTTTTCGTTCCTAAAAAAAAACAATAAGATTTTTAGGTTGAAAAAATCTTTAATACAATCTTGATTCAAGATTTTATACTTGATTTGAGCAAGTTTTTTTATATGTTTAAGTACACACACTTTTAAATGGGCATAGATAATAATAATATTTATTATAATATATATTTTAGAGATATATCTTTTTTGGAAAAGTATATTTTTGATTTACAATATTTTTCAATAATTTAAATTTTTAAAATTTGAATTGTTAAATTGCAAAAGTAATATTTTAGAAATTAAATTTATATATAAAATATATAAAATTATATATATAAATATATAAAATTATATATATGAAAGTCCCTTAGTTCAATATACCCTACACATTAAACCATAATACTCACAGGATTCAACAATAACCGAAAATGGAGAAGTTTACAGAGCTGTGACAATTTGAAATTTGAAATAATTTGGTGCAGAAGCGGAAAGTGTTGAGGATTCCTTGCAGGGAAATGTTGGAAAATTAAAAGCCAAGTAGCTGTTATAGCAACGAAGTCCCCACATATCCAAGTGTATGACAGTGTGTGTGTGTGTGTGCGTGTGTGTCAGTGTGTGTGTGTTGACAGTGCTGAAGGCTTTATGAGCCATTGCTGGCGTCAAAATGTCATCATTGTGTGGTAGAGCACTTGGAGAGGAATTCAGCGAGGATTTGCTGGCTTTTGTCAGACTTGTTATGGCTACTCTTTGTCTATGTCTGTGTAACTGCGTGTATGTGTGTGTGTGTGCTGTCTTAGTGTTGGTTGGCTGTCTATTTTGGCTGTCGTCGCACTTGCAACAAATAATAAAAATGGGGCGACTGTGAAAGGGTTTTACGCCAGCGTCGCCTGCCGTTCATTGACTCCTTTTCCCAAACTTGCCGCCAGTCAGCCATAATTCTTTTGTCGCGCATATTTCGCTATGATGCTTACCAGAAATTTACACGCAATAGATTTTTATGTGCATTGCCAGAATGCACACGCAAAAAATGATTTGTATCCATATATCATTGTGAAATTCTTTTGCCTCCATTTTTCGCGTATATTTTCTTGATTTTGTTTTTTATTTTCTAATTCATTTCCCTAGCATGCTCTGGTTTGCATTCATATGCGTTGCCCTCTTCAGCATCATCTCGCTGAGCCAACGCACTTGGCAGCGTTTCCAGACCTCACCCATGGTCATCTCCATGGATCGCAACAAACTTGTGTGGAACACCAGCTTTCCATCGCTGACCGTCTGTCCGCATAAGCGCATCGATGAACTCAAAGTGGATGACTATATACTGTAAGAAAATTGAGCAAACATTTATAAAATTTACATCACTTTAATGGTAAAATATATATTGATTTATTTTTTAATGTTGATTGTTTAAAGTATATAAATAGAAGCATAAAAAGAATGCATATAAAATTCTTATAGTAGAAATATTTCATAGTTCCACAATAAAAATGCTGTAGTAGTCAGCAGCTTATTCAAATAGGAAGTTATACTCTCATTATTAATTAACAAAAAAAAAAATAAATAAAAGACACTCTAAATTTCTCCTAAGACGATTTGGATTCTTAGTATAAAATTTAAATAAAGAAGCCGAAGAAATATGTATATATTAGTTTTAAGCATTTCTTAGCGACGTAAAAGCAACAATAGTAGTTTTTATTTTAACACCAAGAATCCATTTCCTTGCCTGTCAATCCATATATAATATAATCCTTTACTCGCAGTGCACACATCGAGGAGTTCGAGGATGACGAGGATAAGGACAATTTCCGGGACTTTATTGAGAAACTTGCCAGTCTCACATATGACAATTTGGAAACTCTGCCGCTGAACAAATCGTATGGCATCGATAGCAGCAATTACTTGGATATACTCTATGAACTGAAATGGCCCTTCGAACCGGAAATCAGCAGCGGCGCCGCCGTCAAAATGTTCATCTACGAGACACAAACGGAGTTTGGCATTTGCCACTCGGTCAATTCTCTGGTGGCCAGATACAACTCTTTTCAGTGAGCACTCGTTGACATTCATTGTATTCAATTGTGAGAAAACAAACTTTGATTCGATTTACAGATATTGGCGTGCTAACGACTGGAATCTGCTGGATCATGGGGATCGAGTGACAGTTCATCCGCTGGATGGCGAGATCTATGCGCAGATTATTAATCTATCCACTGCTTACGATGTCTACTTTCATGGACCTGGCGATGTGCCCAGCATATCGAAGCAACGTTACACTTTTCCCGAGAGCGATTACACAACCGTGGAGCTAATTGCTCTCGAAATCTATACAAATGAGGAGGCGAGAGCGTAAGTAGAACTATTTGAAGTTGCTTTATATTTCAGATTTTATATTATTTTTACTACTTCTTTGAGTTGATTCAGCAGTCTGCATTTTTTATATTTTGTATTATTTTTAGTGTTAATTTGTAACCTGAAGTATTAAGGATTTTACATTAAGCTTACTAACATAACACTTTGCGAATTACTTTAGTATTTAACATTTATGATCTTTATGATATTATTATATTATTATTATTATTATTATATGGGGTAAATTCTGTTTACCTGTTTAAATCTAAGTCTCAGTGACTATAGAGCTATAATTTTCTTTGACGGCGCTTGATATACCAATTATATTCAAAATTTACTATTTGGTATATTTCAGTATTTCTTATATATTTATTTCATATTAGTATTGTTATTGTTTTAATATATTTATAAGAATATTTTACTGATAATACCACTTTTGTACTGTTTTGCTTTCTTTGAGAACGATTATCGATATTACCAAGCATACTATTCAGTACATTCAAGTATTTTCGGTATATTAATTTTGTACATTTATGTATTTTTTCGGTAAATGTGTAAGTTTATTTTACTGGTTAGACCGCTTTTGTATAATTTTGCTTTTATTAAGATCGGCTAGCAGCTGCTCTATTAATTATCTTTACTATAGTTAATATGCATTAGTTATATTCCTTTATTGAGTGTCCATAGCTAACGTTAATCAATTAGATAATTATGATAAATAAATATCCTCCTATTTGATGATAGGTTCACCACGAAGCAGCGCAAGTGCCGCTTTCAATACGAGGCCGACGATATGCAGACGGTGCCCATTTATAGCTTTGGTCTCTGCCTCTCCGAGTGCCGAATGTTCTTTGCACTTCGCATCTGCGGTTGTATTCCGCACTTTTATCGCAATCTCTGTAAGTCAACCTGGCTCCCCCAATTGCTGTGTTAAAGGCAAGCCGCCCAAATTATTTATCATTGTCCAATTTTAATCATATTGCCGCGCTCATCCTCATCCTTATTCGCATACTCATCTGCGTCCTCAGCCGCATTTCCATGCCATGGCCAGGAAGCATGTGCCTCGTTCACATAGTTGCACTTAATTGTTGCCATTAAATTTAACTTTTATGTGTCGACGTTGACGTCGTTGTCGACGCTGCGCATTTTATGGCGCAAATTTGCTCATAAAATGTTTAAATAGTTCCACTTGAAGTTTCCACGACTCCCTTACCTATCTTTCTCACTCTCACTTTTTATCTCTTTCCATCCCACTATCTCTCCGTCTCTTTCAGTACGCAGTGGTCGCCGCTTGCCGGTCTGTGGTCTGGAAGGCATCGGTTGCTTGGTCAAAATTAAACGTGAGCACATTTTTTTCTTCAACTTTCTGAACATGCAAATATTTATCTCAAAAAAATTCTTATTACAAAAATATTTGAACATTGAACGTGACCATCGTGTAATTTTTTCAGTTGTAGTTGGTCAGTAAAGATACCAAAAGTTCCCCAAAGGAATGTGACACTCAAATATTAATGAATATCAAGTAGCTGCGGCACTAATCGCACATAACAAAATCCATTTATTAATTTACAAATTTTCAAATTTTTCTTCCTACTGACTGCCGCAAAACAGGCGAAATTATATCCTTAAAGTCGGACAAATATAAAATCAATTGCAATTGCTTGAGCAACTGTGATGACTCCAACTTCTTTGTACAATCCTATGTAAGTAGCACAATCATTACAATAATAATAACAATAAACGAAGCAAGTTTAAACATTGTTCACAGCTGCACGAATACATACCTTGTAAGCAATGTTTGAATTCTGGAAATATCATTCAATTTTAATTTTTGCATTTCCATTATTTTGCAATTATAACACAATATTTATTTTAATTAATAATTCAATAAATTTAGATTACATTATAATAAAATTTGTATTTTGTTTAAATATTCTTCTTAGAATACATTATTTTAAAAATATTACCTTTTCGCAAATGAAATTATGAAATTAAATGTAGGCAAACTAGACCTTATTTTCAAACATATCAACAAAATCGAAAAATAAACAAATATCATAATAGCTATAATTTTTTAAAAGAAAATAAAATTCTTACAAACAAATTTTTGATTTAATATTATTTCAAAGAATATATTATTTAACAACTGTTTTTTCACATCCCATCGTTAGTTATCCTTGCAAAAATCATTTGCTTACAAAAATTTCTTTGTTACTCATTTTCAATACACCCCCTTTAATCAGTTCAGTTAAGTACGCGGTATGCTTGCACAGTTTTCGAAATGTGTGTTTAAAATTGTTAGCAACAATAGCGCCATCTATCGCTCGTTAAAGCTGCAGGACGCAGCATCACAAGTGGGCAGAAAAGCAGTCTGGGAGTCTAGAAGTCTGGCAATTCTTGATGGGAGCTGGTAGCTTGCTGGCTTGTTAGCTTGTTTGTTGGTTTGTTGGCGCCTCGAAATATTGCCGGGCACAAACATCGAAATTGTTGACCGAGGCCGTAAAAAATAATAAGCGCACAAAAGTTGTTCAGCAACGGGCGCCTTGAAATATGCAATTACTATTTCTCTTCTCTTCTGTTTTGTTTGGAACGCTTCGGCGGCAACTGTAAACTGCAAAACTCGACGCAGCTCAAAGTTTTGTTTAACTTTTTTTTCTCGCGGCGAAACTTTTTACATTTAATAATAATTTCAGCTTACTTGACTTGTTACACTCGTGTTGTTCTTGTTGTTGCTCTTACCATTTCCACACACTTTACTTCCCTTCCTTTTTTTTGCTTGGCAATTTGCAGAGGTCGCGCGTCTGGTTCCTGGGCGCTAATCTACAATGGGGCATTATTGATTATCCCAAAATGCAGCTGCGTCGCGATGTGCTCTTCTCCTTCGCCGATGTCTTGGGTAAGTCAACTCTCTGTCCCTTCAAATCTTTACAATTTTATTTACAATTTAATGCTAATGCTTGCAGTTTATATTGGCGGTCTGGTTGGTTTCTTCCTCGGTTGCAGTGCGCTCAGCTTTACAGAGATTATATATTATTTTACAGCACGTCTGGTGCGTCGCATGTTCTCCAATTAAATGTTACTACAATTCAAAACTCTCATTGCAAATAAAATGAAAACATTGTTTATTGGCCTCACTCACATCAGCAGTGTGTTCAATCAATAATAATAAAATAAATTTCTGCAAAGTTGGCAAAAATCATTCAGGGACAGCACAAACACAATACAATTCAATGGTAGATAGAACTAGAGATGGGCGCGTGTCTAAAATTTTCAACACGACACAACACGAACACGAAAAATTTTTTTTTGTGTAACACGAACACGCACGGTCGATTTTGGTCCAACACGAACACGCACGAAACACGCACGAACAACACGAAATTTTTTTTTCATATTTATTTCAATTTTGTATCATATTACATTACAATGTAATGATTATTTTGAGTCAGTGAGCTTTTATTAACAATAACCTTTGTTGGAGCCCGGATAAATAAAAAGACGCGCTAAATTTCTTATTAAAAGTAATGGTACTTTATTCACTTTTTATTACATTAAAGGTAAATGCGCATGGCGAAAGTTAACATAAAAAACATTAAAATTAATTCATATTTTTGTATAAAAATACCAGTTTATCAAATTGCTGCTGAGCAATCTTGTTCTGCGCTCGCACAGAACCATGCCAGACGTTGAGAACACTCTTTCGCTCGTAGCTGAGCTGATTGGTATATTTAAAATTTGCTTTGCCAGTTTTTGAAGACACTTAAGGTTATTAGCGTTTCTCCAAAACTCTAAAACATTGTTTTCATTTTCTTTGCCGCATTTGTAATAGTTATCTATTTCAATGTCGACAGCGCTGCGCTCTAATTTAACCTTTTTAGCATTGGTTTCATCTCTAAATTCAAAAAATCCTGGGCTTCATTAGCCGATGTGCTTTTCTCAGGACTGGTATTTTCAATTGAATATTCAGATAATATGCCTTTGATCGTAGCAAAAGTGTCATTTCTTTCCGTTTCTGTTAAAAAATTAAGCTGCCTAAACGGCGGGTTTAAAAAAAGACCGACGTAATGCAGGTTGGTTGGCTTAAGACGCTTATCAAGTTGTAAGAGAGTATTAGTTTTAAGTTGAGATATAACAAATGAATCTAACATTTTTGATTACAGTGTGATTTTAATTTGTTGTACCAAAGAACATAAATATGTATGGTGGGTTCTTTTTCGGAACTAAATTTTTCAGAACATTCTTTAAAAGGTTTTAAGAATTCTAGAACTTTATTTATAATTTCAAAGTCAATATCAGCAATTCGATTCGATTGATTTTTTTCACTTAAAAGATATTTTATTTCATCCTTAACGTCAAATATACTTTGAAGCATAATATACACCGAGTTCCATCTAGTTTGTACATCTTGTTTTAGTGACTTGCTTAATTTATTGTTCAACTCTGAATGCTTGAAATATTTAACCAATTTCTTCGACGCATCAATAAGCTGCCTAATTTCATAAATTGGATCCTTTTCGAGGACATCGGTCATTAAAAGATTCAAATTGTGGCATGCGCACGATAGTCTCTTAAAATTATTAAAAGCCGAAACAACATTTGCTCCGTTGTCGGTGACAATTACAGAGTTTATCAACTTATTATCGATGTTAAATTGTTTTAAAATGTCGGTTACATGCAATAAAATATTAGCTCCGGTTTTTCTCTGCCTCGAATTCTTTAACACCCAATATTTTAACATTTAACTTAAATTCAGCACATATATAATGAGCGCTTAAGCTTACAAAACTCCGCTGCGTGTACGAGTCGGTCCACATATCCGTTGTGAAGGCTAATTGTTGTTCTATAAGCGCTGTGCTTAGCTCCTTATGTATACGCTCGTATTCCTTTATCATGACGGAGTAAGTAAGAGTTTTTCTCGATACGGATACATCCTTATATTTTTGAACGCCATATGCAGCTCCTAGATTTATAAGGGCTTGAGCATACTCCTGGAATCCTTCGCCTAAACAAAATAAAAAGTAATTACATATATATACATATTAATTAATATTTAATCCACAGGTGCCCAAGCTCAGTAGCTCTTTTCCACAATACACACAAATAAAAAAACATTGATCCGATGATACAAAAACAGCGAGTTATGAGCTTGGGTACCACTAATTTAACACTCATATTCACACAAATAAACTCGGCACTGTACATATGAATGTGTGTAAATGTATATGTGTACATATATTGCATATATTTTAACTCACCTTCGGTGACGCTGAGAGGCTGTAAATCCTTAGCCACGAAAGCCAACTGTTTGATGGCCAGGTTATTTATGACATTTTGCGGAACTTTTTTATGCACAAAAGACGGCAAAGTAGGTTGGCGTGCGTCCGCTTGAACGGCACATTTGTGACGATTTAATACGCCGGTTCCGGTCTTCGGCGTGTATGCGAATACAACTTTGCACTTTTTGCAGCACACAAAGTTTAGGATCTCACCACAGCATTCAATTAAATTAAACGTCTGCCAAATAAGACTTTTGGCTTTCGAATTGTTAATTAATTTGTATTTTTCGTCCCCTTTGGCAATCGCTTCTTGAATTTGAATGCGCCTCTCCATTTTTATCTTTCTAGCATCCAGCTCAAAGAAACAATGTGATCGTATGTGGTCTACAGTGTGGCCAATTCTTGCTGAGGAAATATACTAAAAAATAGTGCAGTCGAGCAATATTGCCAATAAGGCAAAAAAAATCAAATTTTTTGCTTCGTGTTGTCGTGTTGTTTCGTGTTGTCGTGTTGGAGTGCGCAGCACGAGCACGCACGAACACGCGAAATTTGATTGCGTGCAACACGAACACGCGTGTTGAGTCGTGTCACGATGTGACACGAGAATTAACACGACACGCGCCCAACTCTAGATAGAACCCTCTCCCCTTCGGATCTATGCTGCTTGGCATTTCAATGAACTGTTTTGTCTCTGCGTCCTGCCATCGGGTCAGAGTTCTCGAGTCTCAGGTCTGACGTCTATCGTCTGTCGTCTGGCCATTCATTCAGCTAGCAGATTCCTCGACAAATTAGGCGCATTTTTGTATTTCTGCAAACCTTGTCGATTTTTATTAGGGGCTCGTGAACAACAACAACAACTCGAATTTATTATTTGTTGTCTGTTGTCTGTTGTCTGTTTCTTGGCAAATAATTTGTAGTGGCAAGTTATTTAGCTCATTGAATTGTTTACTTTGTTTTAGGGTCAACGCGGGTAGCTCAATTCATTTCTCCACTAATCGAATCAACTGATAAAACTTTACTGACTGCTCTCGCTTGACTTTTGTTTTGTAACAATATTTTGCACATGTGATTGAACTCCAACTACAACTGACAACAGACAAAATGCTAGTTAACTTTTCCTATGAATTTCTGCCATGTCATCGGTAATGAGCAATGAGCTTTGAGATTTAGGTCAACATTTTGGAAGGACAGTGGCCAAGATAAACACTACTTAACGATTTCACAACCCTCGCGAATCGAACAGAACTTTAAGCAACCCCTCGCTTGGAAGGAAACAAAAACACAATAGCAAATCTACATTTGAATGTCGAATTTTAATATTTTTATGCGCAAAATAAAGAGTAAAAACCAAAGTAACACTCACACTTTGAAATCCACTTTTGCTTCGTTCTTCCCCTTCAACACAATCAAAACTCAAAGGAATTGTCAGCGTGCAAAGCTCTTTTGCACCTTTCCTGAACTTCGTGAACGTCCGGAGCATCAATGGCAACCGCAATCCACGTGGGGTTTGTCACCACCAACGCCCCCAAATCGCATGCATTATACATACGAGTACTGCTATACGTATTTATGAATGGGTGGAGGGATGCATGTGCTCATTGGCCAATGGCGGGGGTTGTGGATGGGGATGAGGATGTGGACATAATTCCAAACAGTGCAGACTTTGAAGTTGCCCTTCTGAGGACACCGACAAAAAAGGGTAGCATCATTCTTTGCCGCATAAATTTTGGAATTATTGAAATTTATGTTTGAATTGCGTGCAAAAAAGGCGAAACTGAGTGTATTCCTGTTTCAAAAGCCGGCAGGCAATTCATCACTCTCTTGATGACCTTTATTGTTTGATAATCGCATATTAATGCCTATTGTTCGGAGAGCTTATCGACAAGAAATATCACACACAAATACTGCATGGCAATAGTACGTCTTAACACATTATTCTCCCAGTCCTTTTTTCATAAATCAAATTCGAAATTGCAGTTCAAATCTCCCTCCACTCCTTAAGTTAAAAAGCGACATCTATCGCATTATTGTGGTTACTACGCAAACTCACGAAACGTTAAGTTGGCTGCGATTGCTTTCGATGCGCGCCTAACGATGAATGCAAGAAAATAAAAACATTTTTAACTGTTTTATGTACAAATTTATTTCTTATTTTGTTAATCAATAAAGCTAAATTTTAAATTATTTATAATGTCGTGTAGGGTTGCAAAATATCGATGACTGCAAGTTGCAAGAACGAAACATCGATTATTTCGATTGTGGAGTCATCGATATTTCTCGGGCACGATAAAGTAGAAAGGTGGAAGTTTCCACAAACAAAAATAGCTAGCAATTTCGCACAGAATGCACAAAAGTGCGCCACCTTGGCATTGGGTTTGCACTGCTGCTGCCACGACAGCAACAACAGCATTCACAGTAGCAACAGCAACAAACGAGAGTAGTCTTCGACGCGGCAGCAGCAACATACATGATACTGCATCGACAAAATCAGTGATAAGGTCTGCAATGTGCGCAGCATCATTATCACCACCACCTCCACCTCTATCACAGTTACAACTACAACTACGACTGCGACTATCATCCCCCGCCTCCCACAGTATTCAATGGCTGCTACTAGCACTACTGCTGATATTCCTGCACACAGTGCCGCCGTCCAAGGCAACTCACATCAGTGGCGACTTTCACACCGCCGACTTCTTTCAGTTCCTCATCAAGTTTGGCTTTCAGAAAGCGGATCCCCCGACGCCGCGCAGTTTGCCATCCTATGGCTACATCTACGGTAATGTGACGTCCAAGGATACGTATAGTGCACCAGTTACGCTTGTTGTGCTGGACAAATCCACGTTCGTGGACTTCTACAGCAATCGCACTTATCGCAATCGAGAATTGGCCTGCTCCCGCATGTTCTCGCGCCTGCAACGCATCGTCTACGATCCCGACTGCAATCCGCGGGGCAAACGCGACTTCCTGCGACGCGTACCCTGCCCCCATGGAGCTCTATGTGTGGACGAGGATGCGCCCTCGAATGTCATTGCCGATCATCAGTTCACCTACGTTATCAACTTGGAGGCGGAACCACGGTAAGTACTAAATACAGTATACAAAGCTGTGCTGGTATCTTAAGTACACAGTGTATCACGATATCAGTTGTTCGATAAGCTACCGCCTGGCTACTCCATTGATTGCTTTGAGTGCTGTCGCACTCTCTGGTTTCACAATTTGATATGTTTGTGTAAACAGAAGTCAAATCCATAATTATCTTACATGACTCATCATCTTTATTCTAGCTTCTGGTATGTGGCACTGGTGGCCTGCTATCGCAATCGCACCACATGTGAATGGCATGCCCATGAGACTCTCGCCAGGACGAGCAATCGCAGCAGCAACATCCTCACTACACTACAGTACAACATCAATCTGGTGAATCTACATCCCAACAATTCGGCAGCGCATTTGCTCACCTTTCAGTACTCGTACGATCAGCAGAATCTGCTGGAAATGTACCTCATCTTTATGCTCGTCTACATTGTGCTGTTACCCATGCAAATCTACGCTGTGCGCCGCCAGAAGCATCCCGTGACCAAATTGTTTACGCTGAGTCTGCTTAGTGAATTTGTTAGCCTGGCCCTAATCACTGTGCATCTGCTGCGCTATGCCACCAATGGAGTTGGTGAACCCAATATGCAAGCTGCCGGCGATGTTCTGGACATCCTTAGTCGCACTACATTCATGCTGATACTGCTGCTGCTGGCCAAGGGTTGGGCTGTGACTCGGCAGCAAATCAGTCGCACTGGGTGGATCATCTTGATGTCCATTTGGGTGCCATACTGTGCATTCCACATATTTCTCTACATCTGGGATCGGGTGAGTTGTCTATACATTGAATTCTATTATAAACAATTTACAATTTCTTTGCATTGCTTTGCAGACGGAAGTGGATATCATATCCGATATTGATGAATACCAGACCTGGCCAGGCTGGATTGTTTTAATCCTGCGGTAGGTAACCAAACTGTTTTTGCTCAGCCATTATTTTCAATCTTTAACTCAACTTTTAGCACCATGTTCATGATGTGGTTTCTGTACGAACTGCGTAACACCATGAAGTATGAGCACTCCAGCAAGAAGCTGGACTTTCTTTTGCATCTGGGCGCCTCCAGTTTGGTGTGGTTCATCTATCTGCCCATCGTGGCTATTGTTGCGTTGCAGGTGAGCCCCATGTGGCGCTACAAGCTGTTGCAAGGCATCACCAACTCAGCTGACTGCATGGCCTACTGCGTGATGACTGGACTCCTGTGGCCCAATCGTGCCGGGCAATATCTACTGCTAGCGGGCACTAAGTATGCAGGTAAGACAATTGAATAAATTAATTTATAAACATCTGTTTAATCGATGCATATCTCCGGACAGGCATGGATGAGCTGGACGAGTTCAATGAGGCACCGCATATTGTGAGGGAACGGGAGCGTCGTCGCAACTCGCCCCCCGATGATATATCCATTGGAACGAGCAGTGGTGGACGGGGCATGGTGTTGTCCACGAGCATTCCACATTCGTTGAATGGAGATTTGCTGGAGGCAGAGGATATGGCTGCCGAGTTACTTACTGATCTGAACAAAAATAGTCATATAGTGGCATAGTTTGTTAGTTGGTCAATCAACGGCAGCAACGGGTTAATTACTAAGCTTAGTAGTCAAATGTGCTAAATGAAAACAGAAACGAAAGAAAGGAAAAACACAAGAATGTTAATCATACTACACTACACATACTACCTAATATTATATATTATTATACTATATTTACATACATGCATAGTTATATTCCACTTAGACGTACACACATACCTACACACACATATAGTATAGTATATATACATATATATATAGTTTTTAGCCGCCTACAACGAAGTCAGTGAGAGTGCAAAGTGCAGCAAACATTGTTGTGTGATTTATCAAATACTTATGCTTGAATTTAACAATTAGTTTTGTTCGTGAGATTTGTAGCCTAGACATAAATAATTACGCATAGATTGATTGCAAATGAAACGCTTGAGAATTATTTCATTGTGGTATCATATTAAGAATACATTTTAACAAAACTATAGTTAAGCTTTACGAGTACCATTTAGTATATGCATGTCGGACACTATCATTCATATGTAGCTACAATAGTATTTTGATAAGAACAAAACGGATGTGAAACGAAGAAGTTATCTATAAGCAACACTAAAACCATAAACCATAAATTGCAAATGAAAGTGAAACAACAAGATAACCCGAAAGCGCAATAAATAAATCAATCATTTTTCAATATGCATACATGGCTTGATAATAAGTTTATCTTATTTATTTGTTAAGTTGATTGAATTAATAAATTAATTCAGATATTGCTAGTTGAGGCATTCCTAACTTCACAGATTCCACCTTCACAGCATGCTCAATCAATCTGTTGACAAGATCCTTTTCACTTCATGTTGGAGGACTTCATTAATTTGGCATTTCACATTTCAAAAGGATGGATTGTTGAGGTAACAATTACCATTAAATCACGATAGCATCTTTTCACTATTAAATATAAGTTTCATGCGGGAGAGATTCTCTATTTATATCCTGCAACATTCCACAACTTACCACAATTCAAAATGTGACATATGTATGAATCAAAGACAAACTCTGACATGGTATTTTCATTTGTTTATTTTTAAAAACTCAAATACTCACATTTAAAACACATGCATTGTTTGAGTATTTATAGTATGTATACAAATTATTATTTCTGTTCTTTTGTTTTTTGTTGTTTTTTTGGCTAAAATCAACGCAAACTCGCAAAATATTGAATATTTTATTTAAATACTTATTGCACCCGTTTGCTAATTTGCTGTTGGCAATTTACAGTGCTCTGCTACATATAAAGTTACACATAATTATAAACATATAGCATATCTCCCAAATACCTGCATACATCAATTCGGAAATTAAGTATGTCCTTAGGCTTAAGATTTCTATACACATCGACGGCATATTCATTCAAATTGGCACTACGCGTTTAGTAATTAATCGATTTTGCATAAGTTCATATAGTAAATAGCATTTGTTATTCCATCAGTTTAATATTTAAAGAAACTATATAGTAAATCGAAATTAAAATTAGGAAATTGCATTTCATGTCCCGGTAATTATATTTTTCTTTTGGCGTGATCACTTAATAATTAACCAACATTTTTTTGTTTAGAAATAAATAAATATAAAGCATTTTGTACTTTGTAATAAGTGAAATGAACATTAAATGATTTCGGACTAAAAGCTATGCATAGTTTAAAAGAGTTTTTAAAATATGTTTACTACGTCTACACGAGCTGAAGAGTTGCGATCAACAACTCGTGATCAATAAAGACTCGTGCAAATGCAGATTGAGATGGCAAATAAAGTTACAGTTACAACGGATGGCATTAAATTGGCAATGGGATTCGCACCCGGGCGTCTCCCATTTAACATCTGGACATTATCTTGTAAGTTTGTTTTTGGCTAAGCTTGCGAGTATTTGTATGTATGTATATTGTATAAATGGTTATTCTGTCTGTAATCTACAAGAGCATGTAGGAATGATCACGTTCCAGGCGCGACTTGGCACGCATCTGTATGTTTCCAATCGGATCTGATGGCGGTGGAATGCCGTTGATCTCATGCGTTGGCTCCTTGTAGAAGTATTCCGTCCGTCCGCATTTGTAGCCATAGAAGACAGAGTCATGAGATCTAAAAAGAATACAATTATAGTGATGACTTCCTTAAACATTATTTAGAACTCACCTAAGTATGAGGTCGGTGAGCTGACCACTTGGCTGCTGCAGATCGCGATGCATACTCTCCAGAGTGGTCATCTCGAGCGGATTCCACGGTCCATTGCGCTGCAGGGCATCCCACTTGGCGTCGATGCACATGAAGCTATAGTTGCTGCCATCCCGTTTGTCGCCCTCCACATTTACATTGAGCGTTTGGTTCAGCAGCGATTCCATGTGCGGAAATTTCGCAACGCAAATGTCAAACTGTTACAGAATGTAAATACGTTAATTATAGATTGGTATGTCAGCTTAAAAAGTGATTTATCGCCTTCTGTTTTAAACAATGATTTTCTTTATTCCATATTGTAATTTTGTACTAGAATTGCTAAGAGATTACGCGTAAAACTTACCATTTTTTGCACAATTGTCTGCTGGCGACAGGAGCCCTCCTCCATCAGCAGAAGGAGCGTCATGTTCTGCTGTCCACATATGTATAACTCTGTGCGCTGCAGTCCATCCGCCTGTGTGGTTAATTGAGCTTGCGGTGCATTGGAAAAAGCAGACAGCGCATCGACTGCATCTTCGCACTTGAGTGAGTTGCGGCGTGGAAATACTTTGCTGCTATTCAACGGTGTCTGTATCTCAATGGGCGTCGCCTCATTTAATGCCAGCACCGATAGCTTTGCCATAAGCGGTGTCAACGGTACACCAGCGCCTCCAACACGACGTTGACTGATCGGTGCATCCACATTGCTGGACTCGCCGGCGGGTTTAAGTGGCAGACACATGGCGCGTTTATCCATCGGCGTCTTGGCGGCAACATTTAGATTACGATCTGCCGCTTCTGACGAAGCTTCGGCTTGTTGTCGCATGTGCTCGTCCAGCTTCTGTATTTCCAGATTAAACTCTTGAAACTCGGCCACCAATGCAGCCAACTCGGCATCCTGCGATGCCTGCTCGCTGGCAGCGCCCCAAAGTTTACGATACTGTTCCAAGAACTGCTGGAATAAGCTGCCCGATATCTGCTGACCATTGGTATTGAAAACGGGATAGGTGGGATCGCCGATGGTCCGAGAACTGCTGCGTTCATCATTCTCTATGTAATCTGGAGATACTTCGCTGCTTATGTCTGCTGTGACACTGTTGCCATTGCGATTCACATCCGTTGTGGTTTTGAAGCTGTGCGTAAAGTGTCCCAACTTTTTGGATATAGCGCGCAAGGCATCTTGCAGATCTGCGGAGGATTTGCGTCGCGTCAGCTGCTTGTGCGGATTACCAATGAAATTCTGAAAGAACTTTTCCACATCCATCTTGAGAGAGTTGCGACGCGACGATGATGCCGTTGCTGTTGACGATTTACCATTAGAATTGTGCGCATCGGCCACTTGCTCCTCATCCGGATTGGCACAGATGGACATGACAGTCGCCACCGGCAGCACCTTATTCTCGGTCATCGGAGTATTACAGACACTCGTACGTCCAATGAACTCCGGATACGAATCGGTCTCATCGAAATTTATCGAAGCAATGCCCGACTCGGGCAGATCTTTGCTGTGCAGACTCTTCAGGCGCAGCGGCAAATGTGTTGGCCGCATCGATTTGGGTCTTGCCGTGGGCAATTCCATGGCTGACGTTGTATCTGATGCGTGCTCTTCCTCGGGAATGTGTGTGAAGATCAACGACTTGTCGCGCTTAAGCTTACGCTTCGCATATTGAAATGGCAACGATCCTTGGCCTAACTGCGATGTTGTCGTCTGCAGGTTCTGTGCACGTTGCGCCTCAGCTGCCAGTTTGGCATACTGCTGCTGCTCCACATAGACCACAAGCATTTGGACACCATGTGGTATGTGGAACTGTTGCATGTTCAGCTGCTCGGCTGTGGTGCGCACATGGCGTGGATCTGTCAACACCAGTTGCTTGGTCACAACATCGCCCAGCTGTGAGGCAACCACTCTAAAAAAATGGAAGAAGGAATTAGTAACTGAATTGGATTAATGGCTAGACCACTTACTTGTTGTGGTAAAGAATGGCGCCTCCTAAAATCCCCTTGGTTTGCTGACAGCTCTGCAGCGTCTGTATAGCCTCCAGATAAATGTGACTTGCGGTCTAAAATATTAGGCATGATTACTAGTTATACATAAGGGATTTGAACACCTCTAAGCACTCACCTTCGGCATGCGCAGCTTGGGCACATTCTGGAATGTGTTGCCATTGCGTTGCAGCATCGGCAGATATGTCTCGAATATGTGATATAGTTTCTCGCTGAGATTCCGGCTCGGTTGCTGGGCGGGTTGAGCATACTGTTCGTGCAGCGATTGCAGATCGCGATGGAAGAACTTCAAAAGAGAGCTCAGTAGATTCGCGCGATGCTCCAGCAGCTGGTCCGCAATATTTCGATCTGTGCCTACAGCCTGAGGAGTAAACAGAGAGATTCAGTTAGTACATTACTCTAGCGTAAATGGGACTTATTCTTAGACACTGGACTTACAACATGCAACATAGAAAAACTATAATCAAGTATTGACAGCAATACACCCTCTCCTTTTCATCGATCTTTTTTAAATCTTGAATTCATTTTTGAAACATACTTTGCATGCCTTGACTTGTTATTTCACTTTTTAATATTTTACGTTCCTGGTCTGATCATAATAAAAAGCAGAATTCCAAGTAAATATCTTACCAAATGCAAATTGTAATAGATATTATTATGCTAGGGTGTCAGTATTGAATTTTTAAAACACTTCGTGTAGTATAAGTGACCTGATATTTTGAGCTCAAAGTGCCCGCTTCCTCCTTCTTGAATTTGAGCAAACACATTAGAAACTTTCCCCCCATTTCTAAAAGTGTTGGGTCTAAGAAAACTACATAGTGGAGCTACGTTAACTTATATTGTTCTATAATGAAGCATTCAGATTCGCATTAGAATATAGTTGTTGGTTTGTGTATTGAAATTAAACTGTCTATCTTTAAAGCTGTAATTACAACTGGTTTTTGAAAAAGGTTGATAATTACACTAGTATAGATCCCAAATTGGAGGACCCTTACTTTTATTGTCTTTGAATTCGTCGGGACTCAAGAATAATCGGGAATCGTTTTTAATAGAATTGCTAATCTCCTTCTATATAATGGCAATTACTCAAATTAACAACACATTGTTTTCATACTTACCAAGGTGAATCGACCAAACTCCTTGAGCACAAACTTGCCATTCTGCAGTGAGAGAATGCGCGGCTTGAAGAAGCAATCCTTAAGGAAGTACGATGTGCCCATCAGCTGACCACATAGTGCCACCTTTTGTGTGTCCGAGACCCAGCTGGGATGAAAGTAGAGAACCGCAGCAATTGGATCATCTGCCTCATCCTTCAGACACTCGGTGTCGTAGACAAACACAATCATCGTCTCTCTGCAATCAAAAAGAAGGGAAGCAAAACGTCAATGCATGTCACATACAGTTTGAGAGCAACTGCTAGTGGCACCTGTCAAGCATGCGACGTCGCAGCTGCCGTTGCGTTTGTTGTTGTAGCTGGTGCTGCTGTTGCTGCCATCGTTTATGGTTGGGCTTGCGCCACTCTTTAAACATTCCGTCAGTTTAAAAGATTAAGTAAATAAGAGAGTAAAAGAGTAGGAGCGAGAGCGAGAGAGAATGTTGGCTAATTCACGTCAAATGCTGCATCGTGGCATAGCGTAGCGGCTTATCACATCCCTCAGCAGCGTTGATAATAAGTCAGTCAACACAACAATGGCACAGAAACTCAACTGAATTGCCAGCTGTCTGGTCTGGCTGATAAATATGATATGAGCTCTGCCGAACAGTGTATCACATTGTTTGAAATTTCGCTCACGCTTCTCAGCTTGAACTGGCAAATGGGCTGGTGGGGGGGTGGCAGTGGGCTAAGGTGAGACGAGGTGAAATCGCCGTTTATTACGCCGTTCATTTATTATTGCTATTCCGCTGCGCTTCAACTAACTAACAACAGCGGTTTACAATTTGAATGCCACTTAACAGCAAAAGCGCCGGCGGTAATCGATATCAACAGGGAGGTCAGTTTGCATAACGTAGTGATATCGATTAGAATGTTATCAATATAACGTAAGAGCAGCAGCACTAATTGATATCGATAACAAGGTCAATGTCGATTGGTGACAACAGCAGCTGCGGGAGTGACAGGGAAAGCATCTGCTAAGATCAAATTTCAATTGTCTCGATTGCACAAATTTCAATGCATACGCCCATTCGCTGCTGCTGAAGCAATCTGCTTAACTAAAAACTAAAGCATACTTCTAGGCGGGTGAAATATTAACAAAACAATGCGTATGAATTTAATTTATTCATTCAAGCTAAAAAGTTGTTACGGTATTTCCAACCTATTGTTCCAATAAACACATTTATTAATTTAATATCAAATCACATTATGAAATTTCAACCAGCTGCTGACATTAAAGCTTTGGCACTTAGCAAGATTTGATATGGTGCATGCGGGGCTGGTGTTGGTTTTTTAGATCCTTCGTATATATACTTGGCCACATATCCATTACGGCCCGCCTCGTAGACAACCACAAGAGTGCCTCCATCTTCTTTGAATGCCTGATTCAGTATTCCTTTTACCTCCAATTCGCCGGGTGCAACCTCTTTCACCGTCTCCTCCCGCCAATTGGTATTATCCGGTTCTCGAATGCTGTGTAAGCGAATCAATTCGATTAGCTCAAGCTATTGAAATGTCTTCCCTAGAGGAAGCGTACCTCAAGGTATATCCATCATTATTTGGCACCAGTTGGAATCCATTATCGTTATTTATGCGCGGAACGAAAGTTGCGGGCGCCACAAACACAAAATTGGCAACAAGAATAACGATCGACTGATGATGAACCGTAGTATGGCAATAAATTATTACACACAATAGACAGACAGTAAAGAAATGCTGCTAACTCACCGATTGAAACATTTTGGGCATTTGCATTTGCGCACAACCCAAACGCAACTGAATTTCTCGAGTCCAGGTTCTCATATTTAAGAGACCACGAACGATCATAGAAAACCAGTTTGCAAATCGATGACTACCGTGAGTTAACAAAAAGTCATAGAAATCAAAATAATACACACTAATGACAGCTACGAGTACTCCCACCTCATCGTAGCATAACATTGTCTGGTCAAAAGTGTGGAGAGTTCAAACCGATCTCAAGAGGAATGCGCTAAAATAACTAAATACTAATTACTTATAATTACTTCTGACACATACTTGAATTGCATTGAGACTTCATCCGGATTTATTAAGTAATTAATTTATTTACCAATTCATACTAATATTTGATGCTGTGAAAACCCAAACAAAATTTCCAAGCTCTTACTCAATTGAAATTAAAAATTTGAAAAGTAAATATTATTCTTATATAAGAAGAAAAAGTTCAATAGCTTTTCAGAATTACCCATTTGCAAGAATTGCAAAAAAAAAAAAATAAACGTTTGAATCAACAAGCGGTTAACCCCACAAGTTAAAGATCACAGTAACGTCAAATTTCGACTGCTGCTATCTTAATGTTTGCTGTTAAACAATGGATTATCTTGGGAATAGTGTATTCTACCCTTATCCAGCAATTGACATTAGAACATTTATGGGCAATGCTTGCAGTTGAACTAGAGATAGATTTAAATTTAAGCCAGTTCGAAGCTAGGCCACATATCCATTACGTATACCTGAACATTGTTAGCCAAGAGCACTTCATAATGACCCTTGACTTGCATTTCTCCCGGGTTCGATCTCTTCCACATCCTCTGTACGCCAACCGTCATCATATTTTATACTAAGTAATAGCTTAATATGGAATTTTCACACCAATTTCACAATGCTTACATCAATTTGTATCGCCTTTCGGATGTATTGATATGGAACCCATTGTTATATGCCGAGTGAACTACAGTGACGTGTGGTGAAAGAATTCGAGATGTTGCAATTTCCATGCAGCACAAAAAGCGTCTAGCGAAACATTGTTTATATTCATAATAATAAAATGAAACTACTCTCTGAAACAAACATTTTAACGCTTGATTTCGTCAAGAATCAAGATGCAACTAACACTAGAAATGACTGCCCTTTACTATATATAAAGTACAGACAAACTGGCCTAAAGTGATTTTATACGTATTGCGAACATTTAGGGTTGAAAATTTTGTATATAAATATAGATAGTGATGTCCACTAATTTAAGTATATGTATTTGGTTTGCACTTCCAACTAAAATACTGACGTTCATATTGATGAGTAAAACTATATTGCAAAAAACGTTGAGAACCTGCTGAAGTTGCTACATGGGATAATAAATACTGGTTTTTCTATCGCATCGAGAGATGGATCTATTTGAAAGCATTTCATTCAGTTGCCAGTAATAAGAAAATATTTCATTAATTGACAGCGTAAAAAGCTGTGCATAACAAAACCTTAAGGCATCGAGTAACATATTATTTTCAAAACACAAAAATCATGTTGAACCTTCACCAAATTTAAAACGGGATGAATTCAAAAAGAATCTAATATGCTTTTTTTATTTTATTGAATATTTGTATTTATTCATTTGTATTATTTGCTAAACTACTAATTTAAAATGATTTTATGGTGCTACTGAGTGGGTTTCACACTTGTGTTATAATGCATACATTATTATTATTAGTTTGCAAAGTTTAACCAGCGCAGGCTTTAAGACACGCACCTGCCAACCTAAAATCGGAAGGTTCGGTTGTAGTTTCATTCGTGGAAGTTGAAGGCGTTGGACCTTCAAAAAAAGTTCGAGTCGCAACGGTTTTATCTTCTGACGATGCGTTGACGCCAAGTTCAACAACGTGATCCATACTATATGATTCACAAATAATAATCTATTACATTTTTTCCATTTCATAAAATGAAACAGCTTACTCTTGACTATTCGATGATTCCGTCTTCATATCATCAATTAGAGAACGAGCCTCTGTGAAAACCAAATCGATGAGTCCAGTGAGCGAAGGATCATCATCACCTTCTGGCACAATCTCATCGTTAGCGACCCTTTTCAAATCATAATTGACTATCTCATTAAATATCCACAATTGCATTAAAGCAGATCTTACGTTTGGTTCTCCGATGATTTGATTTTCATATCAGCAGATAGAGAACGACACATTCCACACACCAAATTGATAATCAAAATAAGAAATATCTAAAGAAAACTTTTTAACAATATACTAAGAGAGATATTATAATGAAACTCACAGCGTTCCACCTTATCATCGTGCGATGCCGTAGAAATCTCAGAAATAACTAAACGTCAGCATTCTCGCAACAGCTATTCGATATAAAATGTGACTAACTTAATTATATAGTGAAGTGCATTGCGACTGTTGCGAACATGTTCAACCTGTTAGCCCAATTTCGAATGCGGCGATGGATTAAATATAGGGAAATACTGGGGGGTTCTCTTTGAAATACTGGTTAAATTCTACAATACTAGAAAGATTTATTTCTCTCAATTTCTAATAACAGAATAATTAAAAATTAATTGGACGGAATTTATACATGCTTATTATTTTATATCCGTTACCCATAGGGTAGAAGGGTATTATAAGTTTGTGCCTCCATGAAATGCATGTAACAGACAGATGGAGCCATCTTCGACCCTATAAAGTATGTATATTTTTGATCAGCATCAACAGCCGAGACGATTTAGCCATGTCCGTCTGTCTGTCTGTCCGTATGAAACACTGGATCTCTGAGACTATAAGAGAAAGGGATATAATTTTCAACAGCAGTTGTTGTTTGCACGTAAAACAAGTTTATTTCAAACTTTTGCCACTCTCAATTCCGCCCCCGATAAACGCCTGTTAAATGACATTAAATTGATAGCCAAATATAGAACCAACAATGAATTATTATTGATTGGCTAATAAAGACACCAAATAAACTTTTTACACCAAATCTTGACAGCATATGCTGGCTACGAGATCTCAGAAACAACTGAATTATGGCATTCAATTGACTTTAATATAAATTAAACATTTTAATATTTAAAAATTTTAATTTAATAAACTGCATTGCGATATCAGGTTAAACCTGTTAAGATCTATATTAACATTTTGAGGCGAAATCTTATAAGGAATTCCTAGTGATAACGTAATACTGACTAATGATTACTTGAGATATTGTTTTGCGCTAAATTAAAATTAGAAAATTTATTCTTAGGTGCAGTTAGTAAAGCCACTTACGGTATATCAATAAGTAGTATGTACAACATAATGCTTTTTCGATATGAGCCCTACTATTTAAAGAAAAATAAGTAAAGTTTAATTTTAAAGCTTTATTAAATCATTTAAAGTTGGGTAATAGTCAATTTTAATTAACCAGAACAAGCTTTAAGACACTTATCCGACAGTGGAACATTGCTAGTCGGCGGCAGATACGACGGTACAGGAGAAGTTTTGATGTGCGTAGGTTTTGTGACTGGCTGATCAGCCTGATCGTAGTCATATTCATAATCATCTTCATATTCGATCTCGTCACTATGCAATGTACAATATATAAAATATTCATAAAGGCAAGATAACCGCGATTCAATTAAATAATTCGTTCATATATCTTACGGTCGTTCAGTCGTTGAATGCGGTTTAGGTTTAGGCAAACGCCTTCCATGCACAGCAAATGTCAAGCTAAGAATCAAAAGCAGAACGAACTGGAGAGATTTTAGCAACAATCTAATTTTAAAAAAATATTAACGCAACTCACTACACAAAATCTTCTCATGATGCGATGCCTTGGAGATCTGAGAAACGACTAAACTTTCAGCACTCGAAGGCCTTCAATATAAACCCAGTTCTTTAATTAATACCGTCAAAATACTAATAGATAAAATATATAAAAAAAATTCAAATTTTTTGCACTTTATTGCAAATAAAAAGTTGAGGATGTTAACACAAAAAACCGGTGGATTTTATTTGATATAGTTTCTATAAATACATGTTTGGAAATCTTATTTAGAAGAATAAGTACAGATAATGATTTCACAATTTATTCATTTATTATCCATTTAATTTAATTTTTACAAAAGTTAACGGGTTCAAAGTTCGACTTCAAAGTTCTACTTTTAATTAGAACATTCTGTAATCCATTTAAATAAATAAGAAAAGATTCGATGTCAATTCCGTTCCACTTTGTGAAAAAAATATATTTTATTTTATTTTTATAAATTTTTATATTTTTTTTGCAATTGTCGCGATACATTATTGATTAGATGTCAATTTCTATTTTAAAAATAAAAATTTAATTGCTTGAAAGTAAAAATATAAAGAAAGCGTTTTATAAGGTGTCAAAATGTTTTTTTATTGTTAAACACGTTTAAAATTTGCACATTTGGCTCTATGTATAAACTTGTATAATATGTTTAATGTCAACATTCCTCTGAAATAAAATACTTTTTATGTCATAAAACGCTCCAATCATCAAAACAATTTTTATTTACATTTTATGACTTTATCTTCTAAAAATATTAAATGATCGTTAATACATCACAAAATCACCAATTGCCAATAAACTAAATATCTGAAATGAAACTGTTCTTAGCATTGATAAGTTGGATCCTAATGTTCTATTTCTCATGCTGAATTAAAGCTTTATTGCGATCAGATAATGAACATGGACATTATTCAATATAGAATAGATAGAAGTAAATATCTCGTTCTCGTCGCTTTCTTGTCTATATTTCTGGTTCAGCCATAAAAAGACTTAAGACAGGATGATTGCAATGGATTAATTGGCTATAAAGTGTGAACTGAAGTTTTGTTCAATGAAATAGATATTTTAAAAAATATACATATGGGTAATTCTCTAGTAAATGTCGCGTGCGACCAGCTTTACAGTCACAAAAAAAAACATAAACTAAAACAATCTTAAAAATAAGTGAAGGTTATTCTTAAAGCTTTGGTTTAGCACTATTTTTAGCGCTAAGATTGATTTTAGGAACTTGTTCTGTTGTACGATAAAATATAGAAATTCGTTCATTTTTTGGTTTTGCGTACGAATTTGTTAATTTTGCAATTATCAGAACAGAAAACAAAACAGAACAAAAAATTCAAAACCATTCTTTGCTCTAATTAAAGTGCTAATCTAGAGCTATAAAAATAACCATTTCCTATTTTTAAAATTGTTTCAGAATATGATTTTTTTTGTCACTGTAAAGCTGGTCGCACGCGACATCCCTCAGAGAATTACCCATATATTACATATTGTCACAAAAATAATTTTATTGAAATAGAAGTTGCGCCTACAAAAAATCAAAATGGTTTAATATAGCGACTGTCCACGCACATTTTTAGTAAGTTATATATATATTTATATAGGATTAACAATGGGTGTCAGAAATTCCATAGTCAATTTTACTTAACCAGCACAAGCTTTAAGACATCCAAGTGGTAATGGAAATGGTAATGGAAGTTTAATCCGCTGATTAACCGACGACTCTTGCGGCTCTGCGAATCTGCATAATGGAAAGTATGTTATTCAATCAAGCAATCTCGTTGCGTATCAATTAAAGAACACCTTCAAAGATCTTACCTCGTTGAATAGGAATTCAATGAAATCTCACGCTTTACAGGCGCAGCAAATGCCAAGCTGAGAAGCAAAAGCAGAACGAACTGCAGAAATTTTAGCAACAAAATAATGTAAAAAAAATACTAACGCAACTCACTACATAAAATATTTTCATGATGATCCTTGGAGATCTGAGAAGCGACTAACTTTCAGCACTCGAATGCTTTTAATATAATGCCCCTGTCAGATGTATCATAATTTCTATTCAAAAAACAAAAATTCAATTTAGTAGAAAGTAAAGCGCACAAAAACATGAAGAACGCGTTTTATAAGGTGTTATCAAACTGTTGGTTTTATTGTTAAACTCGTTTAAAATATGCACATTTTGTACTTGTATAATATGTTCAAATTATCTTTAACATTCCTAAGAAATGATATACTTATTTATGCGAACAAAACGTTCCAAATCATCTTTTTTATTCAAATTTTGACACTCTGTTTAATGTCATTTACAAATACATCATAAATTCACCAGTTGCCAACGAACTAAATAAAGCATAAATTCGACAAAAGTTATGACAATGAAATCGTTGATAATTTTGTTTTCTTATGCTGAATGAAAGCTTTACTATGTCAGATAATGATCATAGAAATTGCACAAAGCACAATTTGTGATGTAATAGAAAGATGAATATTGAATCGTAACTTTCTTCTTTATAATTCTGGGATAGCCAGAATATGACTTAGACACGATGCTTACAGTGAAATTATTGTCTGAAAAGTTGATGCTGGAGTAGTCAACAGAGCTTGGAACTTCGCATATCTTACGACATAATAAACAATTTATAATACATAAAATTCAAACTGAAACTTTTCACGTTAGCTGATGTCTCACTGATCAGCAATTAGATATCATTGAAGGGCGGCAAATGTTAAATTGATATCCAAAAGTCGAACCAACTAAAGAAATACTCGAAATTATCTAAAAAGATGCCAAATAATCTAACCGCACCAAATCTTTCAGCATGTGACGGCTTCGAGATCTCAGAAACAACTAATTTTAGGCATTCGATTGACTTTGATATAAATAAATCGTAAAACACTTTGATGTCTGAACATTTTAATTTAATAAACTGCATTGTGATAACACGTTAAACCTGTTATTTAGAACTTTCTAAATTAATATTTGACGGCGGAATTCTAAAAAGAATATCCGGTGTTAACGTAATCTTGACTTTAACTACTTCAGGTATTTCTATAAAAAGAACATTTATTATTATTCCCAGTTGTAAAATCACATTGGCTATTTACAAAACAATGCGTATTCCAAATGATGGCATTTCAGTGAGATAAGTTTAAATTTAGGCTTTTATTAAATCACATAAAAATGGGACACAGATTTTTCATTGTCAATTTCACTTAACCAACACAAGCTTTAAGACATCCTTTCGACAGTGGAAAACAAGTAAGAAAGCTACAGTCGAGTGTACTCGACTGTGAGATACCCGCTACCCATTTTGAATAAAAGAAATATATTTTGCGATATTTTTCTCAAAATATACTGAATATACTGAAAAATACTAAAAATATACCAAATGGTATATATACAGACGGACAGACGACTCGGCTGTTGACGCTGATCAAGAATATATATACTTTATAGGGTCGGAGATGTCTCCTTCTACCTGTTACATACATTTCCTGCCGGCACAAAGTTATAATACCCTTCTACCCTATGGGTAGCGGGTATAAAAAGTAGACCTGGGCAATGGGCAGTATATTATTTATAACGGCAAACTCATTGCGAATTAATTAAATAATTACTTCACATGTCTTACCCTTTACTCGAAGAAGAACGCGATCTGGGTCTAGGCCCACGCTTTCCAGGCGCAGCAAATGCCAATGAGAAGCAAAAGCAGGACGAACTAAAGGGATTTTAGCAACCGACTAAATGAAGAAAAATGCCAGCACAACTCACTACATAAAATCTTCTCATGGTGCGATGCGTTGGAGATCTGAGAAACGACTAAACTTTCAGCACTCGAATGCTTTCAATATAAACTCAGTACAATATAATAAATTTGATGCATTGCAAATAACAATTAGAATCTGTTAACTTAATTATCTCAAAGTACTTTTGGATTTTACTTGATATAGTTTCTATAAATTATTATTTGGAAATCTTATTAACTTTAAGAATAAGTTCAATTTATTGTATTACAATTTATGTATTTATTATCCATTTAATATAATTTTTGCAAAGTTCGATTTCAAAGTAGAAGATAATTAGAACTTTACTTAATTAATTTAAATAAATAAGGACAGATTAGTCGTCAATTCATTTCCGCTTTGTAAAGAAATTTATTGCAAAGCTTACAGTTTTTTTTTTAAATAATTTCATAGAAAGTTAAATGCACAAAAGCATGAAAGAACGCGTTTAAAAATGTGTTATCAAAATAATGGTTTCATTATTAAACTCGTTCAAGTCTATTATGTGCACATTTTGCTCAATATATAAACTTGTATATTAACTTTAAATCTAACTTCAACATTCCTCTGAAATAATAAACAAATTTTATTCAAATTTTGTCAATCGGTTTAATATTAAACGAGCTCTTTCGTTATTGACATTTCACATACTGAATGATCGTTGATAAAATTATAAATTCACCAATTGCCAACAAAGTATGTAAATAAAGCATTCTTAAATTCGCAAAATATATGGCAATGAAACCCTTCCTATCTTTAATAAGTTGGATCTTAATGTCTTTAACCGCAGCACTCTTAAAAATGGTTTTTAATTTTGACCAAGTTAAACAAATTATTATGCACAATTATATGATGAAAGTTTTTAATCAAATTTTCAATTCAAACATTCTACATCAAAAGTGATCAATTTTACGAATTTGCCCTACAATTCCATTAAATATTGCAAGCCTATTGATTATGTACTTAGTATTCAGTGGTTAACCAGCACATGATTTCAATGCACATCCCGAAAGATTTTTATCATCTTTCATTACAACTGGTAATGCTTTACCTGTTCCCCCTTTTGCTGCTGCTGATGGAATGTCCAGGATGAGAATGAAGTCAATAGCTTTGTTATACCAGCCTCTGAGACGCAGTCTTTCTTCAAACTCCTCCACTTTCCACACATTATAAATGTCATTGTGTTTGATACTGATTAATAAATGTCACTTATTAACGAAAATTAAACTAGTTACTATCAATCTAAATCTTACTTAACATTGAATCCAAATCCGTCTTCATTAAAATTTACTTCAAAATCGTTAAAGTTAATCCAACTTTCGTTTATTTGCGGTATTGGCGATGCAATCGCCAAATTGACAAATAGAATCAGAAACGTCTTGGAAAAAAATTACTTAAATCAATTCCAAACTTTAAAAGAATATTAACGAAACTCACAGCTATGAAGAGTGTCATCGTATGTTGAGATCTCAAATGCAACTAACTCATCATATTTCTTTATATAGACGATATTTCAACCAGTTGGATTGGTTAAATATTATAAGAACAACAATGATAAAGAAGAGCATCATTATCCATCGTTTAAGAATAATTTCGACAAACAGCAACTGGTATTAAATCGCATCAGTGAACGAGTTTTTGCACTTTTAAGGTAATAAAAAATAAAAGACTTCAATCGATTTTCTATATATTTATTTCCACATATTTACTTGTTAATTTAATTATGACTCGAGCATAAAAATAAAGTAAGACCAGAATTTTAATGATGAAAATATATTCTTCTCATGATTTAATAACGTTAAAGTTGACTGCATTTTTAATAAAGACTCGCTATAAAGAATTTAGAGTTCTTATTCTTAAAAAAAATATACTTTTTTTTTACATATTATAAAAACAGCTTATTATTTTAGTATTTTGGCAAATAAGAGAACCCCTCAAGAAAAATTTAGAAACTGATCTTCACAAAATATATTTTTACCATATATTAAAACATTTTCTGTAAATTTGAAGATAATATTTTGTTTTTAATAATATCCCATATTTGCACTATACACAAAACTCAGAATTCGTTACTACGAAATCTTTGGAGTCAAACCATCTTTCGTCTAGTTTTGGTACATGCACTGCAGCCACCAAGTTGACAAATAGAATTAAAAGCGTCTACAGAAATAAGAATTCTAATTTATTATATATACTCATAAAACGTTGATCAAACTCACAACTTTGAATAGAAACTAGAGCCTTTGAAATCTCAGAATCCAATGAAGCGTTTCTTCTAGGATCGGCTACTATGTATCTATTATGGAAATGACCAACAAACCGGAGCATTGTCAATCTAAGCATCATGTTTAAGAATAATTTTGGCAAGTTTGGAACTCGTCTATTGCTTAAATCACAATATTAACGAGCGAGTTTGCAGTGCCAATCTAATTAAACAAATATAAAGACTGCAATCGATTGGGTCCAGCTAAAATGTATCCGTTCCTCATGGATTAAATTCAAATAATTACTATTCAGCTTGACCCGTAACATGGCCGGAGTTTTATTTTCATATCAATTATTTTCCGTGTTTCGTTGTATATAATTTATCACACTTATACAAACATGTATATTTAAGGATTTGGTGTATAATAATAATAATACAATAATTAGAGAATTCTATTAGCTATACCCCTTTACCGTATGAGTACCGGGTATACCAAAATGTTTAAGCATATGCTTAAACATTTACGTGATAACACAATTATAGTAAGAGGTTGCTATTCTTATAACCTGATTTGTGCAAAATCGCGTCAAAACACTGAATATTTCTATAATATAACAAATATGAATTAAAACGGTTGCAACGATTCGATGCAATTATTATTTTGTTATTGCTTATAATGCTTATCGGCACTTTGTTGTGAGGCTTCTTTTTAATCAGTGTTGTTGTCTGCGTGCGCAGTGGCTGCAGCCCAAAACAAACACAAGAAAATACCCTCACATACACCCACAACCACGCACTGGCACACACATTCAACACTGCATACACATACCCACGCACAGAAAATCACCGCAGTTCTTCATTAAGTTTCTTAACATGTATGAATGCACTTACTTTGTAGCCATTTTAGTTGCGATGTAAATGTGTTTGTCAGGAGATATATTGCACTTTATTGATTCAATTATTTCATTTTAATAAAAATAACTTTACACTTTCCATTTTCGGTATTTCTTGACCCCCCCGCAATAGCGTGACCAGAACTAAATTTTCAAAACACCTTGAGTACACAATTTATATACTTCGGTATTTTTAAATGGACATGCCAACTTGTAACTAATATACCAAAACCATCAAAAGAGTGATTTCGGTATTTTTCTAAATCACATTTGCGGTCACTCTGATCGTATACCAAACAAGCCAAAGCAAAATGGCCGCCGTAGTGTAAAGAATAATTTTGTTGGAGTTCGTGTTTTTCACTTAATTTGATAATTATTTGTACATTTTTTATGAATTTTGGTGAGTTAAATGGCTGTACAAAGATGCATACCATAAGTGTATAATAAAAGCTTTGCCAAATTGTGAATTATAAATGGGCAAAAAGTGTTTTAAATCTGTGATATTGTGGCTGCTGGCTGTTGCATTTACTACACCATAAATACATCCAAAGAAAAAAAACTACGACCACAAGCCAACTCAAGCGTACAACCCCCGCGTGCCGCGTCTCGTTGCGTTTTACCCACACCCATAGTCAAGCAACAAACAGGTTTTTATTGTGTACAGACGTGTGTTTTTCTCTCTTTTAATTTATGCACATACAACAGCACACACACACAAGCTCACATATAAACAAACCAAACATGAAGCATAAGCTTGAAAACGAGTAATACAAGAAAATACATAAATTTTACGTTCGTACGCGTGTGTGTGAGGCTGTATGTGTGCATAAGCATGTGTGTGTGAATGTGTTTATGTTTGTGTTTGTAACGCGCTGTAAACAGCAGCAGCAAGTAGTCGACAGTCGAAGGCGAAGCAGCAGCTAAGCAAAGTGCTAAAGTGGAGGCTAAGCAACCGAATCGAACATACATACATACGAAAGAGTGAAAGAGATAATAAAAATAAACTAAACGACGCGCTACACAACAGAACAGCTACAGGTGAATTCATTTGGACTTGTTTCCCCCACCCTACTCTTCTTGTCTTAGCTTCGTCTCGTCGAGGCGGTGACCAAAGTGTCAGTGTGATAGTGCCTGTGTCTGTGTGTCTGGCCAAGAACTGTAAAAGGCAGCAGCAGAAAACAAGTTGTGAGTAAAAATCTAATAAATTAGCAGCATAATCAATTCGCGTTGTTCTATAAACTCGCTTCAAACTCTAAATGCTTTCAACGCATAGCGGTAAAATAAACTCAACGCACAACTTCAAATTCAAATAAAGTATAAAGCGCTGTTGCAGCAACAACGCCCAAAAAAATTAAAAAGAAAACAAATAAATAAAAAGCAACAACTCGATTGAAAGCTTCTAACGCGTTCATCGAGTCAAAGTGTCAAAAAGCGGCAGCAGCTCAAACTCAAAGTGGAACGTCGCATAGTGTGTCCCACTTAACCTCAAACACAACTCTAGCCATACCCCTTGCTCCCCAAGCAAACCCCACTCCACTGCACCTCTTTGCTTCTTGTGTATGAGTGGAAGTGAGATGCACTTAATTGTTGTATGTGATAAATGATACTGTTCACACATACATAGAAAGTATTTGTATGTGTTTGTGTTTACTTTGTTTTTAGGCTTGATTGAAATGCGTTCGTAAACTTCGAACTGAAAACTCCCACGCTAAAAACATTTAGGATTTTATGAATGAAAAACTTGTCGCACCATATATACACGATATGCTTATTAAAGATCCATTTTATTGCTATAATATATTCAATTTCTTGTTACACATATTCTGAATCATCGGCTACGCTTCCGCTGAAAACAAAATGAGCATTTGCCCAGTCGATTAAACTGGTTTAAAGACATATACACACATATAGATATACATAGATTGTTTGAATCATGTAGGCGTTGGAAACAAATCGGAAGTAATACGATAGTTGGAACAGCACTTGAGACGATTCCTTCCACGGATAAGAAGTGAAAAAGCAAGTGACGATCACGAAGTGCATTGAACCAAGCTAAATGATAAGAGACCGCAAAACAAAAGCAAAGCCACAAAAAATAAAATGAAAACAATAAACAACGAAGTCAAGTTGTGACAGAAAATCAGAGTAAATGTTGTCTGATTCCTTAGAATAGCATTAACATTCCCTATCAGCTGATTTATTAAATATTAATTGTTAAAGCGCGCAAAATGATTACAAAATAGTTGGAAACAAGAGAAAAAAAGCTCGATTGTAAAATACCCGTTAGTATGGTTTAAGCAACTTATATTCCATTAGAAAATTGTTTTCCACATTGTTTTAATATGAGATCGTTAACTCATTTATCCGAACCATTTGTCTCATATTTCATTAAATTGGTATTTTACATTTCCAAAATGAACTGGAAATGCGTAGAACCCATTTAAATATTTACCAAGTTTGGTAATCTCCCTCTTTTATACTCTGCGCTATCTACACATTCAAAGATCGATAGAAAGACAATTTACTATTCATTATATTTATGTTTTTCATCAACTTAATCCACTTCTCTATCCAATTGGGCATCGGGTATTAAAATATGCAGCATTAGAAGTACAGCTATTAGAGGCAGAACCAGAAATTGCGCCCAGCCAATCAGTCTGCGATTGGCAAAGCCAATTTATAAGCCAAACTCACAGGTGGCAGCACCTGTTGCCACTGCGTATTGGCCAACTGAACGCCCACTGGCCAAACAGGTTGCAATAGTTGTAGTGCAGAGAGATCGGGTTTCTAGCTTCGAGTATGGGCATGGGCATAACTACATGGTATCTATGTATGGCATGTCTAATGGCCATACGCAGAAATCAATTTCATATGGAGCACGTACTAACTCCCGCCCGAAACTGAATTATCTATTAGCACGCTCGCATTTCCCGGCCAAATGTCGAGAGTGTAGTGAGCATTAACAAACGACAAACGTGACATACATTTTGCCGTTATCTTGATTAAGTCTTGCTTATCTCATGCAGAGAGACAGACGCACAGATCTTTCACAGTTTTATCAGTTGAGGAAACCTGGAAAAGTGTGAAAGCTGTCAAAAATATGTCAGAGTTGTATCAACCAGATAGATAGTTAGATAGCTACACTAGATACACTAGGTAGTTAGATCAATCGATCGGATCGTAACCCAAAACTGGAATTTTGAGCTCATCATTAATTAGCGCACAGACAGAAAGCCAGTCAATCAGCTAGCCAGCCAGCATATTTAACTGGTTCGCCAAAAGCGAAGCCACAAGCCACGAAAGCGGAACGCACTTCCTGGCAATGAACTAAATGGGGCTTATGAAACATGAGAGCGCTCAGTCCGAAAATATATGAAATTGATAATATTACTTATTCAGCCACATCTGACATGCTACATCATGCTGCACAACGAGGGCAGCTCAGCAAAGAAGCCATCGAACATTGTTTGTTGGGCCACGGTAAATAAATAACAGGTCTGAAAGCTAAGCTTAGACATTCTATTCAGCATTTAATTAATCGTGAGATAGGCAATATATATTCTTAATCAGCTAGAAAGACGAGTCTTGTGTCTGTCCGACTTAACATTATATTTTAAAATATAACTTAGTTATAAATAGAACATACAAAAGTTATAGATTCCAAATTTAGAACTTAAGTTTGTGGAAGTCCCATGTTTAAATTTTAAGTTTTTAATTATAGGAGTAAGATTGTTGCTGCTTGTTGTTGAGATAACTGCTGATTAATAGTCGCATAACCCAGCTACTGTTCTTGAGTTTTTTGTATGTTTTTTTTAGTGGTAGCTCTTAGACGGCCCTCGTATGTCATAAACATATTCTTAAGGCCAATTGCGAGCCCCTATAATTTCCACACTCTGACGTGCACATTACAAAACTCGTCGCATGGGTCGAGAGAGTCAGACGGTCACTTGACCCGGGCAGCACTTTGATGGTGTTAGTGCTGGAAAAACGATACCAAGCAGACACAAATTCATTGACCAAGACAACAACGACAACAACAAGTTGCGACCTTCGGTTGGCCAATAAAGCAATTTATTGAAGATCATCATGCGTCGTCGTCGTCGACGACGTCTTCGCCGTCTTCGCGTAGGTAAAAGTTGTCCAAGCATGACCTACGACGAGGCGTGAGAAACTGTAACATAAATTTCCCTCCTTCGAGTATCATACGTAAAATTAAAAAAACCTGAATCCCACACATGGAAGTAAGGTGAATGAGCATGCATGTGTGTGTGTATGTGTGTGAACGTGTGATCAACACCTTTTTGAGGCGAGCACGTCCTGATAGTTCGGCGGCATAACTGATTAGATAGTCAAACACAAAAGGACTCACGGGGAAATTGGCGGAAAATATCGCACGTGATTTCCAACAATGACGGGAAAATTTACAACTATGAATCATACAGATACAAGACATAACAAAAAAAAAAACCGAACCACTTCCACAGGACTCGTGAAACGGTGCGTGACACATGCAGAGTGAGTGCGGTGTGAGCGGTGTAGAACAAACTATTCAAAAAGTGGGCTGCAGAACGAGAGTGAGAAAAAGAGATAGAGCGAGTGAGTGCAGTGCTGGTCAAACTGTGCTCAACGTAAGCTGCTCTCAAACCCTGCTAAGTGAGTGTGGGTGTCAACGCTATTGTTGTTGTTGTTGCTGCCGTTGTCGTAGTTTCTGTTTTATGCTTGCCGTTTGTCGTTTTGCTCGATTGGCACTTTTGTTGTGTTTACGAGACTCGAAGTCAGTACACGACGAGTCGGCTGAACGTGCGGATCGCTCTCTGTCTGCGTCTGTTTTTCGCATTCTGTTTTCAAAAGCGTTACCAAAGAAAGTGTGAAAAGTGTGTGAAGAATTCGCAAACCAACAAAAAAAACAAAAGCCCAAAACAAGTTTTATTGTTACACAAGTGAAATTTGGCCGTGTTAATTCGGTAATAATACTATAATGATAATGTAACAACAAAAAAAGCGAAATTTTATGTTTAAATTGAAGCACAACGAATGCAAAAGATATAATTATCAAGTGTAGAGGAAATGCGTTGTCGTGGATTATACATTATTATTACTACATGTAATACTTGCAAGACTTTCTTCAATAATTCCGCGTTATTTTTGTTGCTTTAGTGTCAGCTATTCTACGGAACTTTGGACTACCAAAAATCACTTCCGTTTCGAAAATATGTAATTCAGCATATTTTTGAAATTAGTATTTATTTATTTTTTTTTTATTGATGTTCAGTGCAAAAATGAATTCAAAATAATTGGCTGGGAAGGAATGAACATCTCGTGTTTAAAGAGAATTACAAGTAAATTACCGCAGCTTAAGAGCTTGACCTTGCTGAAAGACCATTTAATTGCCACAAATCTTACCTGCTTTGGGCCCGGCAAATAATATTCAAAATTGTCCCTTGCCGTGACCTCTTCAAACCAAAAACAATACTGCGAATATGACGTGCTGAAAGCAGTTTTAACTAAGTAATTATGGAAATTAAAGTGTTCTATATTTAGAGGGGAAAAATGTCTCATTTGCTGCCTAGGAATGCTGCGAAATTAACGAGCATTCCACACGAATAATCTAATTGTTGTTTATACTTATAATACAATATATGTATGTATGTGTGTATATAATGTGTAAAAACGAAGGAATCTTGTTCTTCATCTCATTGCAGGTTTTGCGTTTTGATTTGAGCACATCAACTAATAGCATTGAGAAAAGCAAACAAATAAACCCAGTCGAAATTATTATTATATGTGCAGCAACAATTGAAGATAAATGTAATGCCAGTGACTGTGCAGCAGCCGAGGCAGCAACGGGCTCGAGAATGGCAGCAATCAGTATGACAAACGGACGGCAGTGATTAAAACCAGTCAGGCCAGACTAGCCCAGCCTAGCCCCATTGGCACCACCACCAGCCACTCAGTCTGTGAGTGCGAGACCAACAACAACAACAACAACAATAAGAGCAGCTGCAACACCAAACGTTGCTGAATCATCAGAACACTGAAAACACACACAAAACGAAAAATAAAGAAAAGAGCCTGGCTCAACAGTTTTCAAGTGCGCTACGTCAATTGAAAATACTTTAAGTCTGCAGCTAGAAGAACACACGTCAACTGAAAACTGAAAAACGAAGAGACCTTCAGCGATCATAGTGCAACAGCAACACGACAAGTGCAACACAGAACAGCAACCATGCTAATTACTGACCGGAGAAGAATACGTCAACTGACGATGTTCAATGCCTTCATCACGCTCTGTCTATGCCTCCTCGTTGTCACAATCGAAGCTTGGATGCCCGATGTGCGACCCGATTTGCAAACGAGTAAGTTCCAAGACGCCCACAATAAATATTGTTATTGTTATTGTTGATGTTGATTTTGTTGTTTACTACCGATTATGTTGTGCCACTTGTTGGCCTAGCTTTTTTTCTCTCTCCTTTTTTGTTTTGCTGCTTTATCATCGAGAGTTGGTCCAGCGTTGGGGCAAGCTAAGCAATCGCTTGGCTATCGCTCGCCCAATTTTTCGCCATGCTTGCAACAAATTAGCGTTTCCTCTGAAGCAACACAACTCAACAAAATGGGCCAAATTATGGCCCCCACTAATTGCTCCGACGAATACTCACAATAATGACTGGAAAATTTCAAGCGCAGCTGTCCACGATGTGTTGTGCAGTAGTAGCTTTGACTTATATAAAACAAATTCAATGTCATCTCAAGCCATTCTGCGACTATTTAAGCTTAAACGTTGCTGAAAATTAAACTTGAATTCCGTATAATTTTAATTGCTTAAACTCACTTAAATGCAAATTTCAAGTCATTTGGAAATGTCATAATCTGCCTTTAAATGACCAATTTTCTTAAGTAAATAAAACACAGTCGATAGATATTTGAAAAGTAATTGTTGCTTCAAACTTGATCGCATTTAAAATGATCTAAACTAATCTCTAAACTAAATACATATTTTATTTAACACAATTGATGAATCAGCAAAACAAAATTTTTTATATTTGGCAGAGAGTTAAAAACGCCTAACAATAACAATTTGCAAAGATTTTGTGTCTACGCATTCAATAATTAAAATATTCCATTCTCATTTAAATTGCAGAGCCAGACAAAGTGATTGCCAGTTTCTTTGGCAACACCACGGACTATTATAAGATTTTGGATCACGATGATGAGAGTGTTCTCGTGGGTGCCAAGTAAGTAGCGAGTTCCTTATTCGATTCGATTCGATTCGATTCGATTGCCATTTTCAATCATTCACAATGTATTCGAGAATTCCTCTCTAGCGCAACCTGAGTTGCATGCATAAAACATTGTATTATTGTCTTGAATGTGCTTTTTGGCACGGGCTAAATTAAATATTTATAAAGCAAAAACAACAACAACAACAAATAAATCTCAACAACCATATTCGATTCCGTGGAACAATTAACGCGCCATTGAAATTACGCTGTGCTTGGTTGTTGTAAACTTTTCGTGCAAATAATATATAGAAACTGGCTGGGCAAGTGCAAATCTGGCATTTCTCATTCAATTTCCTGGAAGCATTATTTCCAGAACCCTACTACCAAACTTGATATGCGCCTCGATCGAGGTGGTGATAATGTGTGCAAAAATCAGAGCAACATCTCTTATCAATATACCTGTTAAGTCACAAACAGATTTGTTCGTCTAAGCCATTTCAAAGTAGAGCGACATATGAGAGAAACAGCTATGAAATTTGAAATCAAATTAGCATAACTCGTATTTTATGCAATGCCGGGTATTTCAGAGTCATCCATAATTCTTTAGACTTCACACTTGTTTATGTTTATATTATTTTCCTTGGCATTCACTAGAATTCCGACAGGCGATGATAAGTGCATGAACGAGCGTAAGCAAATAATCAACACTATTAGTAACAAAGAAATTCATGCATCATAAGTACTCAGGATATATCATTGTCATCGGCGTTTCCAGTTCGGAAAAAGCTGAAATATAAATAGAACTGCAACCAGATAAAATAATCAGTTGTATTAGTAATTTTTATTAAAACAAATAAAAATAAATTGTTTCATCATAATTACTTAGGATAAATCATTATCACATCATCGTCATTAAGGATTATTATAAAATGAAAGCTTAGTAAAAATAGCTTCCCAAAAACATTCAATTAAATTTATAATTTATTTAATCAAAAGTTACGCCTTAATTATATGTGTTTTTTTGCCTTAAAATGCGAGATTAATAGATTCGTTGTCGAGGTTAAAAACTTGTATAGTCGCAAGAAATAATAATTTAGATATATACATAGTAACGAGTAGTTGAATTTGATTATGATGGAATGGAACAAAGGAACGCAATAATTTTATTCATGTTATTTGCTTGTTATTTTGTCAAAGTAACGCCATAAAATGGCAACGACATGAGCATAAATGATAATTAGAAATAAAAAACGCAATTGCATATGTAATTACTTGGGTTCTAATTACTTGCGAAAACGTAAAACAACCTTGACAAACAGCTAGTTTGCTCTCTTTTGCTCGCCCTCTTCCTTTCTGCCTCCCTCTCACTTGTTTGCCCTCTTGGGGCTCATTTATCATACATATCTGCAAGCCAAAAGAGAAAAGGGTATTTTAACTTTGAGAGTAAACCTTAAAAAACAAAAACATATTACTATGAACCATCTTAATAGTTTTGGAATAGTTAAACATTATATTTTTGTTGTGTGTTTCATATAAAAGTAGCTACAGGGTATCCCCAGTCGAGTATCTTATAGTCGACCTTTGCTTTCCTACTTGTTTATTTTGGCTTCGCTGGCAATTTGCTTCATTAGCAGGCAGCACACGCCAACAACAGCTTTGGCAATTAAGTGAATAATTCGATTATATCGTCTTTCCTCTATCTCTCTCCTCCTTTGCAGGGACGTCATCTACAACATCAGCATGATGGGACTGAAGGAGAACAGTCGACTGGTGTGGAACAGCTCCGGCGCCGATCGCGAGCTGTGCATGCTGAAGGGCAAACACGAGTGGGATTGCCACAATTATATGCGTGTCTATGCTCCGCTCAGCGATGGTCAGATACTGCTCTGCGGCACCAATTCGTACAAGCCGCGCTGTCGTCATTACACACCCGTTGAACAGACACCGGATGGAGCTGGCGCCGGAAGTATGCGCTACGAGATCACGCGTGATGTGGAGGCCCAGGGTCTATGTCCCTATAGTCCTGCTCATAACAGCACCTACGCCTTTGCCGATGGCCATTTGTATAGTGCCACTGTGGCCGATTTCTCTGGCGGAGATCCATTGATCTATCGGGAGAATCTGCGCACCGAACAATATGATCTCAAGCAACTAAATCAGCCAGACTTTGTGGGCGCCTTTGAGCGCAACGGCTACGTTTTCTTCTTTTTCCGTGAACTGTCCATGGAGTACATGAACTTTGGCAAAGCGGTCTACTCGCGGGTCGGACGCGTCTGCAAGAACGATCGTGGTGGTCCCTACAATCATGGCAAGAGCTGGACATCGTTCCTCAAGGCGCGACTCAATTGCTCTATGCCTGGCGACTTTCCCTTCTATTTCGACGAGATACGTAAGTAAACTTAAATGAAGACTAATGCCATTAACTAATCAAATATCTGTACTTTGCAGAGGCTATAAGTCCGGTTGTAGAGATCAATGGTCAAGCCATGGTCTATGCTGTGTTTACCACCTCAGTGAATGCCATTCCCGGCTCGGCTGTGTGTGCCTATCGCGTCGATGACATCTTGGCCGCCTTTGACGGCGATTTCAAATCACAAAAGGACTCCCAGTCGCATTGGCTGCCCGTGGAGCAGACGCAGGTGCCCAAGCCACGTCCCGGCCAGTGTGTGGATGACTCGCGTACGCTAGCAAGCATTTCGGTTAACTTTATCAAGAACCATCCACTGATGGAGAGCGCTGTGCCTGCCGTGCACAATCGCCCACTGCTGACGAAAGTGACTCTGATGCATCGTCTCACGGCCATTGCTGTGGATGCCCAAGTGCAGGCGTTGAATGGCAAGCACTACGATGTGATCTACAGTGGCACCGACGATGGCAAGGTGACCAAGTTTATCAATGTCATCACATCGCATCCAAACAACACAGATCGCCTGCGCACTGTTGTCATCTCCGAGATGCAGGTGCTGCCCTTGGGCACACCAGTGCGTGAAATGGTCATCTCGTCGAAGAAGAACACACTCGTTGTGGTTAGCGATGGAAGACTGGTGACGGTGCCATTGCATCATTGTTCGCTAATTATGGACTGCGTCGGTTGTCTAAGCATGCAGGATCCGAACTGCGCCTGGGATCTGCAGACACACGAGTGCAAGAATCTCGCGGCCAGTCAGCACAAGTTTGGCACCAAAACCTATTTGCAGAGTCTTAACACCACAAAGAAATCAGCCGCCTCGCTTTGTCCCAAAACAGCCGCAGATCCTGTGATTGTAACCATGCCGCCATCGCAAGTGGATGATTCACAAAAGCTGCACTATGCTAGTGTGGCGGAGAAACCATCCAGCATTGATCAGCAGGCAACGGGCGTTGGTGTTGACTTTGCGCTCAATGATTACATTGACGAGAATAAAATACCACAGGCATCTGTGGACCCCGAGCAAGTTATGACTAGCCTGCATGGTAAGTGGAGCTTTATTCTCTGATAAATGATTTTACCAATCTCTTATCTATAATCTTTCTTCTTTTACTTTATAGATCCTCAGAAATCGATAGCTGTTGTCAATGAGCTGCAGAAGGCTACATTGTCTAGCTATAACGTATTGATCATTGTGTTTGTGATAATGATTGCCTTCTTCTTGGGCACCGTTGCAGGCATCAAAATTAATAAGAAATGCAAACAAAGTCGTCTAGATGCCAGCCATCACAATCACTTTGGTAAACCAACGTAAGTACTTAATTATTTATTTATTTTTCGAATACAGAATGCTAATTAACAATTGGAATGGAAAAAAATATTAAAACATACGTTGAATCTAATTAACATTTATGATTACAGACAATTCAAGCATCAAAACAGCGGCAAGGACATTAATTTATTGATCAACTCGAATCCGTACACGACGACGCAGAAAACGCCAAATCTGGATCTTGAAAAAGATCGCAGTCACGAGTGCAAGAACTCCACAGAGCACTTGGAAAAGGAGCTGCCTTGCAAAACGTCAACGCTAACAAAAGTGAAACGCACCTACATATGAGGAAAACACACACACAAACACAATTCTTTTGGTGGCCAGTTTGCCACAAGATTAGTCGAATTTTCGTTGTTTATGTTGCAGTAGTTGTTAGTAAACCTCCCCAACGATTGGGCATACAACATTCAGTTTTGACGGCACGTTTGAAACGTGCCTCGGGGCCCATCCGAAACTGTTGTGTGCGCTTATCATTTACTTTAATTTCGTCAAGATTTAGTTAAATTTATTGCTAATGCGCTGCCTCGATTACTGCGTTAGCTGGAAATGGGAAGTGGTAATTGAAACGTGCCTTCCTTCCCTTTTTCTGGCTATTGTATAGATGATTTGGGTAGCGCGTCTTTATGTTTAGTTGATAGAATAGATGCCAAGTGCAAGAAATTAGAGCTTAACACATTTTACATATCACATGTAGAAGGCATGCATTTGAGGTCACACGCAAGAATTGGCTATGTTTCTATTGAACTACGACAACAATTCTTGTTGGTGATCACAAATGTTAAACCCACCCACAAAATCGAATATATTTCTCGAAAATTCAAAACGATTATTAATCTGTACAAGTATTTTGTTAGACTGAATGTTTCACTAATAATCTTGCTAGTTTTCTTTTGGTGCATGCATGTGCGGTAAAAGAATGCTAATTTAATTATAATCTGTGTCTATTTTGTGGCTAACAGAAGGCAATACAAATTGTATTTAAAATTTAAGCTCAATAAGGAATTGAAAATATCGGGGGAAGAATGTATTTTTGTAACTTAACATAGTGTCCCTAGGATAAGAAACAATATAATTAATTCATTAATTATGCGTTCAACACATCAAATAATATGAGGCTGATTCATAAGAACTGAGATCCCTTGACAACGGCAGCCCCCAAAAAAGCAGCATACAATCACGCACAAAACAAATAAGAATTGCACGCGCCTTAAACAAAATACCATCTAATTATACATAATTATATGCCTATATTTAGGCCTTAAATGTAAAGTTAAACAGTTAGACTAAGAATTATAATAAAATAGTTTGCATGTATTTTAAACACAGATTCAGCATTTTAATACGTTTATGTTTATTTTTTTAAGCTGTTGTCCGTCCGTAACATGCAATTTTTTTATACACAATAATTCATAATATATATTTTTATATGTACAATGTATCTAATATCTTAAGTCTTTAAGTACAACTTTAAAAGAAAAACACGCAAAATGAAAAGTTTTCAACAAAAAAATTACAAGTTTGATAATTAACGAGAGTTTAAAATTACCGATATCAAAATTTTTAGAATCAGGATTGCTTCCGCTTGAGGAACTCACGTAACAACAACACAATCTAGATCAGAAGCGAGCAATGCAAAACCTGAAATTCTCATATTGTGATAGATTATATTGAAATTTTTTATGATAAAATATATAAAATGATATGCCTTTTGATTGAAAATAACAATGATATACATGGAATAAAGATGCATGCAAGATATTTGCTAATAGATCTTCCCGTTGGAGGAAATAAAAAGAAGAAAATGTAAATTTTTTAAAATATATATATTTGTATGTATGTATTGTACTTGATATATTGTTGTAAAGAAGTTCAATGAGCTATGCTAAATTTAATAAAGTCGTCTTTTTAATACAATTTCAAAGGATTTTATATTTTAGAATGTGGTTGTTATTCCATAATGTGGTGGCATTACTTAACCATTTCTCTACATTCATCTTTCGAAATTATTTACAATTCTATAATTATTTTTTTAAGACGTTTTCAGAATCACAAATCTATCGTAATAAGTAAGCCAAACTGCTGGCGCCATCTATTGTCGAAATATCGATATCTGAAGCTGTGGTGAACTTTAGTGTTGTATATTTCACGACTGTGGTGAATTTGCCAACTTTGAATTGGTGCACAGCTGTTTCTGCTAAATATGTGTTTGAATCTGCATCTAATAACGACTGTGCATATGTATATTAACCTGTAAGAAACACGACACTGCGCATGTCACTGCTACAATTTACAAAACAGCACGTGCGAACAAAGCTTGCTTGTGGGAAAGCAACAGAGAGCAGCGAAAGAAGAGCGAATCAAATTGCCGGCTCTCTCTCTTTGACAGCCATTGTGGCGTCATGGTCGCGCTCTCATTTTGGAATCATATAAGCGTTAGCACCACCCGTAAACGGTGTACGCTCAGTTGAACAGTTACAGTGACAGCAGCAACCTCCGTTGTGCTCTCAGTCCTTGCTGAGCGACGCGGAAGGACGGTTAAGGTTGAGTCATCTCACCAGAAAATGTGCAACTTCCAAAAAAAATAGTGTAGAGATAAAAAAATTGTGTGAATTTTGTTTTGTGCGTGCCTAAATCTGAGAAAAAACGCCAACAGTAACACGCAATAATATATATGCATATAAAAATAATAATAGTGTGAAAATCCAACCTTATGGGAATATAAATGAAAGATAAAATTGAGATTTGAAGTGATTCTCAAAATGTGCATGTGAAAATGGAAAGCTCACCCTCCAGTTCTATAGAAAAGCAAATCGATCACTTTCTGGAGCATTTCAAGCGCAGCGCCTCCAAGGCCATCGATGCCGAGTGGGGCAGTGGCAGCGATATCATCAACAATGGTCAGTCCGGCAGTCCACAACGCCAGGCGCCCTTGCAGCGCTTGCTCCAAAAGACCAAGAGTCGCTCCAGTTGCCTAGACGTTTCGGAGCTATCGGGTAGGCCTACAAATATTGTCTACACACACACGCACACACCCATAAACACAATCACATATTCATGTATTGTATGCGAACACATCAAGGACCTTCTACTCCAGCATTGTTAACTCGCTATTGATTTTCCATACTCCTTTGGTGTCACGGTTAAACTCATTATTCTCGACATTCAATGCAATGCTCATGAGTAAGGCTACGAATATTTGATAAGGAAATGACTAAACTTTAGATAGTAATAATGGGTTTCCGATAAAAATAGATATTAGATGTTAAAAGGTGCCAAATAGCTAGACTGATAATATTAGCACAACAACTACGTTTTATTTATTTATAAGATATGAAAATTGATTAATTTTCTTTAAAGTGCCTTATAATTAAGATAGCTACGAACTTTCTTCAACTACCAAAATAAATTAAGTATACCACACCACACCCAATTCTTTTGAGGATATCGTGTAAGATAGCTCTTAAAGCTTTTCATAGCACATCTTGTTGGAAATTACTAATACCTGTCGAAAGGTGCCAACGTTTAACTTAGTAAAGCGAATTGTTTGCCTGGCCGTAGAACTTTAACTAAGTTTGCATATGAAGATGCAACTAATACCTCTTGCTTTGTGCTCTTGTGACAGTAGCTTATATGAAATGCATATGGCACTTTTCAATTAGCTGCACTTCATTGGGCGCCCATATGAAATACAAACTGATATCGGCATAACTGCTGTAGAGTGTTACCCCCATTGCAATTGACGTAGCACTGCAAGTGGGCTTCAATTCTATTTAGGGTAGACGACGCTTATTGCTAATCACCGGCAACGTCAATTGTCATTTGTTGCTGCCTTTTGCATTCTTTTAAGCCTACATGGCCCATACTGCGTTGCATGTGGCCTTGGTCTCTTAATTATATTCAGGAAAAGCACAAGAGTATATTGCGCTTCATAATGTCATTGAATACTATTAAGAAATTGTCTCACAACTAATTATGTTCACTAGAAAGGCTTACCTTAACTTTTACATAGGTTTACTGTCTTGGTTTAAACTTGTATTATATTGTAACGGTCTTTCATGTGAAGTTCTGCAAGTTCATGAACCACTTTTATAACATTTAAGTAGCCATAAACAACCAATAAGCAAAATATATAATAATATGTACTTTTGCTCTTTGGCAAACTATATAAAAAAGATTTTTTAAAACAAGTTTCGACCTTTGTACACAGTTATTTATGATGCCACTGTAATAAAGTTTCGCTACGGAACCACTTTTGTATATTCAACTATTGATCGCTGTTAATTTCAGCCGTTAATATCAGTTAATGTTATACATGACGTCGACATTACCATTTTTGTTGTGTCTCATAGCAAACATTGATAGTTTTAAAAATGAATTCAATTTCTAAAGATATTTATTGACAGTTGGTAAGAAATAAATGCTTTAGACGGGTGTAGGTGTGTTAAAAAGCTCGAAAATAAAATTGTATTTAAAAATGGGCGCCTTTTATACGCTTTGTAAAAATATACTAATATACTTGTCAAGAGGAAATTATCGGGGTATTTTGGTATATCTCAGCGTTCAAACGGATATTTATGAAATACTTTTGTTACATAAAATAGCTCATAAAATTGATGTAAAACAATTATTTCATATTCATGTAGTCAATAATAAATGCACTTTAATATTTGTATGAAAAAAAAAACAAATCGATGTTTGCCATAAATAAATCGATATTTTAATAAATTCCAAAAGCATCGATGCATCGATAGACAGTGCCATCGACGGTCCTTCCCTTCAATACTACCCGGTGCGTTCACGGTAAAGATATATATTTTGTGGTTTTCAAGATCCGCTATATATGGAAGTGTTTATATAATTATTTATAAAAATGCCATTGAATCATAATACAATGCAAAGAAATTGCTTCTCAAGTAGTTGCAGAATCTGAAGTGCTGCGATCGTGTGTGTGCTCAGCTGTGTACATAAATAAATATGCTCAGCTATTGCAAATTGTTGTTGTGTTCGCATTTGTATCAAACGCGCATTTTTTAAGTTGCGATTTATTGTTTGCACTAACAAAAGATTCAAAAGTGATCTTGTTAGGCGGCTGCTGATACGGATTATAATTTGGATTTCCGCCCCCTTTTATTTGCAAAACAAAGCCAACAGCTCCAAAAATGTGTATGTGTATAACAATCAGTGTGAGCGTGTGAATGTGTGAGTGTGGATGCTGTATGCGGGCGTTGTAACTTCATCTTCGCATCGTCGTCATTGCCAAACGGATGCTAATTATTTATCAGTGCTCCAACAGCTGGTGAATGTGTTTACATACACATATACATACAAGTATGTAATTCGTCTAGCAGATGAGCTGCAGCATTTTATGTTTGTACTTGGACATTACCTCTTAAATGACTTTGCTGTTAAACCTCATCTGTTACATTTATTGTTGCCATAAATAACTTTGATGGTGATCCAATATTTCACATCGCTGCGTTGACAATCGAATCGCCTTTGCACAAAATCTATAGTATATAGCTATATCTGTATGTAAGTATGTATGCATAAATACATTCATTATCCACTGTCAGCTCTGTGGGGTATGCAATTTACTTATAAAACACACTATACAAACATATAGACACTGACGTGCACAATACATACATAACATACATATGTATGTGAGAACTTTGATTGTTTGCTTTTTCAGTTTACCGGCAATTTCCGAACACTCAACTCGAGTGTCGGCATTATTGTTGGGTAGAATAATTATTAGTGAATATATAAAAATATTCCAAACATAGTAGGATTGTGATAATACGATACGATATCAATACTTTGCTGTGCTTACAATGACAAATAGCGAATATAATGACTAAAGAGTAGAGGCAAAGTTTACCGCAATTACTCGGAAATCACGTACAAAACTCTTAAAACAGGTGACTGTGTTTTTATGCTTTTCGTTTTTATTTTTTATTAACTTTTATTTAATATACATATCACATTTGTATAATAATAAGTGAAGGCATTTTCGCTAGCGTTTAATTACCTCATTTGCATTATGGGAGTTATTATTATTATGGCATGGGGGAAACCGCTTTTGATATATGGAAACATATGAGGTTGACCTAAAAAATTGAGTGCAGGGTATTGCTTAGTCGGCGTAATGCCATTCACAAAATTTCTAATATATAATACTAATGTGTTTATGAATTTTCGCTAATGCCAAACAAAATAAGTCAAAGTATTGCGGTTGAAATTATCCGAATTAGAATTACTCTACTCAAATTTCCTTTGCTTATTATTATTAATGATAGGAATTGAGTGTATCTCACTATTTATATGTTGCCTTTTATTTCAAGGAAAACATAATTAGTTTTAGTATGTTTTTTAAAAGTAAATTCTGATGAGTCAATTCTTAATGAGTACTTCTAAATATATATACGAATATATATATAGGGGCCTCAATTCATTTGCCAGGAATAAAACTATAGAAAGAATGTGAATGCTGTGGAGTGCACTAACTTAATTGCAAGAGTACTCTTTACAAAACGACAAAAGTTCACTAATCTCATTACACTTTTATGTAGTACATTTGCGCCAAATATACTTGTGATTATATATAATGGATAAGTAAACAATTAAGTCTTGTCTTAAGTCTTTTGTATTTTACGACTTCCACATAGATAACTACCAATATTTGAACAATACAACATTTACATTATATTATTAATAATTTCTATATAAAAGAAGTTTTGCAATCTGTATATATACAAATGTTTATGCCTAGGCATTATTATCCCATTCCTTATCTAATCTGAAAATTTGATTATAATCGGTTAAACAATAGAAAAGTTATAGTTATCATGTAGCGGTGGCGCCATCTAGTGAGAGCATTTCAAAGATCTCTTATCTGCAATTCCTAAAAGCTTGTTTAAAACTGAGTAAAACGAGAGATGAAGTATGAGGAAATGCCATACAGAATAGTTACAGTACTCTACGAGTATTTATGACATCAACTTTAATTGTATTTCTATTTATACTAGCGGAACTTGCGCTTTGGAACGGAACCAAAACTCAGTGTTCTACGTATTGTATATACGAGTGTAAATGATCTAATTGAAGCGTTAGAATCGTTGACAGACAAGCGAACTTAACTTTTCAGTTAACTTTCGTATCTGAGTATCTTTTTTTTTGTGTGGTGATCATGGAGTGAACAGCTGCTCCAATTGGCACTGCAGGCGCACTCACAGTCGTAGACCAGAAGAAAGCTGAAGAAACGCGCGGCCTTTTCTTTTTTTCTTTTCTGCATTGGTCTTAAATTAAATGGGATTCTAACGATCGGCCAATTCTTCTCTCCACACGTTAATGTTATTCTCTTACGCAAGCGAGCACTCTCTTTCTCTCACTCTCTCCCTCTCACAGTATCTATCTACCGCTCGCTGTGTGTGCTCTCAGAAGCAGCTGATGATGATGACGATGCGAGTGTTGGGTCTCAGTACCAAAGACCCGTCGAGTCAACAGCATACGCTGCTTTTCAGTTACGCGATTCTATTTTCTTGTTGTCGTTGTTGGCGCGGAAAACACATAGAGGAAAAAGTGCCGCATAAGTGTTATTACTCATTCCCATACATACACACTTATGTATAGGTGTTTGTGTGTGTGTGCGTTGTGTTGTGTTGTGTTGTTGAAGCTGACATTCATTCGGGGAACTCAATACCCTAAGGTGTTTTTTTCGCATACGCTTCCATATGTCGGACTCAAAGTCGGACAAACCGTAACCACATGTGATTTATTTACATAGACCGTAGTGTCAACCCCGTAATCACGTTCGCAAACCGTATGCACACTTATCTGTCTCTACGAGCCAAAAACATACATTTGCAATTAGTTATACCCAATTCGAGTATTCATATTCGTATTCACAGCGGTGCCAGGTACTATGGGAAACCAGGAAAGTCTGCCCGATGGTATGTCAATGAGCTCGATATCAACTTGTAATTATTTGTGATAAGAATCGACATTGTTATTTCACGTTAAGCTTGCACACACATACAAAAGTGAAACAATAACATTCTGCAGGCACTGTCCCACTGAATCATATAATATTGTTTATTTGAGCGCTTACAAAATAGAATGAGTTATCAGACGATGTCCTCTTATTGATTGTCAATTGATAATAGGCATTATTCTGCGAATCGATGCCTATCACAAACAAATTTCAATTGACACATTTCGGCTATTCTAATAAATATTTAATGACAACTAAAGTAAAAGCTGACAATTGGGTGTTTGTTAAAAAACAATGATAGCAAAGGAATACCGAAATCTTTGGCAAAATATAAAGAGAATGACTATACTTATACTTATTACAAATATCAATTAAAGGAATCGGTTTAAAATTAATGATTAATAAAACCATTTATTGAAAATTCTCAAATAATTCAGTAACTTTTTCTCTGATAAATATTATGCTTTTTATTGGCGTGATATTTTGAATAAAATGACCCAAATTTGTAAAAGGGATTAACCAACGTGAAGCATTGTTCTTTATGATATTGACGCATTTGTATCCAAGAACGTGCTTAAAATTTCTCTGACGCATCGAAATTGACTCAACTGTTGATTCTGATTCACATCTTTAATATATGTACCTCCTTAGAAGGGACCCTGGAGTTTCCTTCTGATAAAGATAAGAATTATTTGTGCAATTAATCATTCAATGAAATTAATAACTTATTCGAAAATTGTATTGATTTAAGAAATACGTTAAGGGGCGACGGAGTTTGCTTCTGATAGTAATAAGAAATATTTACACATTTGTTCAAGTAAAAGGTCAATATTTAATAATGGATAATCATTCGAGAGGGCACAAAATTAATGAAAAAAATATTCATTTGAAAAGACAAATGTTATTAAGTGCTTCTGTTTAATATTTCAGTTATCTTGCAGTAGTTTTCATCTTTTTAGAAATCGAAATTCTCGTATCATAATATTTGTATAATACAAGCAATTGATTTTTCCGATAGCGTACAATGACACAACGTAATTGTTTTATTGTCTGCTAGCTCACTTGACTTTTCACCAAGATGCCTATAAAATCCAGTAACTACCTCAAGGTCTAGAGTCCAAGTCTAGCCATAAGTATATTCAAATAGAATGGTAGGTTGTTAAGTCAATTAAATGATTTTGTTGTATATATTTAGCAGGCGGAAGGAATACATAGTTAAATAGTACATGATTTGTTTTGTGCTTCTGATTTGTTGCTCATTCCACGGAAATCTTCATTCATGTATCTGCTGAGATTGCATATGTTGAACAAAACCTTGGCAGGTGTTTGTAGTCTGCTCTTTGCAATAATCTCTCAAGTGCGGTTGCTCGGACAGCAATTGAAGAAAGTACTACTACTACACCTGTTTACGAGCTTTACCTCTTGCTCAATGAATAGCAAATACTTTTGTAGAAGAGCTGTGTTAAAAAAAGAGAGGCGAGATAGAAAAAAGAAAGAGAGATGCCTAGACTTGAGCAAGTGCTGCGTCTGCTGTAAAATGGGTCAAAGCTAAAAACAAAACGCACCATCCATAACCACTTCGCAGATATGTGCATTCACACTCACTCACACACAGTCACAGATATGAATACATTGGGGCAAGTGTGTATAATAATCATTCATGCTTTGTATACTCTCGGCATGAGATTGCTTATTAAAAAGTGTGCTTGTGTGTGTGCTTGTATGTGTGTGGTGTTTTCACACCACATTTGAAATGATTTTGATGATTTTGGAAAATGTTTTGCTGCATTTGAATTATGAGTTGGCCAGAGATGAATGCAGACGCTAATGATTGCATATGATTTGGCTTATTTCGTTTCCGGCAACAGACAACGATGTGGAAACTGCGCTGGCCGAGTCCCAAGCTATTGTGATGAGTGCATCCCAGACACAGCAGCGACAACAGCAGCAGCAGTTGATCAACCATCACATGATCGACTCCCAGATCTCGGTTAGCAGCGGAGCATCCATACAGACGGCGATCTTTCAATCGCTCAGCAATTCGCCGGCGCACACAAATCGCAGCACAGGATTGCTACAGCACACAACCTCGACGATCAGCAGCAATTCCACCACATCGGTCAACTCTCAGGGTGTTGCCTATGCCGCTGAAGCGTTGAACACGCAACGACCTGTCGAGCCGATCAACTCTTTGCTGGAGCACATTAGTCCTGCTCAAGCGGCGGCAGCCATGAGTGGCGAGGGAGTGCTCAACATAGCCGATGTGGCTGATTTGCTGCATCCGCAGCATGCCATCATTACGGGCGGTCGCTCCCAGGAAGGTTGTCCGTTGATCATCTTCCCCGACAACAACAACTTCAATGCGATGGAAGAGGCCGACTACCAGAAGCTCATTTTGTACCTTAGTTCAGTGCCATCGTAAGTGAAGATGACCCTTTATATACTTTCTATATTTAATCTTTAACTGTTTTTCAGCCTCCAAGATGCTGATCTCGGCTTCCATTTGATAATCGATCGTCGCAAGGACAGATGGACATCGGTGAAGACTGCCTTGCAGCGCATATCGGTGAGTTAATGATCCTTACTATTCTTGCTCAGTTTTCTAACTGATATTTGCATTTGCAGATATACTTCCCCGGCATTATACATGTGGTCTATGTGCTGCGACCCTCGGGTCTCTTTCAGAAGGCCATTTCTGAGGTGAGCTCAAAGTTCTCGTCGAAGGATGAATATCGCTTCAGGCTGGTCATTTGCTCAGCGCTCTCGGATCTGCATGAATTTGTGGATGCCACACAACTCACTCCCGACATGGGTGGGTCTTTAATCTATTCGCATCACGAGTGGATTCAACAGCGCATCGTAAGCACTTCAATACATAAATGTATTTTCATTCACTAAAAGAATCTATTACTTGCAGTCACTTGAAAAGTTCTCCAGCTTGACGCATCAGGTCTCCGCTGAGTTGGATGTATTTATACAGGCCATTCATGACACGGAATTCCCTAATTCGGTGGAGGCAACCAGAAAACTACTGGAAGACCAGGGCGCCGACTATGCACGCCTAAAGGTTATCTTAAATTGAAGAATTTCTTAAAAGAAAAATACTAATTGTGTGTTATTTTCAGGACGAGATACTTGCTGCAGCCAGACATGGCGAGACGCTATTGAATAAAATCAAATCCAACGACGAGTTGAAAGAATTCTCCGAACGCACCGGCAATGTCAGCTCCATTGAGAGGTATATACACTGTTTGTACTCTGTACACTATACAACATAAGTTTGGTGTTTTTGAATTGCCCTGTTACCGTATTCTGCAGTATTTGGTTCGATCTTTTCTAACTCTCTTAACGCGTTTCTCTCTATTAACTTAACTAACTCCTCTTTTGATTAACTCTCGAAATTTATTCGCATTTGATTTCGTTTTTTATATAGCTCTGCACTGGTTATTATACTTGATAATTAACTCTAATAATAATATGTATATTTACCTAACTATATTGAAAATATTTTGAAAAACATTCATCAGCATATTTATAGACACATTGATTTCATTTCCTCCCATAGTTTGTTCTCATTCATGTGTCAATCGCATTTGTGTTCTTTTTAATGTAGTTTTCGAATTTGATAAAACATACTAACAAAGTATAATAATGCAAATGTTTCAAAGTTTGTTAATCGTTAAATAATGAACTCTCTACTGTCTCATAAAATCAATTCTAATGAGGACCACCAATAAATAAGATATTTGTAGTTCTAATATTAAAAACATTACAGAAAGTAAATGTTATTTTAGAAATTTTTATTACAATTGAGTTAGGACTTGTTAGTCTAGGAGCTATATAATTTGTATCCTAGCTGAACAAATAATACATGAGAAGTATGAAAATTAGATTATATTTATTAGATTAAGTTTGCCCTTCTATTAGTTATAGCTTCATTTATTCTTTTGGAATTTTTAGATTACTTGTATATTAAAAAAAGATAATTTAAAAACTGGGTCTTGGAAAAATGAAAATTTAAATGTTCTTTATTTGAATTTAGCAGATCAATGTGTTTAAGTTTGTGTTTCCTAGCTGGAAATATTTTCGAATCGATTTGTTTTACTAATTGCATGAAGATCACATTTGAGCTTTAATTAAAAAAAGAAAATGTCGCTAAATAATAGAGAATGCATGTATGTCTAATTGTTAAAAAGTCTGTCACAGACGAACCTAGTTTTAAATCTGTTTATGGATATTGTCAACTGGATCCCAGACATCCACATATCCATGCAATCAAGCACAAGCACATTCAACAGTCACATTCACAGTCACAAAAATCACAGTTCACAATCACAGTCACGGCCACACGCATAGATCTACTTATTTAAGTGATGGGGGATATAGCTTTTAAGCCCATCTGAATGTCACTCATTTCACTCATTAAGCTGTTGTCTTGTTGTCTCTTGTCTTTTATCTTCCCTGTCGCGCGTGTTCTCGCCTTTGTCATTCGCGATGTTCCCCCAAAATATTTTCAAATCGATATCTCGTACTCTCTTAAAATACAATGAATCGAATTAAATGTTGATGTGTGCAGATCCAGTGCAGGGCAGCCAATACAACGCCAACAAATTATTTATCACCAACAATATAAGATTAAGCAACCCCAACATTATGATGATTGTCGCGATTACCGTAGACTGCTCGTCCAGCTGGAGGAAACGGAGCGTCGCTTCGACGAATTTTGGCGGACGCATCGCAATCGCCTGGAGCAGTGCCTCAGGCTGCGCATGTTCGAGCAGGACTTTCGTGAGCTGCAGGTGAGTCTTGCCACTCGATGATTATTCATACAACTAGCTAATGCTTTAATTGCTTTCACAGAACATCTTTGATGGACATCTCAAGACCGTGGCCGATATGACAGAGATCGGAGAGAGCGTCGAACGGGTGGCCACGCTTATTCAGGACACAGAACAGTTTCGTGACCTCATCAAATTGGATGTGGAACATGCCGAGACGGTCATCCAAACGGGCCAGCAGTTGATTGGCTCTCGGGGTGTCTATCCCTGGGAGATTGTCCAGCCCAAGTGCGATGAACTGCAGCGAGTTTGTGACATAATCAACATGCGGCTGACGAAACGCCTGGAGATCTTGGCGAAGAACAGCGAACTTATGGAGAGAGTTGAAAAGGTGAGCAGTTTTGTATTAATTATTGTGTGACATTAGCTAATTTATTCTATCTTGCTTTTAGGCTAATCAATGGTGTGCCAATGGTGTGGAGCTCTTGGCCTCCCAGAGAATCGAGAAGTGCTCAGTGTCGGCCGATCTTGCCGAGCAGAGTTTGCACGAAATCCAAGCGTTTATTGCGTCTGCTTCCGATTTTAAATTATCCACGCCAAGTGAATTCAAGAAAATATTCTTAGAAAGCACTACTCCAGAAACCAAAGCACTTGTATCTCAGGTGAGTTCCCTTTTCTTATTATAAAGAGTATTTTTCAAATACTATATACTACTGATGGAATATTGCCGAATAGTATTTTATACTAAATCAATCGCCACGCAAATGAGTTGATATTTTACAAATACAATATATTTCTTTCATAAATGAAAACCATACTCTTAAAAAATACTCATATGTGGTCAATTTAAAGGTGCACTTAAAAATTACAATTTCATTTTATTTCTACGGCAATTTATATCAAGTCATTTCGTCAATGTTTATAGTATTATTAAAATATTATATACTACTAATGGAATATTGCCTTAAATAGTAAAGTATTTTATACTAAATCATATCTGTTGATATTTTACAAATACAATCTACTTCTACCATAAATGAAAACCATATTATTTGAGGGTTTATTTAAAAGACAAAAATTTAATTTTTGTATATATTTATTTATTTCAACGTCGATAAACCTAAAATCATATTACATGGACTAAACATTTATACAATTGTTTGAAAATTATTGTTTAAGCCAAAGAGAAAATCGTTGTATTTTCTCAATAAACACTTATACAATTTCCTTTCTCTGGAGACAGAGAATTGATGCAAGCTCGGCTATTGACCCATGGAGTGGTGTCTATGTCGTCTTGTCAGCGTTTACCGCCGATGTCGATTGACCAGGTTGAAGAATTGGCGCTTGGAATTGTTGTGCATCGCAATGCAATGCAATGCGATGCAGTGCAATTGTGATATAATTCACAGACAGGTTCTTCTTGCAGAGTCTTCAAAGAAGTTGCTTCTGCAGTTTATCCATGTACGAGTACAGTTAGATAACAGCGCTGGGAAGGAAAGTGGGGCATTCTTTAATTTAACTGGCAGTGCAATGTGTATTTAAATGCTAACAAATGCTATCAAATCAACCGGTTCATAACGCTAGTGGGTTTTACTACTCATTAAAAAATACATGTAATTGATAAGAGTACTTGTTGTCCGAGACATTCAAAACCTGTACTTCCACAAAATCCTTTAACTTCCTGTACTTTGCTTAGCGGGTAAGTGGCTATAAGGTTTTAACTATCTACTCACTTGCCGTAATGAATACACTACAACTTATTCAGTTAATACAGCGATTATTCATACTTAAGTCCAACACTCTTGTTGTGCTTTCATTTGCAAACATGTTCGATCGTTGCTTGCAACTTCAGCATCAACTCGAGCATCGAACTCAACATGTTTGATGGCTAGGTTCGATCTGCGTATAAGATGAAAGATTTTAAAAAGTTTATAACTAAAATTCAGATTAACGGCATTTCAGCTATTGATAAGAAATATTTAAATTCAAATAAAGGAAAGTATGAGGTTTAAGCATAGCTTTAATTTGATACGTAGATCAATTCTGTTAATATTAATTAAATTTAGATCAGTTTGTATAAGAATATTTACAAAATTTTGAAACTATGATATGACTAAGTAGTTTCAGCCATTACCATATAATAAACATGATTTGAATAAACAAAAAGATGCTTAACCTACGTAAATAGAGCACGAACTTTGGGTCGTCACAGTTTTTGGGCCTCCAGAGGCCCATGCAACTACAAATTGATGACCCATTTTGCTAACCCCATTGCATTTCCAGTTTTTGGTTAGGTATTTATTCATTTTAAGCAATAAGTAAAAAGTTGTTCTGCTGAGCATTTCCGAAAAATGGGTCAGCGAGACTCGTTTAGAAGTATGTTTTTTTTTCTCCTCTTTTTGCGCTTAAGCATTTACATTTTTCTGGACAGATACAGAGGCTGCTTGAGCAGAAGATTATGTGAGTGTGAGTGCGAATGAGTGTATAAGTGCACTCGAACAATGATTCTGACACAATTCAGCCTTGTGGACCGCTTTCATTCCAGTCCAGTCGGCGGTCGTTTAACCAGTTGCCACACTGGACATCCTTGCGATTGCGTTTAATTGTTGACGATTAAAAGATTCTATCATAGTTTGATAACCATTAACTTATGGCATGTGTCGATTGCTCAACCAGAGTTGCATCACGACACCATTTACCTAGCCTACTTTCCCTTGCTTTGAAACCAGATTTTGTCAAATTATGATGCATACATAAATCTGCGGTAGCTGGCAGAATGTCACGTACTATTATTATTCTGTTTCCTCTAAAAAAAACAAAGAAAAGAAATTCCAGACCGGAAGGCTAAGCTGAGCATCTCAAGTGAATACAGCAATAATTGCTATTCATCCTCTGCCTTGGGCTTTTGCCTGTATTCCTTGTCTATTGCTATCAAAAGCGGAAAATCCATTCAAGATGCTCAGACGAGTCAAGTCCCCGCCTTGAGTTCATTCACAGCGTAGGCGACGTCTCCTGCTAAGGTCAACGGAAGTTCAAGTCAGTCAACTGGTCGTGCATCTTGACAAGTGCTCAGTTGAGCGTGCTGCCATTGGCATTGCCAGAGTTGCCAACATAAAAAAAAATTGAAAAAACACACAATTTATTTTTATTATTGAAATCGTAGTCCTTTTTTATTTTAATATTTAAATAAAAATTCTGATGTGTATATCAAAATTGTAATACAATACAATAATTTCATTATAAAAATTAAAATCCTTTCTATAATATGATTACATCTTTTTATAATGATAAAATATTATTATAAAATAATCATTTTACCTCTTATTTACACATCAGAATTCATATTTTCCAAATCGATTATTTTAAGACAAATAAAACTTCTATCAAATCATTTTTTTTTAAATTTACAAATATATAAATATTTATATTTTTTTTGCTTCAGCTATTTATATATATATTTTAGTAATCCTACCGCTACATTCAAATATTCTCATTTATTTTTATATTTTGTATAATATTTAAATCTGATGCGACAACCCTGCAGAGTCAATGCATCGATTTATGACCACGCTGATCGAATAAATAAAGCTTTACAGCATTACAAAATATTTAGGCGTTTGGTTAGCTCATCACCAAATCGTCGATTACATTTTACGTGTATTATGCATTTGATAAACTGCACGTGTTGAGCATGGAGTTTTTCGCCGAAAACCCACATAACTGGTCAGCTGGCAAATCGACGATGCATGCCACAGCCCTGGCTGCCTGGCTGGCTGTGGCTTACCACACTCTGTGGCATGCTGAAGATGCGCCTGTCTGTTGACAATACACGAGTAGGTTCAACGCGATGCTGCCTCGGCGAAAGCAAAAGTGAAAGCGACAATTGCGGCTGTGGCGGCAATGCTGTCGTCGACCATTACATAAAATGTCAAATGTCACGACATTGCCAAATGCCAAAGCGATATCCTCCAGGCGCAGTTCGATTACGCAATTTGCCAGTTATCGTTTAATCATAGGTATAACCTAAAGTTCAGGAAGCTTATTTAGCAAACACTTATGCATATGAAGTTTGACTCCGCAATTGACCTTTTTGCATAATTTTCTTAAAACTTATTTTGAGAAACATTTTTCACCGCATCTAAATAACTTTTTTTATAATAATCAAAAGAAATGTTGTGATAAAAGCAACAACAAATTGAGCGCAATTGACAAGTCAGCCACGCCTTTGGAGTTGTTGCACTTTCGTTGTGGCACAAATTCAATTGTTACTTGTATCTCAGTTGCTGTTGCTGTTGCTGTTGCTTTTGTTATTATTGTTGTGAGCCAGCTGCAAGCAAAACCTTACTTTTGTTTTCTACTCTTTTGGCCTTTTTTTTGTTACCACGGCTCAGCTCAACAAATCACGGTGAAAACGCGTGCGAATGCCACTAAATTCTCCTACATAATTATACATTATACAGTTGCCTATTTTGCATCCACACTTGCGGTTGCCACCATTGCACCAGTGGCAATGTCGCATATAACATAAATGTGGCAAGGGGCAAGTGTAATTAGAGTTGGGTCATGATTTATCGATAAACTTAAGCTGGCAATAATTGGAAGTTGAGGGACTTTAATAGTTCAATTAAGCTTAACTTCCAATCTAATATTGGTATTTATTCTCTAACATTTGAATAATCTAATCTATTACGTAGTAATCTGTTTAAGTAGAGATTCCCAAATTGGAACTTACTCTTCTTTTTAAACATTGACACATATTCTTACAGTGTTTTACTTATAGGAAATAAGAAATCTACAGTCGAGTGTGTTATCTATTAAAAAAGAAGCTTTTGGTATATTCATATACTATTCCACTTAAAAATTTCTCAAATAGCTTCTAAGAATTTAATCTGATCGTCACCAAAAATATTCGAAAAGCATACTAATATTGGTTATTATTCTATATACCACGAATCGATTCTAAATTTAAAATTACGCTTGCTAGTAGATTTGTGGGCGCGGCAAATTCTAAAACAAACTTGATAAAAAAAAACGCAATAATAATAAGTGCCTTCGAAAATTATGGCTCTTTATATTGTAGTCTCTGAGATCTAGTGACTCATACTTTATAACGCCGGAGTTGCCTCCGCATTCGTGCCATTTAATGGATATAAAAACATTATAATTTAAAGTGTTACACATCTGATTTTTATAGGCGTAGCTACTTCCCTAGTTTGACATCTTGGCACTTTCTCTTTACTTTAAGAATTTGCTTCTTTATCTAGCCAACAAAGCTGTAAAAAATGACGAAATGTAACTCATTGAAGTGTACCGATAAATCTGCTCTTTATGTGAAGTAGCTGACAATAGAGAGCTTACAATTCCAATCGATACAATAATATTGAACCACTTTCGAAAGTGGCGAGAACTCTTGAGCCAGCTTCTTATTGTGCCATTTACTGCTTGAATGAGAGTCACCTGAATACTACATTCATTGACAACTATAGTGAACTGTATTTCTGATCCATATTCATTCATAACTAATTTGAACTCTATTCGAATGTTCTTTGCAGGTATTGCAGCGCATCGACGATGTGTCGCTGATGTGCGACAAACGCATTGCGAGTCTCAAGAAGTTGGCACTGAAACCACCGCGTCCTGTGCAACAGGTTACACCCGAGCCCGCTGTGCCCCTGCAACCCCCGGGCGGAGCGCCCCACCTCCTACGTCGTAAACAAATAAAGGTGAGTGTCCATTTGACATAGTCATTGCCAGCTCCCAGTTGCTGCTGCGGCTTATTAAGTTGCTCGCTGAATATGCAATGCGTTTGTAACTCGCAGTCGCATTTGCATTTGCATTTCTCGAGGAGATTCCTAATTAAACAATGACACCGCCACCGCTGGCTTGGCTTACAAATTTCTTTTTTGTTGGATTTAGATTTGTGGTTGTACACAAATTTCAAGTTCATTGTGCAAAATTCACACGTTGCTCTTTTTTCTGTTCATCTGGCCAACTGCGAAGACGACGGCGACGGCGACTGCGACTGAGGCCAATTGTATTTGGCCGCTGGGCTAAACAAAGCCTAAACCGAGCGTCGCTTTACTTTGCCATGATAAGACAAATGCTAGAGCGCAGCCACAAGTTTCACTTTTTCCGACTGCGTAAATCATAGATTACGGCTAAGGCGAAGACAACGCCGACCCATAGCTGCGGGCAAGCTCTGCAGGTTGTACTTGTGTGGAGTCAAAGGAGGGAGGGGAAAAGGGGAGAAGGAAACGCGTCTGTCCCATTAAAAGTCGAATGCTTGACCATCAGCAAAACAAAATTTCATAATTACCTTCTCCGAGTCGCACAATTGTGCAGCACTCAGTCAGTTAGTCAGTCAGTCAGTCATTCAGTCTGCTCATAATTGAGTTGAACCCTCGGTGCCATTTACCATTAGGTTTATTTAATGACCGACAAGAAACAAAACATTTACGCTCAACCATTAACAGACTGTTTCCATTTAGACGACTTGCAACTGCTTAGGCCAAATACCAAAAAAATGCTATATTTGGCCAAAACGATTCCCTCTTCCAATTATTATATCTTAAATCATTAGCTTAAGTTAATATCTTCAGATATGTTTAGTAGATAGAAAAACGCGTAGATACATTAGGCAGAGATTTTTAGATATAAAGTGATATTTACTTAAATTGATAAATTACATAATTGTTAAAATTTTAGAGAATAATAGAGCTAAGAATTCAGTTTGAGAACTATTAAAAATATAAATCGAATCCAATACTCACTCCTGGGGAAAACCCAGGATAACTCAGTCAGATTAGATGAAAGGTTAAGGTTAGTTAAATTAGTTTTTTTTAGATTTGCCCCCGTCTTAGTTAAAAGTTGTTTTCAGTTATTATAACCCAAATATTATAAAATGCAGCTGTATTAATAAATGATGCTTCTCCATCGAGAGCACAGTGGAGTCTGTTGAAAATGTATACCAAAGATATCTACTTAATTTAATCAACATAAAAGTAAAAAGATTGATTCATAACTATCTGATCAGTATTGCTTGGTGGATACATGAATAATTATCAATATTACTAAATTAATCACCAAGTATTTAGAGAACTGTTAGAAACACGCATCGCATTAGAAGACCTTTCCATACAAATTGCTTACAGTTAGCCATCAACTGCTTTAGTCTACCATAAGAGCGGGGAAAAACAGTTCCTCAACCAAAGGTTGAAGTGGCAAATTAACATTTCCGTTTGGTCAGTTGTGCAGCGGGAAAAACGCTTTTCAATTTCGCAATGCAAATGAGGCAATTTGCATTCTACTTGCAAATTATGCTTTTGCTGAATTACGGTTAACTCGTGCAGTTTTTCCTCCCGTTTATCTTTCATTTTCAATCATTTTTCGATCTTGGCACGTGCCCTGCAATTGCAATTGCAAGTAGACAAGAAATTCAACTTAACATGCTCACTATTCAAATGCATTCGTTTGTTTGATGGCTTTCTAGGTGAAATGTCATTCATAATGTAACAATACGTGTGCCACAAATGACTATATTTGATTAGATATTCAAATCAGTTGCCTAATAAACATTTAAATTTCAAGTTATGGCTTAAGAAGAACTAATATTGCGTATTCGTTTTATATTTTTTCGTGTATTAAAGTAAGATTGAAATGAATTTTAGTTGTTAATAATATTTATCACATGTGAGACAACTATTTAGTGTAAAACAGTTGGTAATTCTATTTTAGTTATATTTAATAATAATCATAGAAATATAAATTTGTGCATGCTCCACAAATATTTTAAAATAGTTCACTGAAAAACATTTAGTTCTTCAAATATGTTAGCTACATTGAAATCATTGAAGATAAAATGGATGCTTTCCAATTGCTTAAGAATATATCGGGACATTTGACAGTATGGAATTGAATTTAAGTACTTTTACTTTTTTTTACTAAAAGACTTAAAGTATACAATTCTAATAAGAATACTAGTATAAAAAAAGTATACACCTATATTAGTATACTAGTATACTGAAAAAGTATATATTTTCATCCATACATTGTAGTATTTATGCAAATGTATTCGTTGAATTCGTTCGTTTATTTGCTAAACTCATTAGTTTGATGGTCATTGGAAATACATTCGCATTGCTTTGATTTTTTTGTCTTATATCTGCAGAATTAAGGCTAATACTTGAGATGTACGCAAGAAAAGATACTTTCTAATGCGATCGAGTTCATTTACTGCAATCTGTCTGCCAATTTTCAGCAATGTTTTTTGCTCAACTGAAAACTATTTCGTATGCAGAGTGTGTTTTTTGTTTGCAGATCTTCTTCTGCTGCAGTTGCTGCAGTTCTTCAGCTGTGTCTCTCTCTGGATGATTGATGGCTGCTGTTTTGTGTTTGGTGTCGAGCTATTGTCTGTGCAGGTTTTTGTTAGCGTCACAGAAACAGAAATATGTTATGGCCAAAGCAGTTCTTTTGGCTTGTGTATGATGGCTTCGTACTTTTGCACAATTCCAGCTGACATTCCTAATGTCTATCGATTGCAACAACAGCTGTGTTAGTGTTTCGTTTGTTTTCTGTCGATTTCTCCATGCACAGGTGTCCATTGAGCAATCATACACCAAAAAAGGAAAAACAACAACAACAATCGAAAGTCTTGACGCGTGTCGCAGTTCATTTCATTAGTTTTCATCAATTGAAAAAAAGGGGCGAAGAAGCAGCTCCCTCTTCCCAGTCTCTGTCTGGATGGGGTTTATCTCCGTCGGTCGATTGTCCCTCGATTTTCTCTGTCTGGCAGCGTAGAGAGTATCTGTGGAACTGTCTTTATGTGATTGTTGCATTCACAGCTTTTCCATAATTAAATAATTAATCGTCATTTTATTAGGCTTGCTAATGCTAAGCTATGCGCTCTTTCACTTTCACATTTGTGCAGCGCGGCGTATGCGCGATATTAAAAATTATAATACGCGACGCCAATTGAATGTGTCGCTGTTTGCTGTCATTTTTTTCGGTATCGTTATTATTGTTGTTATTGTTGTTGTGCGCACACACAACACGTAAACAATTTCCATTGTTGTTGCTCTCAGACGCAACGCAACCGAGGTTAAGTAAGTGCAGCAACCGGAGACATTACGTACTTGTGGCACGTATCTCAGGGATACCAAATATGGCTCAAGATACTTTTTCAACTCCCTTGAACTGAGCAACACTGTAACCTAAAGACTTACTTGCTAAATGCAGAGAATAATTACAATTTAAAGATTCATACAAAATACTTTAATTTACTATTAAAACCATTTCATATAATTGGTATTTTAGCCACTGCTGAAGGTTTGACAATTAGTTTTACTGCAAAGCAAAGACTTTAATGAGCTTTTGAGCAATTTAAAGAATAGTTTTATACTAACAATTTGGCAGTATTCCTCACACTCGTTTTTGTTATAGAAACGATTATTATTGCCACCGCAGCCAGAGTAAATAAATCGTTCACAGCGTCTTAGTTTAGAGACATAATGCCATTGGCGAAGTTTTGAATTACAAGTGCCATATCTTGGGGGTGCAGTGCAAACGCCTGAAAGGATAACAACGATAAAGTAAACTTTTCCAACACTTTTAATCCGAGTCAGTTCTAACTCATGCGATGTATTATATCCTCGACAGTCCAAGCTGAGTTCAGAGACAGGCTCAACAACAGTATCAGACAGAAGAAATACAGCATATTGTTCTTCATGATTTTAGGGAAAAGCTTAAGGAAGAGTTGCAAACTTAAAACTGAATGTACTTAATGAAAAACAGGCGCGTTTTATAGGAAAATCGATTTAAAAGAACACAAAAGCTTATCTCAACTTTACAGACTGAACTTAAAGGAAAAAGTAAACTAGATTGATAGACTATGTTGTACCCTTGCATTTTATACTTCAAAATGAAATGGAAATGAATAATTAATTGTTAAAGACTATTAAATCACTATGATATTAAAAGACTATTAGATCATCTTTATTGGAGCTTAAGCTACTTATTTATACGTACATACGTACGCTTTAACAACCCCAAACTAACCCATTTGAGCAAATAAATATAGGGTATAACAGCTGTTAAATGCTTTACTTTAAATCAGTTGTTAAAATACTTGAAAGATAACGTCCCAGACTTCTAGGCTGGCTTGATAAATACACATACAATGTATGTGATTTATTCATGTGTGTTTTATTCATCAGTGTTGAGTGCTCAGTGTCAATTGTGAGTGCATTTCACTTTCACTGCGAGTAGTTTGTAGCTGTTGTGAGTAGTTGTGGCAAATCGAAAAACCGAATTCAAATCCAAATCTCTGCGAGACATTGACAAGTTTCTAAAAGCGACAAGCAATAACAAAAAAGTGCAACACGTTGTGCATGTCAATCAAGATGATGGCCAAAAAAAACAAACAGCACTGCCGAAAGCCAAGTTAGCAGGCGAGCTAATTGGTCAGCAAAGCCAGCTACTGGACAGCCCCGCCCGCAGTGTCTTCAATGGATCGTGCAATCGCTCAAGAATTTCACTCGACCAAAGAGCTGATGGCACGTTGTGTGCGGGCCAAAACACGACATGGACATCGACATGTCAATGGCAAAAACTGTGACTGTGACTGTGGCTGCCTTTAGGCCGGGTCGGGCCATCAATGTGTGAGCCATTCGCAAATGTATCTGCGAGATACGCAATGTATCTGGCGTTGCCTAATTGCAAACACGTACGTAACTGCGAGATACTTTGTAGCTTGAGAACTTTCACAGCACTTCCGGATACAGAGCTACCTGACTCCAGTCACAGATCTCGCAGTCTCTCTCGCTGGCCCTTTGATCATGCGCGTTGTCTCGGTGAAATTGTCATAAAAACTGCGTATGTGATATATACCTGATAAACGCAGGAAAGAATGGTATACTAACGAAGTGGCAAGCAAAAGATATACAAACTTTTATTATTATTAAGTAAAATAGCTATGTTCATAAAAGCGCCAAGATATTTGAAAGTATAAGAGCTATCACAAACAAATTTTGTACCGAAGTATAAAAAATATTAACGTTTTGTTTAGAAATTAACCTTCTTTTTTAAACTGTACAGATGACTTGAATGGCCAATAGTGAAAAACAACATAAACTACAAAATGTGTACAGCTTGATTGGAATGAATATCGTATATCCGACTATCTGTTTTTCCAGTTATATAAACGCCTAGATCTAAGAATCTATAAAATCTTTCAGTACTAAATTTGATAAAAGTATTTCCGTGTGAATTCGAACATCAAATTTGGTAGAGAATTTAGATCTGTCTTCAAAAAACTAAAGTTGACAGCAATAATTGCAAGGTACATATATTTTTCTAATTCCCTATTATAACTAGATATAGCAGATTACTAGATTGGTCTATGCTCTAAGTAAAACTATCAGGTATCTTTAAGTTGATCACTCTCGTGTTTATCGCTTTCCTACTGGTTTTTTATGTTTGCGATGAGCTACTCAAAGATGCAAATACTCGTGTTGGCTGTGAAATCCGTTAATAGCTCAAGATGTTGCGCAAAAAACCGATTCGGCAATAAGTGTGCAGATGTGCTAAGAATCGCATAATGTGTTTACAAAGAGTTCACAGCCGTCTGGCCTTTGAACTTGTGGGTCAGCAATTCGGTCAAAAAGACGATAAGCGCCACAGTTATGCCCAAAACCCAGACGAGCAGAATGCCAGCGAAATTGGACATGCCCAGGGTGACGGGTTCGATGTTAATGTCATCTTGACCCTCGACACCTGGCATCGTGCTCTCCACCTGCTGTTGCAGTTGCACGTTCAGATTGTCGGCCACCACGCGATATTCCCAGTATTTGTCGAAGCCACCCGAGTGCCAACGATAAATTAAATCGTTGAAGCGTTCGAGCAGCGGCCAAAGACGTGGCACAAATGCCACTGTGTATTGATAGTAGAGATCCTCCCGCATGATGACCAGCTGATCGATGGCCTCGCCAGTCAGATAGTCGCCTATGGCAAAGTGTCCTAGAATAACGAGAAAAGATATGTATTAGGGAAGAGTGGTTAGGAATTTCAAGACTCACCAAATGGTAATCGTTCCACAGTGAACCCCATGCGTCCAGTTTTAGCCATGCTCAGCAGCTGCTCATCGCTGTAGATGTGAAAGTTTATTAGAAGTTCCTGCACCAGTGGCTGTGTGAAAAGAAAAGGGTTTTAAATTAGTTACTAAGAAATCAATCACATGTTTTGTAAGAGAACTTAAAAACTATCGATTGCAATAACGAAGTTTAAACGCTATCGATAGTTATGCGATATTTGCTGTCATTTTTGGATGAAAGTTCGAGCAAGGTTTTTAAAGATACGAAAATATAATATATGGATTAAAAATAATGAAAATACGTGAAAACTATTAATTCGAATGCCACAAATTGATAGTTTTTAATCGATACTTATACAGTTTTTTCTATGAAATCAAAGCAAACTCAAATTATTGTAAACTTTTGATGAAAATGAGTTACGGAGTTTTCTCAGCTCTTAAAATATATATTTCACGCCACTCACATCATCAGAGCCGCGTATCGCTGATACCCAAGCCTCTGAGTTGGCTGCCCACTGCAGTCGATGGCTACGCATGCGTTGCATGGTGTCTGCTGCCTCACCTAGACTTGGAATGGTCAGAATGCTGGCCAAGCCACCGCCGTAGATGCTCGTGATGATGATGTCGTTGAGGAAGCAGGCAAAGAGCAGCACACGCACAGTCACCGATTGCACATTGCTGTTCCCTGACTGCGAAATGAACAGCTTGAAGGTGGTGACCACAGCAAAAGCCCAGCTGCACCACCAAGCATTTCCCATCGGTTCATCATAAAGCTGCAATTCACTGCGATGCCCAAGCACGAGACCAACTGTCTCGATGCCCAAGCAGAGCAGCACAGCGGCCCACAAGGTGCCCTGAAATGGTTGCAGTGGCAAATACCAGCTGGCTAAACGATGTGGCGCCGGCACCAGGCACGTGATGCCCGAACGCACCAGATACATGGACATGTCCAGATAGGTGTAGTCATCGTACCACGAGTACATGGCGCCAATACAAACTTCCGCCTTGTGCTGCACAATCATGCCCATGGCGCCGTCTCCTGATGTATTCGGGTAGATGGTGCCCCAGTCGTAGGCGTCAGCTAAAAGAAAGGATTAGGTTAAATAATATATTAGCTTGGCTGTAGTGAATAACATATAATATTTTAAATAGTTCCCAAAAACTGCATTAGAATTGGCTAACAAGTTTAGTAGTTATGCGATCTTTATCAAATAAATAGATTACTGAAATTCTATCTGTGAGAAATTCTCTATATAATCGGGAAACAATTTTATGGATTTTATAAAGTATGGAAAAAATTACTAATTCAATAGTGATCTGAATAATATAACTTTTTAATCAATACCGTTTCAGCCTGACTCTTTTTAGAATGATGCATTCTTAAGTTTTCGTACGATGAAGATGAAGATTTCTTTCTCGTTGAATTCTTAGTTCAAGAACAAAAGTACTTGACGTTTCTCTCAGTGCATTTCGCACTAGAAGCTTACTATTTCCCCACTCACATGTATCGATCTGCACAGTGCAGTTAAACTGCTCACAGAAACTGAGCACCACGCGCATTTCGGTGCCATCGATGTAAACTTTAGGATGATCCAACTGTCCCACATCCCGTGAATTGCTGCGGCTCTCCAACTGCTTGATAACCGTATACGGTCTGTAGTCGAAGCCAGCGACGATCACTTCACGTCCCTGCAGATCGCTCAGCTTGTCGGGAAAGAGGCAATTGTTGAGACGAAAGTGCTGCTCACTGGCATCATAGACATCCAGCAAAAGCAGCTGAGCTGGTTGCTCTGCTCTTGGTCCCACGTACTTGTTTGTCTTCAGCTCAAATGTTGAGTTATTCGGTGAATCTCGCACAACAAACAGTATGTTGGGTTGATCTGAGAGTTTAGCAAAAAGTTTAAAATTATTAAAACATGCAGGAAACAAATTCGAAACTATAATCGAATTGAACAACTAGGCAGCTTTTCAACCATTAACTTGTTAACTTTTGTCGAAGTAAAGTGACTTTATCTTCTACATACCCTCGAAAAAATACCCTTCACAACAAAACTTATCCAATTCGTCAGCCTCAAGAGCAAACACAAATTTGTTGTACAAACTGCGCCAAATGGAATACATTGATGCCTTTAAAAAGACGTCGACAAAGCGAGGAATATGTTCTCCAAACACAAGAAAACTCTGTTGGGATAAAAGAAGTATTAAACTGATTAATAAGTAGAGATCCTCTTAAATTACCTCGCAGTGGGAAGTCTCTATTGAAATGGTCAGCTTGAGTAAGAAGTCATCATAAGGTAGCTCGTTTAGCTTTAACTCCTGTTCCTTTATTCTCGCATCCACCACGTTATCCACAAAGCTGTCAGCCAATGTGTTCAGATTAATAACCACAAAGCTCGAGTAATTCTCAACTGACTTTGACAATAGCCAATCGTAGTCGCCATGCTCCAATATGCAAATTGTGCTGCCATTTAGGTATCTTTCAACTAAGGTAATAATCAGGGATTTTAAAAAAAGTTAAGATTATACCAGCTTACTTATGATATTTAAAATAAGCGACCAGCTCCTGTCGATGAGCAACATTTTCAGCTGTTGGTTCTGCTTCGACTGAATAGCTAACACTCATTGGGTATTCGCTTAGTATTCGCTTCTAAACTGTTTGTTCTTCTGCCATAAATTAAGCAATTGGCCAATTCGAATTTAAACTGTTTATTTAGTACTCAATGAATTCACTTCAATTAATTTTTGTGAAAACAAATGTTCACTGTTGTCTTCCTTAATGCCTTTGCTGAATTTCCCTCACTTGCACACGCCATAAAATTTTCAATTTTAAATTATTCGAATTACTGAAAACGATAGTCAATAACAAAGAAAAAAGAAATACTATGACTGTAGTTTAACAATCCTAACTATTTAATAAAAGATCAAAAAATCCATTGAAATTTTAATCTTAATCTGCAGTTCCTTCTGTATTGAAGCCACTACAATGATTTATGAATTTACCATTTTTATCTGATATGAAATGAAAAGCGAACACATTCCCATTAATATCAATTCGACTGGTTGTTCAATTAGATTTCAATAAATACAGCACCGCAGCAAATTAGATTTGCTCGAGAAAGCATCGTGTTGATAACCATTAGTTGTTGAGCCCTTCTTTTAACCAATTACAAAATACCTATGAGTACGATTACGAAGTTTAAGAGTCTGGGATGTTAACGCGAAATTGAAGCAAAGCGGAAATTAATAAAAAAAAGATACAAACGAAAGTGCAAAACAAGCAGCAGAAGAAGCTAAAGTTGAAGTCAAAGTCAAGCTAGTGCTGGTCAAAAATCGTGTAAAATAAAATTAGAAATTAATTCTTTCAAGAGTGTATTAAAAATGATATAAAAACAAACTAACTATACAATGAAATTAAAAGTATTTCAATCTACAGCGATAGTTTTCACTCGCATCTCTATGAAAAACCAACGAAATGAAAGAAATTTTAATTGATTTCAAATGAGAAACTAAATGCGATAATATTGATGCTGAGCTACATCTCCACTTCTTCACGTAAAATGAGTTAAAAAAATGAGGGGAAATGCGATTGTTGTAAAGCCCTCTTCGTACCAAGGGTCACTGTCTACACTATCCACACTTTCTACAATTTTAAATGTTATTTTATCCAGCGAGCAATCTATAAGCGAATCACAGCTTCAAACTTTTTCTTTCAATTGTTGTAACAAACCATTTTTTTGTTTTTTGGTTTTGTGTAATCTTAAAGTGCGTTTACCCAGCGCGTTTGTGGAATGAGAGCCTCTAGCTTAATTTTTTATTCGTTTCACTTGAGTACAACACCTGTTGGCAGTGTTTAACTATCCTGAAATATTTAAATTTGTATTCACGCAATGAAAATTTGTTGCTACACACGCTACATAGATGACAGCAGTTGACGTGACAAAAAAAATACTTCATGCAGAGTAAAATTAAATATAAACATGGAGGGGGAAGTTGACAAACAAATGTGCAAGCAAACTTTTCAGCAATTGGATATAATCTTTATTTCTTGAAGTCAACTTAAAACAAAATTTCTTAAAGCGAAGCTGAAGTCAACTTAAACAAAAATTATTTAAGCGAAGCTGAAGCTGAAGTCAACTTGAACAAAAATAATTTAAACGAAGTTGAAAGAATAGATCACAAAAATTATGTAAATTGTATTCTCTCAACACTCTCATCAATCTATGCGTCAATCATTTCAACAAATATGTTGCATATTTTGAAAATACAAATTCCACAATATTTTGTCTCCCATTATTCAGCAATTTCTTTAGTGTATGAGCAACTTCGGCTACAAGTTTGATTTCCATTTCGGGTCGTGTATGTATCGACCCATTTGTTGTGCTTATTGTATTAGACATTGTGCAAAAGACTATTGTATTGTGGCTTTTCTTCAATGAATAAAAAAAAAGAAATAACCAAAGCCCAAACTCGTACAAAAGATTGTCAAAGTTGTCTTTGCGTTGACCAACTTTAGTTGGCACTAAACAGAAGCTGACACCAATTGTTTGCTTCCCAGCCAAATAAAAAATCAAATAAATATGAAATTCGGAATTGGCTAATCTAAACACTTTATTGGTGATTGCGGCCTGAAGCTTTCTTCGGCCAATTTCTGAACCGAATAATTTGGCCATAAGTCAAAACGATTAAATTGAAGTGCTTTGGCCATTGAGCAGTCATAAATAAATAAACAAAAGAACGATGGCCACGCTCATTAGCAAGAAAACCAATTTGGTAACAACTCCTACTCGATGTCATTACCAGTATTGGCAAATTCAAGGCAAGTAAAAAAGCTCCTACTAAGTGCTGCCTTCTTCATGGTTCAAACAGCATTAGACATAGACTTTGACTTATTAGCCGTAGCGGCGATATGGCCCTAGATTAAATAGAAGTTAAAAGCTGTAACGTCGGATTAGCGTTTTTGTTTTTTCACTTTCGTTTGGAGCCCAGAGATGTCAACAGTTGTTTGGCCGAAAGAAATCATAAATTAAATCGCAGTTTAATGGCATTACATTTCCTTCACATACACTCGTAAGATACTTATTTGTTATGAGATTGTTTTCTCCGTCTGTTTTTTGTTTTCTGTTGTTGTCTCTTTTATATTTCTGTACTTTTGCTTTGTTTTGCTTTTCGTTTGCTTCTGTTCGTTTAATTGAATGAATGAAAACGCCAAGTTTCAGTTTGCTGCACTGATTTTCAGTTGCGTTTCACTTTCGATTGAACCCCGCCACCGATTTGGCCATGGTCTCTGCCTCTTTTTAGGCCCGCCTGCCACATTGCCTCTTACACTGCTCTCATATTTGGAGCTTCTACTCAAGCGTAATCCTTTAGCGGGGCGACTAGCTTCCGTTTCACATAATTGCGCAAGCTTGTGGACGCCCAATGGCCAATGAGCGTTTGTGCGTATGTGTTTTAGCCAACAACTATTGCATGCTTTGGGCCATAAACGGATAAGCACGAACATACAAATTAAGCTGTTCATTGGTTATATCTATGACTATCATGTAGTACATATGTCAGGTTTATGCTCATCCACAACTATTATTAAACATAGTTGTATATTATTGCTTAGGTATTATAATTATGGCTTGGAAAATATAAAGCAAAGTATAACTTCGTTGACTAAAAATTCACTGTTAACAATTTTGATAATCAATGGTACCTACTACTAAATACAATTTATTCACAAGTTTAGCTTGAAGTGTTGAAAGTTTAATTTTGAACAAGCATTTTTTTTTAATATGATGTCTCGATAAACAGCAGGAACATAAACAAATTTCCTTTCGAAAGATATCGATAAGCATAATCTCATTATCGATCAATTAGTACATTTAAAAAGCGCAAGGAGCACCACTTACATTTTCGTCTTGCCTTTATAAACATAATTCAATTGCGATCAATCTAGCTCAATTATCTCTGCAGCAGTTGCTTGCTATAAATTCTTGTCTCTGCTGAATCCAATTAGACTATCCAATATTTTCGTATGTATGTATACATGTGATAAACATAACAGACCCCACTCGGTCTTCATGATTTCAAGTTTGTGTTTACAAACTACATGTTCAATGACATCGAACGCAACTTCTACTGCTGTGTTTCGCTTACAACCTTTGAAAGCAACATGTTGGCAGCGAGCTTCCCCCCAACAAACTGGGTAGCTGTCGCATTGGCAAGTCGTCTGAGCTTCAGTTGAAGCCGATCTTTCGAACAGTAAGCAACGACGCCGCGCATACGAACGTGAGTCTCGTGAAACGCCGTGAAACGAAACCAATACGAAGCAAACACGACGTGTGAAGCTCAAGTCGCAAAGCGTCGTCGTGTCGCGCGTCGTCGCGATCAAGTGAGACATCGCGATGCTTTGCATAACTGCGATGAAAAGGTGCATAAAGTGAGCGTGTGTGTGTGTGTGTTTTTTTATTATCATTATTATTGGCAGTGAATGGGGGATCAATAACGAGGCGTGACAAAAGCTGACCTCGCAACTGGACCATAGCCCCAAAACATATTTGCATCAGAATAGTGAGAGAGAGAGATATAATAGTGTGGCGAATTGTGAAATGTGCAACAAGTGTTGTTGTTGCTGCAATAATTATTACTATTATTCGTGTCGTTGAGACACTCATGAGATAAACTTTCGAATATGCCCATTGGCAAAGTGCCGCAGTCGCTGGCCATGGGCCGCAAAGCATCGACCAGCGAAGCACCCAGCATGGATAGCACCATCGATTCACGGATGTCCAACAGCGAGCTGCTCCCGATGGAGCTGCTCAAGGTGAACTATGTGCATCAGTGCAAGCAGGCAATGATGCGCAAATCGAACGAACCGCTGCCCACACCGCACCTTAATAATCCCGCACGCTTCATGGGCTATCGACGGCAGCCGGCGCCGTTGCAAATGCCACGCCCCACATCTCACCAGCCGCTGTCGCCGAATAGTGCACACAAACCGTTGCCCGCATTGCCAGCACCGCCCACAGTCGAGTCCTGGCTGCTGCTGGCCAAACAACCGCCACAGCAGCAAAAACAGCAGCAGCAACAACATCGACCGCAAGCAGCGAGGATTAACGAATCGGATTGTTGCTGCTCACAGTCGGCATGCTCATGCTCCGACTCCAATTCGGATGTAACCGAGGCGAGCACCGTGACACCCGACTGCGAAAAGTCGCAGAGCTGGAATTATCGCGACGTGCGACGCGATCTCGCCAGAGCTGGCGCCGCAGCTGGCATCAAATCTCGCGCAGATCGCATAGCGCGCATCGAGCGTAGATCGAACTCCCAACAGCAATCAATGGATGAAGCTCAATGCGTGGCATGTGTGCAGCAGCCAGAGCCACAGCGCAGTCCCATCTTTCAGCCACAGCAACGTCTGCAGCCCAAGTCGCGTATACCCAAACCCACTGTGGTTGCTCCGCGCAGCGAGGCTCCACCGTACAGTGAGGCCAACGTGCAGCTGCAGCGACGAGTGCAACAGCTGTTCCAGCAGCAGGAGCAGGCACCGAAATGGATGTTCCAAAAGGCGGGCAGTCGCCAACCACCGCCCCAGCAACTAGAGCAGCAATCGCCTCGCTTGCAGCAGAAAACGAAGCTGGAGCGTGTTCACATACGCAAGAAGCGTCAACCGTTGCACATTGTCAATCAACTGGCGGCGGCAACAGAAGCCAAGAGCAGCTGCTCGACAACTCTGGCTGCACAGGGGGAACGCCTAAAGCGTTTCTCGCTGGAGAGTTGCTCCGACTCAGGGGTTTCCTCCTCAAATGACACCAAGGAACAGCAGCAGACGAAGCAAACGAATCTGCGACGCGAGGACAAATGCGTCGACTGTGTTCAGGTGAAGGTGCAGGTGCACAAGCAGCCACAGCGCACACAAATCGCAGCTGATCCCAATGATCTGCAGAACTTTGCCAAGAAGAACGTCACCAAGGCAACAACCAATGAGCTTCTCACAGCTGCTGTGCAACCCAAGCAGTGCAACATCGAGAAGGAGCGACATCTGAACAATCTAAACAATCATCAGCACACAACAACAACCACGACGACGACGACCATCAGCATCGATGACAGCTGGGTGCAGGAATCCTGCAAGGATCCCAACGACGATTACATGGAGACAGACTCGCTGATGCTCTGCCCCGCTTCGCAGCCACTCAGCTCGTCATCGAAGCGTAACAGCGTCAAGATCTTTGTGAGCAGCTGCGATGACTATGAGGAGCATAAGCTTGCCTTGGCCAGACCACGTCATCTGGCCCCCTCCTCCAGGGATTCAATGTCATCCTCGGGCTGCGGTGGCTCGAGTCGGGATAATAGTTCAATCTGCGAGTCCGAGCAGGATTGTTGCTCCTGTGCCGGACATCAGCTGGCAGGCATTGGAGCTTCGAGTGCCAGTTGCGCCAACTACGATTGCTGCAATGCCATTGGTGGCGTCTATTGGAACAATGCCTGCTATCAGCTGGAAGCGGATGCTGCTGCCGGCGGTTGCTGTTGCAGTCTGTCCAGCTGTGATGAGGATGATTGTTCGTACTACGAGGGTGACTTTGTGGTTGAATTGGATCATCGCATTCCGAGCCGACAGCATAACAATCAATTGCCGCGAAAGGTAGGATTTCCCGTGCCAACATTGCAGACCTAATAATTATACGCCCCTAATTAGGCGGAAGTGCGACGTCGACTCTCCAACTTGTTGCTTCCGCTCTCCACGATGTGCAGCAGAAATTGATGAAACTTTATTGCTCCCTTTGTCCACGCTCATCTTGGGTTTGTTGGGGGAAATTATGCGCAGACATTTTCATCATCTCCCTTGTTAAGAACTAATTCAATAAACAATTCAATTACCATTGGCATTTACCGTTTCTATGTTTACACATTTGTACTCACCTGTTAAATTGGCTTTTAACAACACTGCGTTAACTGAAAAGTTATACAGAAGAAGTCAGGAGCTTCTTCAATTGTTCTGCAATTCTTATGCGAAGACTTAATCACTCCAACTCAGTCTCAATTAGCAGAGTTGCAGCGTGAGAATGAGTATGAACTTATCTCATTGTATTATGTAGTTCAATACTTTTCTTAAATGTGGCACAGCAAAGCTCTTAAGCTATGCAGCTAAGAAATACCTCATACTAAAGAACCCTTTCGGGACCAAATGTTCCTATAAGCAACGTTGCCGAGTCACATTTATTATTTTTGGTTTAGTCAACTGTTCTCCTATTTCTCAATATGTCACATAGTATTAGCATTATATTTAATATCATAATTCTCTTAAAAAGACCCCAACACCGAATTTTAATTCGGTTCTGAATGGGATAATATAAAACAGTCTACAACCTATGACTACACTTATTAATCGCTGTTGGTATCCAAATACGCTTTAATAATGAAAAGGGAAATTATAAAACAGTCAAAATATTATAAACGTATCAATTGTTATAGACTTAGAAAGTGGGCTGAATGCTTACACATAGACCAAAGAATTTAGACTATTTTCAACAATCTAGTTCTATAATAACTGGCTTTACAAATGCATTCATAAATGTGAAAACGTGCTCAGCAAAACATTTATAATTCAATTCTAATATGCTGTTATTATAAATGCCACTTTATTGCTGAAATATTCTCAACAGTATCCAGCAAACGGACCCCCATAAATTAATGTTCTGAATTCTTAAGCTCATTAGGTTTTTAGTTGACAGCTGAATAAACTCCAACTTTAGTTGGTAAACAAATCTTCAACAATGCTACCTATTTAAATTTGCTGAATGAAACTACCAAAAAAAAAATATCGACCACAATTCGAAAAACCGCTGCGTTAGCTTAATGATTACTTAAGAATTGCTAATAATAGATATTTGAACATGATTTGCAGCCCACGTCTATGTCCGGGTGGAATGAAGTTTTCCTACTCCAAATTATATACATAAAAATATTTGCAACAGGAAATGGGTGCGAAGTATCTTATCCGACATACTCCAATGACACGAAACAGCAAATGAATCAAATAATTAGGCCTTGGCTCGGCTCTGCTCGTCTTGGCTGAACTACTCGTATAATTATGAATTATATGTACATAGATGCATATAGTAGATAGTTTATTTTTTGTTTGTATATCTATTCGTATACATCTGGTATAAGTATGTACTTCCAATATGTTGGCAATTGTTATATAACCGAAAGTCACACATTTGAGACGCCCCGAAGAGAGTGAATATGGTTGGTTGGTGATTCAAAGGTGAAGGTAGCGTGGAGTATGTTGGCTAGCGTGTGCCAGGAAGCTTCGTTTCATTAATAAATAAAACAGCTCCAAATGTAGCCAGCAAAAAATAAAAGAAGAAGTAGAAAAAACCACTTTATGTTTGAATTGGTCCGTTGTGGTTTTCATTTCGCGGTTTCATAACAAATTATGAACATACTTTGCATTTTTTCACGACGAAGCAATTCGTCAGATACTCGTTCGTTTTTTAGTACATTTTTTGTGTTTAAAGTTTTTTTTAAGTAGTAGCCCGCGGCTTCATTAACACCAGGCCATAAACATGATGCGCTGTTTTTTGTGCGGCTAGTTGCAAATAAAATAATTCGTAAACGAATATGTTAGATACGTAAGCAGCCGTGAAACTTCGATCCACAGCTCTGATTACATATTATACATAGGTCTGTCGGTCAATAAATCGCCTAAGGACAGATTCACGCATTTCAATTGGTTTTCACCACAATTCGCTCATCTCCGGTTTATGTGAAGGTTCAGCAATGACTTCAGATCTGATAGATCTGACAGTTTACCTAGTTATACAAACTCTCTCAAACGTATCTGTTATGATAAGAGTTGAAGACATGAAATTTATTATAATTTTAGCTGTATGAAAATAAATCTTCAGTTTTGTTATGAATAAAGGGACTTCAATTTGACAAAAAAAAAAATAAATAAATAAACAGAATACCAATAAAATAATATGCTTAACTTTCCTAATGAAAATTCAATGTCCAACCGAAAATACGAAGTATCTAAGTACTAATTATCTTTTTAATGCGAAACTGACCATAGTTTGCAGTAAAATTTTAAATACTTTTGCCTTGTACTGTGACACAAATTATATATTAACAAGTTTGACACTGTCCTAGAAATTTCATTACGATCTGGTAATAAACACAAAAGTTATTCAAGCAACAAGTTTACAAGCATGCGACAAAAATAAAGAAGACGAAATAGAGACAATGTACTTTGCTATACTTTCTGTTTAGTTGTGATTTCATGTTTTAAGTTTGTTTAGACTGGGCGTAAAAGAAATATCATAATCGTACCTTTTTTTTTTTAGTAGAGCGCTTTTACTTGTTCTTATTCAAAGTGGGTCAGCTTGAATATTAAACCAGTCAATCAAATGCATTTCGAAAAGAACTTAGGACACATTTAACTATCGTAAAAGTTTTTTGATTACTTTGATTTCTTACCGAAATTTGTATATTAAATACCTACGCAGTGTAGCAAGATATCGTCATTGAATTGTGGTGTCTGGTGTCTCGTGTCTCTGTCGATTTTACCGCTAGCACCTTTCACTTTCCCTGTTTGTTAACATGGTTGGCTGTATTACCAATAGATCTGTTCATATACATATTTTTTACTGTTGCGGCTACTTGGCTTGGCTAAGAGAATTCAAGAATCGAAACTGCGTGGAGTGCTAAGCTAAGCTTCTGCTTCTGCTGCCACTCATTTCAATCAGTTGTCATAAAAATCTTTCCGATCGAGACCTCTTCAAATACCAAAGTTTATGAGCTAACGGTACCTACACGGTTTGCTCTGAATTTCTCTGTGTTGGCCATGCTTATTGGCCGCGATTGAAAGCTGCCGAAAACACAAACAACAACAATAACAAACGACTGAAAAGTCGTAGCATCTGCTTGGCCAAGTTTTTGCTACGACGACCTTCATGATGTGCTTTCCCAACTTGCGGATAATTAGTGCAAGCAGAAATTATTGTGACAATAACTTAATGTCATAATTTGACATCTCGCTGAGGCGAGGCGACACTTGTTAGCTATGCTAATTAATTGTCTTCGTTGACAATTGCACTCTCACTTTTTTTTACGATCTAATTAAAATGTGCTATTGCAAATCAACTGAACCGTAGGACTCTGCACTCTCCAATGTTGGTCCAATTTCAGTTAATGAAATCGAAATGAAAATGGAAACTAGAAAAGTGAAGAACTGAGCCAATTTAGACCTTGTGCCGAGTCTTGCTTACTCACTTGCTTAATTGTAATGAGGGAGAGCAGCCTAAAGAACAGAGTTAATTCTGGCAAAGCAGGCGAGGGAAGCGGCAATTAAAGCCATAAACAGACTGTGAGCAACAAGCAGCTAACTTGGCCACAAGCAACTAACTTAGAGTTTGTCTTGTCTGTTTTGACGGTTTAGAAAGCGCAAAGCTTCGAGAGTTGTTTGGCAATTATCTCATATACACCGGCATTAGCTAAAGTAATTAGATCCTCCCACTGGTTAAGAATGAACTTATCACCACTGCTATTGGGTAATGGGCCCAAGTATGTTTGTTGTCTGCCCATTAAAGCACAACATTCAAAATGCCCAGCTCCCTCCCAACTATGTGTATGAAACCACAAAAGCGTAGTAGAAGCATGGAAAGTCGAACGAATTGACCGGTAAGCGGCAAGAGGCAAGCATTAAGAGGCAGGCCGCAAGTGGCAAGTTGCAAGCGGTCGGTCAAAGTGAGCGAAAGTGGTAACAGTGGCTGCCATCAGTCAGTGGTTCACTGGCTCACTGTCCACAAGCGCACAAGAAAAACAAAAACCAAAAAAAGAACCGTTCGTTTACATTTAAATAAAGCGTTTTGTCTAGTTAGAAAAGTCACAGCCAAAGTTGTCGAAACCTGAAGATTTTTGTTCGCGTCGCAAACTCGTCACTGATGAGATCTATGCCAACCGTTGTTTCTTTTTTCGTTTCGTTTGTTCGTTAGTAGACCTAAGGTCTTCATTCTTGAGTGTTCCCTTTAAGAGACAGAAAAAAAAACAAAGTGCTTTACAGCGCGGGAGCATCATCTATTTAATATTATTTTTGCCAAAAACTAGCCTAAATCTGTGATGTATTTTATTAATTGCCATCGTTTATATTGTATGTATGTTTATATTGGTTGTTCCTTCTTCATTCATTGCAGACTGGCATACATGAGCTGCGACCCAGATCTATGGACGGTGTCATTGACTCGGGCTCGCTGAATAGCGACACCAGCTCGAGTCCAGACAACGGCGAACATGCAATGCAGAATCAACAGGTTAGTCAAGCGCACCACTCATAACACACTCACATAAATATAGTATTATCTAATGTAATTACTAATTCATTTAATTGACATGTTATACTTAGGACTTTTCATTTGCCATCTTGTTGTATAAGTTAAAAAACTATTTCAAACATTCACTGTAATTTTTAATCTGCTGATCATTTATTGATATATAATTCAAGCGATTCAATAATCTGCCTGATTAGGCACAATTCGGAGCTTTTCTTTTTTTCTGCAAAAAATGACAAATTAAATTTGCATAACAAATTGTTTATTAACATTAATATTATTGGCTTACGATTTTAATGATGTGCCATTTTATAGTGTGCCATTTATTTGTAAAGATTTTGTTTTGATTATTGTAGTGGCATAAAAAGATTTTTAATAACAATAATTTGAAAATTTACCATTTTTAATAAAAGGGCACTAAAAACAGCTTTAAATTATATAAAAAGAAAAATACCTAAAAAATAAATAATATTTTCACAATATTGTGACAAAATTATGTTTGCAATAAATTCGAGCAAAATATAAACATTAAATCACAACGCACACACAATGTACAATTTCAACACAAGCCCAATACAAGCTAAATGTACCATTAAAAAAGCATAGTGTACCATTAATATAGGCAGCAATTGAAAATGTACCAAACATGAGTAGTGAAATGTATAATATATACCAATAGCAGTTGAACAAAAAATACCAGTTTTGATCAAAATGTACCAACTATGTATGAGTTGTGCTTTATTTATCGATAACATTACGATTTATTGCAGGATGCTGAGGCGCGGCGACTTAAGCGGGGCCATGTACTCTCTGAGCTGCTGGAGACGGAGCGCATCTATGTGAATGAAATGAGTTCGATTCTAAAGGTAAATAGAATGCGCAATTTATATACTACACTTAGTAGATAAGAGAACTTTAAGTAAGTCGGGGAAATGCAAATGTAAGCCGTACAACGGTACAACCCAAGCCCAAAGGCACGAAGCATGAAGTCGCAATTGGAGTCTGAATCTCAGAAGTTACTACTGCTGCCCAGTGGTCAGCGAACTGAAAACAATAGAGCATTTCTTTTGCTTGGTTTACTGCCTGCGATTTGGTTCTTCACAATGTTGATGATGCCCAGGCAGAGCGCAGCGCTTGAATGCGCCCGCTTGTAATTAGTGCATTAAAGCCATTAGACAACCAGTGAAGTTGGCAACGCATCGTGCATCGAACTAAGAAGTTTACCACTCATAATTTGTTACCAATTCTGAGCGTGTGTGTTGGCCGACCGACAGCCCCCAGCGAGGAATTGCCAGCGATCATTAAACGATCGACTCTCGAGCACGGCGGTACAGTAAATTCTAGCATCATTATCGACGGACTCGATTCGCAATTCACATTGCACAAAACCATTAAGCCAAAGTCGAACAGCTAACAGCATCAACTATTTAGCTAATATGCGCTACGGTGGCTACGATCTGCGTAAAGCCTCAAAGCCGAAGACAGCGCAAACAGCGCAAAGCTCATTCCGGCTGCGACGCGTGCACAATACGGCTTGCAACATCGTCGGACGATTCAATTTCAAATTTGGCGATTCGCTGATCAGGAAGTTCCATTTTGATTCGGACGAACCACGTGATTCGCCGCTCTCCTTTCAAGGCTCTCTCTTCGACTCGCAATCCTCCTGCGGTGGCATAAGCTATCGTCCTGCGGACTTTCGGCCACGCTTCAGTCCTGATCTCGGGGGCAATTACATTTTCGGGACCAATTTATGCAACTTTGCCACACACAACATTCTGAACGGCAAGTCGACGATCAAGATTATAAATACGCTGCAAGAGTGCGAGGAACGTGAAGCGTCTGTGATCAGTGAATCTCGCGAGGATTCGCCATTAGACAGCAGACAACAACAGGCAACGGTGAGCAATAGTCTTCAACGGCTGAAGGATCAGCGTCGCACCATCTTCAAGGAGCTTATCGAATTGTCTAGCTGCGACGAGTCGCTGGAGTATCGTTTAGTCAAGGACTATCTGGAGTCGAATAGCTACTCGGAGATTGAGAACGATACTGAATTCAAGGACTATCTGCAGCGCAAGAACTACATGGATATTCTCGCTTACCTCGATGACAACGAGCCCAAGAGCTTCATGTCTGTGTCCTCGTCCATAGTGCGTGCCCAGAGCTCGCTAGGATCGTTGAACAATTCCAAGTCGCTGTCGACGCCAAAGTCATTAAAAGCGCCCAAGCAGATTAGCGGCTTAGATAGTCAAATGTGCAGCTCCTGTCGCTCCAACTGGCCGAATAATCTCAATGTTCGAAAGGACAAAGAGGAGAGTGGGAAGGAAGAAATAAAAGAGGAACTGGGCAACGAGTGGAATAGCAGCTCCTATCGCGATGTGCTCGGCTTTTGTCACCAGTTCTTCGAGGAAAACTTTCAAGATGCAACAGATTCGAAGAATCTGCCTAAGCTACGTAGCACAAAATTTAAGTTGTCCAAATATGAGCGCGTACTCAAGGACTTTGTGAATGCCCAAGGCTATGACAATGTCGAGCAATATGTGGAGCAAAAGTTTGGCCAGTTTATCAGCAGTAAATTGAGCAACTTTCAGAATAGCGATGTAACTTGTTCTTAGCAATAATCTTCTATCTCCCGTTTCTATAATAATTCCTAACTCTTGCTTCTTAGGGCTACTGCGACCAAATGCAGTCCGATGAGCTAATGCATCTGGTGCCCGCCAGTCTGCAGGGCAAGGAGGAGATACTGTTTGGCAATCTGCACGAGCTCTACACTTTTCACAACGAGGTCTTCCTCAAGGATCTAGAGAACTGCATATCCACCACCGAGCTGGTGGCGCTTTGTTTTGTGCAAAGGGTACGTTTAAGTACTTTTTCTAATAATTGACTCTAATGTTAATCAACTCTCTCGGTTTATAGCGTGATACCTTCTATCGACTGTACTCGTTCTATTGTCAGAACATACCGCGCTCTGAACGTTTGCGTGAGACGCTCGTAGATACGCATCTCTTTCTGCAGGAATGCCAAAAGCGTTTGGGCCACAAGCTGCCGCTGGCCGCGTATCTTCTGAAGCCTGTACAACGCATCACCAAGTACCAGTTGCTACTGAAGGATCTGCTGCGCTTCAGCGACAGCGGCAGCTGCACCAAGGAGCTGCAGAAGGCACTCGACTGCATGTTGATTGTGCTCAAGTGCGTCAATGATTCCATGCATCAGGTGGCAATCACCGGCTTCCCAGTAAGTATTCTCTTTGCATTTCTAGCTACCACCTTTTAAACATCTTTACTTCGCTTTGCAGACCGATCTGGCGCAGCAGGGTGAGCTATTGCTGCAGGACTCGTTCCAGGTGTGGACGGAATCGAAGAAGGACATACGACTGCGCATCAAGCCACAGCAACGTCACATCTTTCTCTACCAGAAGTCGCTGCTTTTCTGCAAGCAAACCTCAAAGACGGGTCACAACAAGAGCACCTATCAGTTCAAGCATCACGTTAAGGTAGTTTAATATAAATTTAATTCTATTAAAATTACGTTATTTTCTGATTTCCCTTTTGTAGATGTCACAAATTGGTCTTACCGAGTCTGTGCGTGGCGACACAAAGCGCTTCGAGGTCTGGCTCCAGGGTCGTCAGGAAGTACACACGATGCAGGCGCCAACCCTAGATGTGAAGAACAAATGGGTGGCGGAGATCAAGCGAGTGCTGCTCAATCAGCTCGAAGAGTTGAAGGGCGAGAAAATCAAACAGTATGGCCTCAATCATCGTGGCCTAAAGCAGACCACCTCCTGGGATACTCCAAATATTATACTGAGCTCAGCCAGTCGCACAATCAGCTGTGATGCCTCCTCCGAATCCTCCAATCGCAACTCTAACTGCAGCACCGAAGAGAATGGTTCGGCACCAGTTGGTGGCACCAATTCCAGCGGCAGCGGCATTGGAGATCGTGAGCATCAAGAAGCCTGTGGCTGGAGCTCTGATTACTCCAACAGCGAGGACGAGTTGTCCCTGAACGAAGACAATAGCACGCCGGTAATGAAAATTTCCTAACTCTTTTCGGTTATTGGTATTTAGTCTAATGTCTGAATCTATATTTGGGTTTCTTTTTCATTTCATCCACGAAATTCCTTCAATTTCATTCTGTTTACTATTGCCCACACGACTTTTGTTAATTGTTTCATTTGTGTACATCTCTCAAATCGGCTAATCGACAGAGCTTCCTGAATGTCCTTGCCCAGTGGGCGACATACAATGCTGATCGTTCTTCTTCATCTACGTCCACGTCAAACTCCTATGCGCGCAGCAACAAATCAAACTCCAAGTTTTATGTTTCCGTTGACTAAGTGTTTGAATGGAAGTCTGTCTAGGTATGAGAGTCTCACAGTTCTCTAGAATGTGCACGCTCTCTATGTACAAAAGAATGTATCGGAATGTATGTTTATCGCTGTGTTCCATTAACATATCCTTCAGGCTCGCTAGAAGTTAATCGAAGCTAGCCAGCATGTGATTTGTGCATAGCTCTGTTTCAAGTTTCTAATAACAAATTCGTTGTTTGGTGCTGCAGATAGAGATAAAATTGTATCTAAGCTAACCACTAAATTCATTTGCGCCGCAAATAGATTTAGATAGAATGTAATGAGCTAAACAATAAATAACCTTGCATATAGAGTTAGTTAGTATCTATTGAAGCTAACCATTAAATACAGTTGTATAGTAGATATTTTATCACATTCAGGAAATCAATCCAATAACTAAATATAAGCTTTCTTCTGTACAATATATCCTGTATAACTACAAACTAACAAACAATTAATACATTATACATTATTTTTATTCATTTATTATTTCAGTGCTAATATTTCCGAACTAAGCTAACATTTTTTATTGATTATATGGTCTAATAATTAACACTCCTTACTTAATTACACTTTTGAAAAAGTTGTTACTTTTGTTAAGTATAATTTAAATGCCTTTGTTCGCATATTAACCACGTATTGGTGACCGACCCTCAAATAACCTTTTGTATAAATTTCAATACAGGGCAGTAAATTCATTGCCCTGGCTGATTATACGGCTATGGGACACTCGGAAGTTTCGATGCGAGAAGGCGAAGCTATCGAGCTACTGAAAGTGGGCTGTGCCGGCTGGTGGTATGTGCGTGTCTTAGGTAAATGTTATTTCAAATTAAGGTGTTTGTGCTTGTACATAATTATATTAATCATAATTTGGAATGCTAAGATCGATAATTAATAATTCATCCATTCATATTCACAGATTCCAATTCAGAAGGTTGGACCCCAGGAGCGTATTTGGAATCGGTCAATCGAAAATCGTCTAGATCATCGAGCTGCAATCAGGAGCGAATAAATCTAAAATAAACAACAAGTAATCGTCAACGTCATCTCTCTAGCAAACTATCTCCGTTTACCTATCTCCATTTAACCGAATTACGAATACTCTGCAGAGCACGCTATCAAAACTTAATCTATCGCTTAGATAGACAACAGCATTTGAGCTTCTATCGCCTACATATTTAAATCAAAACTATAACCACAGACTATGCTCTCCTCATCGAGACTCTAAGTAATATCTACCTTCTTCTCTCAGCCTTCATTTCGCCTCAAACAAAAAAAAAACCCCACAGCCATTGGGCCTTGTAAAAGTGTATATTGTGGATACAAATAGGAAAACTCTAAAGTATTTCTTGTTAATAAATTATTATAATTATACGCTAATCTACTTAAAGCTTACATTTAAGAATTCCTACGATTATGTAGCTTCTAGTATCTAGTCCATAGTACTATTATATGTATGTATGTTAATATGCTGACAAATGTACCTATGTACATTCATATGTACATACGAGTATTGAAGTATGTATGTACATACACTCTAGTATTTTGAGGACTGTTACAAAGATTGTTAAGGACCACGCGTCGAATACTTCTTGGATTCGCATTGATGTCAAAAGATCAAATTGTTTTCGATTATTATAAATATTCAAATAATATATTTATGTACGATTAAATTAATAAAGCCCCACATAGTTATCTAAACTAAGAACATAAAATATGTATCTATATATATTTAATAAATATCCCAAAATAAAATAAATTAAAAACTTTGCTATAACGTATTGTAAATCTCTGATTTCAGTGCGAAATATAATAACTTGTTTTTATAAAATCGGAAACAACATATCTATGAATTTTTATCTTTTCACAGAAGAATATATGAAAGCTAAGTATATAAATAATACTAAAATTGACTTATTTGACTGAAAATTTGGAAAATATTATTAGCAGTTGACAAATTGCCATCTATTCTTATTTATTAGTCACTTTAAGATAACCTCGACAATTGTGCCCTAAAGGTCACCAAATTAAAATTGGTAAAATTAAAGTTTTGGGAATTAATCGACTGCGATAACTTATACATCAAGTTCAATACATGTCATCCTTTCAATAACTTCCAGTTCAGAATGCCAGTTTCATTCTTTCTATAACTGTTTTTCAAGAATAAAAATAACTTCTTTCTATTTCAACTCCACACAATAAAGAAATCGATCGATCGATCAATAATAAATTGCTCAATAAATACAGAGACGAATTGAAAACGAAAAATATATATTTATCGACGTATATTAAGTAGCGTGAATGCCACCAATGATTTAAGTTTATTTTACATTTATTTTGTTTCGATTTACCTTCCCAAAATATACTACAAAGCTAACGAATTGTTTCATTCTTTTGACATTGAATTCTGAATACATTCATAAATACAATAAGATACATATTGACTGACGCTTGAGATGCAATTACTGGAGGCAGATCGTTTTGATACAGATTTGATGATGGCATTTTGTAGGTTTCAATTTAATTAACGAGTACGACCAATAAAATAAGAGTAATTGAACTAACAAAGAGGAAGGAATGTGATTATTATGAACAAACAATTTGTATTACGTACGTACATACATGAAGCTTTTTACTTAATAATTATCATATTTAATTCATTTTAAACATTAGCAACAAAAACTTTGGGGGGATATTATACAGTAAATAAACAAATTTTCTTCAACTTTAAATAAAACATTTTCAATACTAAGTGTGGTTCGTTGGCTTGCCATCGTCGATGAGTGCACAAGTCGTTATTGGTTGTTTCCTCCCCGCTAGGTCTCTTCCTTGTGATCATTGTTGTGTTGTGCGACGATCAGCAGCCCATATAGTGTTTGAAGTTGAAGCACAGATTTTTAGTTGGCAGTCACTCTGCTATTCATGTAGAACTGTTGGGCAGAGAGCAGCAATGTGATTACGTAGATACACGCCGCAATCCAGCAGTTGTAGGCGTTCTGCAAGCAAGCAAAATCGTTAATAATTAATGTGTCATAACATGTTAATTGCCAGCTAATTCCTATGTAATACATGCGTACATCAAGTCGAGATATTCATACAATTCTGATAAACGCACTTTCTTATTTGAATATACACGCAAACATATGAATACACACAGATACTCTACACTTCACACATACACACATATGAAGGCCTCTGGCTTCAGCATCGAATGGTGGAAATTAATCATATACTATGTAAATGTATTTGTGCAAGTGTATGAGGCAAGTGTATGTATATACATACACATGTATTTAGATAAGACATCTAATGCATGTAAAACCATTGCAATGGCTGTTCTTTAAAAACTTAATAAAAATAAAAAACAAACCTGATTGTATGCACTATTCGCAGCAGTGTAAAATTCATCCAACGAATCGTACTCCTCCTTAAGAGGCAAATCCTCAATCAAAGCCACACTGTGGATGTAGAAGAAGAGACCCATGAGCACCTAAAAAAGAAAAACATTTGCATCAAGTTCATGTTCAGCAAGTATTATGCCAATCGTGTTGGGGTATTTGAGGGGTCTTGTGACTGCCTTTAACAATGACTCCACCAAACAAATCGACATTGACAATTCGAGACTCACCAACTGCACAATACCCCAAACAGAGATGATTAATCCGCAGAGGGAGCACTTAGGACCACAAATTTTCATTTTGCTAGCTTTGTTCTACGCTGCTGCTCGACGAGGATGAAAATTTCTTCCAATAACACTGGATTTGCCGTCAACAGACCTTTTTTCGCAGAAGCTAGCAAATGTCAGGTGAAAATCATGTGACAGTTCGTGGTGAGTTTAGTGTGACCAAGCGTGCGTTGTTCAGTCTGCTATCCACCCTGATATTATATTAAATACTAAGAATACTAACACTATGAGCCGTCATAAAATATGGTGATTTCCTTTTTACATTTTATTTGTTAAAAATGTATAAATTTTATGGCTAATAACGCATTAAATTCATTTAATTTCACCAAATTCTATATATTATTTAGTATCTATCAATGTTTTTAAGATATCATTCCTTCAGTCGTATCGTGTATGCTTGACAGACATACCACAAAGTATGAAGCACAAGCCCACATAAATAAATAACTATACACAATAATAAAGTAAATTCCAGCTTCGTTGCTCTTATAAACAAAGTTTATTTGTAACAAACGGCACCATGCCATCATCCGTGTATCACGAGAAACAAATGCGGCAATTGTGTGCCCTACATGCACTAAATAATCTATTTCAAGGAGATCAATCGTACACTAAGGCTGAACTTGATGACATTTGCAATAATCTCAGTCCCAATGTTTGGATTAATCCACATCGCTCGGTCCTTGGACTAGGTAATTATGATATTAATGTCATAATGACGGCGCTACAAAAACGCAATTGCGAGGCAGTTTGGTTTGACAAGCGAAAGTACGTATTCCTTGGATTCTAGCTAGGATTACTCACTCTCTTTTATGACCTCGTAGAGATCCGTCTGTCATTAATCTGGATGCCATCGTGGGCTTCATACTCAACATTCCTTCGGACTACAAATTCGGTCTGATAACGCTGCCATTGCGAAGACGCCACTGGATTGCTGTGCGTCGCATTGGCGATTATTACTACAACTTGGATTCGAAGCTGCGTCAACCCGAATCACTGGGCAATGAAGCCGACATGCTACAGTTCCTAAGAGAACAGCTCGCCCAGGAGGATCATCGTGAGCTGTTCCTGGTGCTGGAGCGCAGTCCAAATGAGGACACTGCACAGCGTTGGCTCAAGGAATCGGGTTGAACCGAACACTAAGCAATCTCTCTAGTCAATAGCTCAATCTAAAAAGTTTCTAGTGTACATATTGTATATATACCATTTAAAGACTTCACTGTGTGAAGAAATTACATGTTTACATTCACAGTTGAATGAATAATTAATAAACAAACGTTACAACGGACAAGTATCTATGAGACGGAAAAGCGATTCATCTTCATATAGTTATAATATGCAATTTGTGTGTGTAAACAGAATTTATTTAAATAAATACTTTGCATTGTAGAAAAATATGTTTAGTAATGCATCAAAAGCTTGTATAAAATATTTGTGGAATGTTTTCGAGTTCGTTTGAGATTCGAATAAAATTGTTGCACTTAAGGTTAAGGACGACGACAAACAAAGAGTTTGAATGATAAAAATCAGATTCGATAAAAGGACGGATATGTTATACGTTATGTTAATGTGTGAGCTACACTTCTAGACTTTAAATGTCCGTTTGGATGCTGCCCTGAGGCGGAGCAGTTGCTTGCTGCTGCTGTTGTTGTTGATGATGGCGACCTGGTTGTGGTCGACGCGGACGGCTTGGCTCCGGAGCAAAGTAAGGCATCTCTGGCTGTTTCGCGGAAGCGGATGTTGATGGCTGTGACGCTGCAACGGCCGCAGCTGCAGCTTGACTTTGATAGTAATCATCGCCGTATTCGCTCACATCACGGTTGCTGATTTCATTGAGACGCTTGTAGCGTTCGCGACGCGCTTCCACCATGTAGAGAATACCAGCAGGAAGCAGCATGACGCCACCGACGACGGCCAAGGCAAAGGACCAGCCCATATCGTTGTTCTGCCATCCGGGCATCCAATCACGCGAATCTCCCTTGGCTCCGAAAATCACCACAGCGATAAACCCGAAAATTGAGGCAAGAACCTCACAGGAGCCAATGGTGAGCAACAGCACCACATAGCGGTCATCGTCACGGGATGTACGCAGTATAGCCAATGTAAGGGGTAAAGCAATAAGGCACATGATGAAGCACAGTGTGGCAAAGAATTGCACAGCAATGTAGAAGCCAGGCAGCAAGAAGTCGTGTATTATATAGTATTCCTCTTCGAAAACCCACATGCAGCCGGTGAAGCGTGTGTCGTAGAACCGGTGAATGTCCTGGAAGTTGTTAAAGCACACCTCCCACAGTCCCAGGTTGGTGAAGCGTGGATTTTGAAGACGTCCATCGGTGACAAGCCAATAGGGCGTTGCGAAGGCGATGATGAACAGCAAAAACGAAAACACTGAGATGCCAAGGGCAACTTGTGTACTACGATTGGACACGCCCATGGCGTTAGATTGCAATTATTTTATAGTTTTTAGTTAGATAAACGGAAAAAAACAAAACATGAGACGAGTAAATTAAGAAAATTAAACTAATACACAAACAAACAGTGTGTCACAAAACATTAACACGCCCTGACTGTTAGAGATGGAGTATCATCGATGGCTCTTACAATCAATATATCGATATTTTTATTCTCATTTTGCATTATTTAAATTGTACTCTAATTTGCTCTACAAAAATAATAAATAGTGAATGATCTTCCGCATATCTGAAATACCAATGCCTCAAAAGAATTTTATTAATTACAATTTAAGAAAAGAAAGTCGTTATTTTCAAAATGTAAGCAAACATTTTATGTTGCGATGTTTTTGTTCAGTGTGACCTGACGCATATGCTGAAACGCACTCAATCCAAACGTTGCCAGACATTGCGAGCAAAACTGAAAGTGTGCGACAACTCTGCACTTGTCAATCTCTTGTTTTGTGGCACAAAACTTGTTTGCGAAAGCAAAACGAAGAAAAAATGCGTGCTTGTGGTGCATAAAAATAATTTTAAATTACGGCAAAAGAATATACTATCTAAAATCGTTGTGTTTGTGCAATAAAACCTCCCATAAATTCGGCTATTTAAAAAGTGTACATCGCTTGCCGCCTTCTACGCTGACGCCGAAGTTGAAGCAGACGCCGACAGACAACAGTAACAATATGGCTTCCGATATTGCGGTGGTAAACATTGGCAACTTTGAAAAGATTCAAAACTTTTTAAATGACACCGCCTACAAGGAGATACTGGAAAACAGTGAGAACTTCAACACGCGACTCTGCATCGAGCGGCGCCTCCGTATGCCGTTCCTTGACCCCCAGACTGGCGTAGCGCAGACACATTGCGCGCTCTTTATGAAGCGAAAGCAACGAATGCCCGGCTTCCGACATGGCCAAATTTACACCTATCCATCGGCACGTTGGCGCAAACCAAAGCGCCAATACTTGCTGAATCCGCATCAAAGCTACCGTGCCTATCAATATCGGGAGCACCATATGTCTCATCAGCATCAGCACCAACATCAGCACCAGCATCATCATGTGCCCACAACTGGCTCGGGAACTGTCAATGCACGTGACCATCATCAGGCGGAAAGTGCAGGTAAGATTTCCAGTTGGCAAGCCTTTTTCGCAATCAAACAATATTCCAATGTACAAATAGATTTTTATTTATTTTATTTATATTTGCGCATTTATATGTATTTACAAAAGGCGTTGTAAAATCAATAAAACTCTTACAATTGCTGCTGCTTCTGCTGCTTTGTTCAGCCACAGCCTCAGCCTCATCCTCGACACTTCCACCACCGCTGCACAGTGGTCTAACTTGATAGTAAAAACATTTGAAGCAAATAAATATGAATATAGACAGTATATATTTCTTTTTCCAAAAGTTTACTATCAATAAAAAAAATAGACAATAAAAGTGATTAATACGTAAGAAGTTTTTGGCAAATTGTAATTAGCATATTTCGTTCCATTATTTTGGTCTTACATCATTTGAAGCGTAATTTAAGATAGTAAAGAACTTTATATACATAGATAATTAGCAGAGGAGGATTAATGAGAAGTGTGTAAGACACGCAATTCCATTTGTTTGGCTAATTTAAGTTGATAGTTTGTTCTGTTTAGCTGTCCCACTGTAAGTGGCAAGCAACAATGAAATGTATCAGCAAAACATGTGTGGCTGCATTTTCTATACCAAGTGCTCGCAAAATACATGTGCACGTGTCTGTGTATTTGTAGTAAATGAAGGCAACGAACAACCACCACCATCCCGACCCCTTGCATAGGGCAAGACATGAAACATCTCTGCTGGGTGGAATTGGGGGCTGATTTATAGTATGTGTGTAGAGGCCAACAATAATACTTCATGTGTATATCTTTGTATTTCATTGACTCGTTGTAGCAATTGCTGCCACAGACGGCAACTCGATGGGCGCTTCGGGCGACAATGATAGCAAGGATTCGCATGCGAATGCCGAAAAGGATTGGTTCCACGAGGATATGGACTCGTCGCATTACCATCACGCAGACGACTACGAAGATGACTTTGACTCGGATAACGATTTCGACGAATCGTACAGCAGTCGAGGCAAACGCAAGCGCGGCTCACGCTCACGGCGCTCCAATGCCAATGTGGACGGAACTCCGAAGCGCGGACGTAAAGGTGGCGGTAAGAAACATCTTAATCTGCATTTTGTTAATATGAATCGGTAAACATTGTTGTTGCACATTGCAGGCAGTCGACGTCGGAATGCCAACGATGGAGACGCAGCGGACAGGAGAAGACGCGGCGGCGGCGGCGGCAATGCTGGCAACAATGCAAACACATCTGCCGCAGCTGCAGCAGCGGCCGCGGCTGTTGCACATGCCGCAAGCACTGCAGCAGCCGCCGCAGCTACAGGCCTCTATGCAACGCACTCTAACTCAGCATCACCGATACCGATTATCGATGAAACCTCACAGTCAGCCATGGTCATGTCGGCAACTCTACCAGCAACGTACGAGAAGAATCCTTTAAACGATGCAGGCGCTTCCAATGATTCAATTCCTTTGGCTACCATGGCCAGCATGGGCATGGCAGCAGCTGCAACAACGGCTGTTACTCCAGCCATATATACGACGGTGAATGCATCGCCAACCACGCCATTGGCTAGTCCCAAAAAGCACAAGATGCGCGCCGAACGTGAAGTGGCACAGCCATCGCCATATTGCGACTTCTGTTTGGGCGATCAGCGTGAGAATAAGAAGACCAATATGCCCGAAGAGCTGGTGTCTTGCTCCGACTGCGGCCGCTCTGGTCATCCATCGTGTTTGCAGTTCACGCCCAATATGATAATATCAGTGAAGCGCTATCGCTGGCAGTGCATTGAATGTAAATACTGTTCGATCTGTGGCACATCCGACAATGATGATCAATTGCTTTTCTGCGACGACTGTGATCGCGGTTACCACATGTATTGTCTATCTCCGCCACTGGTAACTCCGCCCGAGGGCTCATGGAGTTGCAAACTGTGTATGGAGGAATTTCACAAGCACAAGTAAAACGAAACAAATGACAAAGGAATTGACTCGGGAACTGAAACATAAGAGTGGAGTGATGATAGAATTGGGCGTTGCGATGCGAAGTGCGATCTCCGTGTTGTTTGTTTGATTCCACTCATAAGTATAATTTTACAAATTAGTCTCCCCATCCAACTCAGCCGCGGCAGCTCTTGAAATTAATTATAATTTAATGTTCATCTTAAGTATTCCTTAGTACGTTTTTAATTTTATGTACCTACTTAATTTAATAATTTGATATACATATTTGTAACTACGCTTTTATGGACCGACCCAAGTATTGTAAGTATTTCCAGCCTTCCGCGCAAAAGTGATTGTCACAATGTTCATTACACGAGGTCCTTAAGCAAATCCAATCCTTATCGTATCATTTCTTTACAACATTTTGTGTAAATTTACGATCTATTCTATGAAAATATAATTAACATAACGCCAATAAATACTACAACACTTTTTGTATTTTAACTGTGTCGACTAAGAATGCAAATGGTTTAATATATGCTTAGCAAGTGCGAATCGAATGAGAACGTTGCACTTTAGAAGTTTGAATGAGATTTCTAACAATGACTTGTTAATTGCTGGTAACTACATAGTTGCTTAGTTGGTTGTAGTCGGATATTTTCTGCTTGTTGCATTTAGTCTGCAAACATGAAGCGTTGTGTGTGGTCTATCAGCTTGTTGAGTCTTTGTCTATTATTATCTGCACAGCAGAGCAAGCCAAGGAGTCGTGCCAGACGCTTTCTTATCTTTCCGCGACAAGCACCGACGCGACATCAGGTATAAATAGAAATGAGTGCGCTCGTATAATCAGAACTGATGTAAATCCGTTTATAGTTTATTGCTGGCATAGGTATACCTGCGGATTTAACCTACGAATCTCTTACTGTTGGCCATGTGCTAAAAGCCGAGTTCTTTTTGCCCTACAATGCCAGTGTATACCGTCAAAATCCTTATCTACCCGAATATTTGCCGTCCAAAGTGTCCTTAAACGATGGCACAATTCGTCAATTGCAAACAATTGCCACAGATCTACGTTGGCAGATTTACGCTTATCTTGAGCATATGTTGAATGGGTGAGTGTTTGTGAAGTTAAATATAAAAAATATATAATGATACAATATAATAACAGATATGGTTACAATGGGCACGAGTGCATGCTTCAAGCTATTTGCGAAGCAAACTCAATTCGATTTTCCAAAAACTTTAGCGTGGTACAAGAGTTGCTACACATAATGCTAAGGTAAGAGAGTTCATTCTTTCACATTCAGTAGAAATAAGGAAAATAATTTTAAACTTTTTTCAACAGTCCATCTTCAACGCTGAACAAGGACTCTCCGGAAGGTTACGAATTTATACTGGCAGAGAAGACTGCAAGGAAGAGCGACGACTGTGAAATTTACGATTGCAACATGAAACTTTTGGATTGGATTTCAAAAGTAATACGGTTGAATGAATAACTTTATTAACAAAAATATAAATGAAGATTAGAGAATTAGGGATTACATATATTATTTATTTGGGCTTCAGTTTGACTACAGAAAAATATTTTATAAAATATGCCACTGAAATTATATACTGTTTACTGTGTATTCAGCTTGACGTTTCACAATCTTAATGAACACATCAGATTTGGTTCTGATTAAAATGCCTGCTAAGAACTTGAATTCTCTTGGGTTACTTACGGGCAATATTTCAAAATTTCGCAATATGTGAACCAGCAAAGTTTTCACTTCCAGCATAGCAAATTTTTGTCCAATACAATTGCGACGTCCTGCGCTAAATGGTATAAATGCAAACGGATGTCTGTGCTCGGAGTTTTCTGGAAGGAATCGAGAAGGAATCCATTCATCTGGGTTCTCAAAGTATTGGGGATTGCGGTGTATGTCGAATATATGCACGATAATCTGGGTGCCCTTCGGCATAATCAAATTATTAGCCAATTTCGTTTCTTCATGGCACTCTCGCATCATGCCGGGCACCGAGGGACAAAGCCTTTGTGTTTCTTTGATGGCACATTCTAAAAATTTCATTTGCGAAAGGGTGCGATTATCCAACTCACTGAGATCTAGAGAATATTTATAAATGAATTACATAATAGCTTCAATGTAAGGACTTTCCACATACCTTTGCTTGGTATTAGTTCAGAAATCTCCTCAAAGCAGCGTTGCTGCCATTGTGGATGATTTGCTAAATAAGCAAGAGTTAGTATGAGATTCATAGATGTGGTATCGAAACCCTCGAACATAAAGGTGTCAACTTCTTCGCAAATGCCAGCGTGATCGATAAGTCCTTCTTTCTCAGCCATCAACATTGTGTCTAGCATAGCGTATCGTTGTTTAGTGTTCAAGTACCTAGAGTACCAGTGAAAATGAATGTTAAATTTGATCATCAAAGAAAAAGGTATTCAGTATACCTTGATTCAATGTCGTCTATTTCCTTTAGGTTGTCTTCATTGAAATTTTGCCTTCGTTTTTCAATGATACTGCTTGAGAAGGAATGTAGTTTATTAAGGGTAGGAATATCCTTGACACCATCTCCATAACGATTGTATAAAGCATCGCTGGACATCAGAGGGTTAATAACTCTTTTTATAAAACTATGCTCCGCTATTGTGATGTTACTTCGATATTCATCACCATCCGAACAATCGTCCAGTTTGACGCCCAGCGCCGTCTCTAAAAAGAAGAATGTGAACATAAAAGGTAAAGGTATTAAAATTATTAAATTAGTCAAGATTATTGGTAGCCTAATCTTTTTGATTAGAAAATATTCAATTAAAATTAATTGTAGTAGTACTATCAATACTGATTAGTAATGATTAAATTAATATTGATAGTAGTAGCATTATCAATACTTACCGCAAATGCTGTTGAGCGTGAATCGCGGTATTATGTCATTTAAATTAATCTGACAAGGGCCATCTGTAGCATCTAACATATTCTGAATAAGGTCTAGAACCTTAACGCTCTCCTGTCTGTATAATCGGGAAATAAATTTAATTAAATCAAAAAAAGAAAACTCTACTCACTTAAATACATCTAGGAACTGTTCCAGTATTTTGAAATGAAATGCTGGAGTCAATAATTTCCGCCTGCCATGCCAATACTGTCCTATGGGGCAAGAAAAATACTGTGTAAATAATTGTGTAAGTAAATAAATTAAATGATCAGTTTAAATAATGCAAACATTTTATTTTGTTAGTCATGGAAAATAATTGAAGGTCAGGAAAAGCTTTCTAGACACCGACGACAAATACAATGCATGTTTCTGTTTAATGACCGACAAAGATTTAAATATAATAAAAATTACTTTCGTATGCAATCTATTTATGGAAGCTTATACAAAAACGCACATACCAGTACTTGTTAATAAACCCGTTTTCAGAAAGGGCTGCAGAAACCGGTACATATCTCCTTTGGTAATCAAGTTATTATCATTTAAAATAAGTTCCGCATCGTCAGCATCAATAATATTGTAAATTGGGAACCCAAAGACATATTGAACGTAGCTTCGCTTCAGTTCCTTAGCATAATCACGAGAATAATAAAACAATTGCTCTGTTCAAAAGTCGAAAATTAATGCTCAATTGAGTTGACAGTTGGTGCTTCAAGTAATCACCTGAGGTCATTCCGAGAGTATCAAAAGTGTTGCCAAAAATAGTTGTGCCCTTTCCAGTAGCCACAGTTTTGTCCAAGGGTCCGCCATCAATGGTTTTGAATCTACGACATAATGCTAGGAGCACATAGTCTTTGCGTAGTCTAAAAGCATAAACGCCTAGCAGTCCAATTAGTATTGCAATAAAGATCCACATTGAAAAGTCAGTACTAAATTAGTATCACTTGTTTTTCACACAAACTGCGCGGATAAGACGACAAATTCACTCAAGCGTTCGCTGCCGACTAAAATATGTAGATTAAAATTCTCAGAGGCTCGCTGTAGAATAATCGCTTTATAGTATATTGTTTATACAAATAATAAAACATAAGCAACTACAAACATATATACTGACGCTTTTGGAAACACAGCTTGACACTTGTTTAGTACAACTTACTTAATAAATATGTGATATTTGAGTATTGCTTATTTTATTAGATAAGTTTCTACATAATAATTGTGTTTATTTTCTTTAAACAAACAAAAATATAGAAATGAGAATTTGAAAAGCGTCTCTGCTTTTGATCTAAACGGAATATTGAAATTGACAGGCGCAATCCACCAACAAGCAGTGCAAAGCAGTCGGACCGAACGCCTCGTTGGACTGCTTGTTTTGTGTTTAGAGGCCCTGGTCGCAGTGAACCAGGTACAGTTTACAATTGAAATGTGTTTTGAATTCATTCCAGTTTGCCCAAAGCATCGTTATGTGCAAACCGTTTATTTTTCAATATTGATAGCCAATATATTAGCTTTATAAATATTCAATTTTTTAAATATTTAAAGTTTCATAATTCTCCACGCTAGTCAACACTTATTATATTAGTTTGCAGTTTTTTGTTGGTTTAGAATTTGTACGCGAAGCTTTCAACCATCTCAAATCGAATATAACCAATGAGTTTTAGTTTATATTTTCAGCACACTGTGCCCTAGTGCCATCTACTGTTGATAGATTTCACAACATAATTTCCTTCTCCTCTGAGTTTGCAACAAGTATACGCAAAGTATTTCGCCATATTGCTTTCCAAACTCAAAACACAATTTTAAAAATATTTTTTATCTGCAAAAAATAAAAATAATAAGTTGACAACAAACAACATTTTTCGACAATTTAATTTTTATTCCATAATAAAATACAAAAAATGTTGTTAGCCAGTTCAAATTGTTTTTTATCTATATTGCATAAATATCTACAATGAAACCTCTCAGCCAATTACCAATCCGACAAAGTCCATCCGAAAAGAATGCCCGGTGAAAATAATATTTCGGTAATAGAGTTTTTTGTCAATAATAATAATTTTGTAATGTTGAAACCAGAAAAGAATTAAAAAAAGCTTTAACCCAATGCTTCAATACGGCCGCCTGCAGTGACATCGATTTGATTGCATGGACATTGAAGTGACATAAGCGCCAAGTCGAATTGGAGAAGTATGTAAATGACAACATACTGTCTTCGTTTACTTTCCGGGTGCAAAAGCTAAAGAGAATCCTTGTTGCATGCGGCAAGAGGGGATCTTGTCCACCTGCGGCCTAAGCGTATGCAATAGCCAACAGCCAATATGCGAATGTGTGCGTGTATCCGTGTGTATGTGTCCTCGATTGTCTCCTACAGTGTGTGGCGCGTTTCGATATTTTAATCTGTTTGCCGGCAGCTGGCGCTGACAGGCTTAAGACGATATTCGCGCAATTTCTTTCTTCAGCTTTACATCGAAAAATTGCGCTGTCTGACAGTTTTTGTTTTGCCAGCTCTTCTGTTTCCCATTTCCCATTTTCCACGATGCCATCTTCCGCTGTTTTCATATTTGTTTCATGTGCGGCAAGCTATTCAACGCAACCCGAACACGATGCGAGTACATAAAACATGTACTCTCAACATGTCTTTGACCTCCAACGTGGTCTACACAGTACGAAAAATTCAGTTATATTTAAAAATACTGAGATGTTGATCATCCTGATCGAATTATAATATAAAAATATGTATTTAGTCGTTAGTTGTCAACGCATTTGATATTAGTGTTTGTTGCTGAAATTTCTTTTTCTAAACACAAATTATTATAATTACATTTATTTATAATGCTTAAAATTTTAATTTTTTGCAATGTATTTATGTGCGTGGGCTTAAAAATAAACTATATGCTGACAGAATTGCAAAATGAAAATCGTGTTGAATAAAATAAGAAAAAGGATTTTACAAGCAATAAATACAGAGTTAAAACTCAAGACAAATTGAGAAAAAAGAAAGTATTTTATCGCATAAATGCAGTTACAATTTAAGCAGATTTAGGTGTTAGAATTGAAGCTACCAACCACAAACTATATGAATTATCATGTTAGATAAATACATATTCGAATGGTTTATTAATAGGTGCATGAAACGTGCTTCTTCTGCAAACATGTGCGACCATAAAAATGTCATAACTCAGCGAAAGAAAACAATGCGAGAAGAAGGAAACCAAAATTCAGTCAAGCGATGAATCCTGTGAGGGGAATCACATAAACCAAGAGAATAAACCACGTACTAAGCATTCGCTTGGGAGAGTCGATTGTCTGTCTGTCTAGTCGACGAATGAGGCCAAAATAATTTGTCATTATTTTGCATGGCAGCAAAAGCAACTTCAGAGAAAAAACATTGGTCAAACTTAAAAAAGTTTCAGTGCTCGATAGAGACGTGAGAGGGGATGCGAAGGAGAGTCGTCGTCAGTTGTCAAAGTTGGAATTCTCAGCATGTCGCAGTTGTTCGCCGAACAGAAATATTGTTTGTGAAATATTGCTAGATGATTTGCCAGTTGCAAGTCGAAGCAGTTAACATCTTCGCCACATAATAACTTCAGAAACAGTTCTCAATATTTTCCCGCAGCGAAAGTTAAAGCACTCACAAATGAGGGGAGCTGAAACACCCAACTGTCATTTACTGGATTTAACGTTGAGTAACAGCGAGAACAAAGTAACCAAAGGTCATATTGCCTCCTTGACACACTGCCTTGGCTTAGAGAATCGAATGTTGGCTTAATGACAAGTGCCGCTTAAAAGAGAAATAGAGAGAGAGAAAGAGAAAACAAGCGTTGTCAACAACCACCAATAAACTTAAGCAACACTGTGCTAACATTTTTAAGTGATATAAAGTTGAAATTTTGATGGGTAAACCACATTGAGAATACGGAATGCTTAACCATAAAGTCGCAAAGTGACTTTGGTTTACACGTTGATAAAATCAAAGACAGCTTTAGCAACTTTAATGATGTTTTACTTTGATCTGAGCACTTGAAACTTTTGAAGCTTTAATAGAAAACATTTTAATTTCTATTTAAGGTTACCTTAATTTTCCGATGCTTATAATAATGCAGAACTTCTATTAAATGGAATAATATGTAGTTAAAGTGTAAATCAGCAAAAAGAATATAAAGCTTTTGCCTTTCCATTTTTGAACAGCATTTGACTGCTTTGAAAAATAAACAGGTATTAAAATTAATAAATAGCCCTTTAATTTAATTGCATTGGTTTGAATTTAACACTTAATACATCACAGGAATTTTTTCATTCCCTTAAATTAAAGAAGATATTTCTGAAAAATTTTAATTTACCATGTTTATACATCAGTTCTCCACAATCACAATGGCTCAATAAAAAGTAATATAATTGTTCAATGAGAAGTGCTCTAATTTTAAAACTCACTCAACCCAAGACACTTTAACTGACAACAAACAACATCGAATTGACAACTGACACCAAGATCGAAGAATAAACTAACAACATGTCAGCAGTCATTGGTCCTTTCTACTATGTTTTGCTCTATGAATTCATGTTCGAACTCAGCTCAGCTGTAGTTAGAAATGATTGAGCATCTCCGTTTGCAGTAGCTAATTTGATTGAAAAGGGTTTTCCACCAGTTTCCCTCACAACTTGCTCTCAACTGGAAGCAAACAAATAAAATCGACGATGCGCGTAAGCTCTGCAAAAAAAAAAAAGAATAACAAAATGTACTTTATCGGACTTTTTATATTCACTTTGAATTTGGTTTATTTTCTTTATTATTTCGTTAATCCCACAGAAAAGTTTATGCCAGACATTTGAGCAACCCAAGCACAAGCGACCCAAATAAGGCTGCCAATTTGAAATTAATTAAACAACTATCCGAGATTTGTTTGTCAGTTCACATTAAGTGTGAGAGTTAAGTTGTTTTGCTCGACTTCTAGCAAATATATACTATATATAATAAATAATCTTTCTTGTCATGGCGTCTAATCTATTATGATTAAGGAACCTATTTGATTTCTAGGAAATTTGAGCCTTTTTCATCGTCCTCGGTTGTCTGTATGTTAATTTTCCCATTAAGTTCTGTTTGCCACATTGACGTAACTTAAATAAATCATGACAACGAATGGATCAAGAAATTTGGTTAAGCAGATTTAAATTGAGCAAATGAGATAAAGTTTCAATACGATACGCTTCATGATAAAATAATTTAACTAATAAATGAAATATTTTGTTCATATTTCTTAAGTTTAAGATTTTTTAATTTGAATGCGGCTTGATTTTAAATTAGACTGCAACAACTTATATATTTTCGGCTTATCTAGTTTTAGTTATACTTTGTAATTTATTAACATGAGATTTTAACGTGTGTTAAAGGTTATAGTTATAAAAAGATTTTTATCAAAGTTTTTCTCTCTGTAAGATATTCATTGCAAACCAAACGCCATAAATCAAAGGTAAAAGTTTTCCTGTTACTTGACTGCTATCAAACATGTGTGCAACACTTTTAAAGAAGCTCGAAAACTCAAAGTAACATCAACAGCATAGCAAACTTAACAGTAATAAATTGACATCTTTTGGGTAAAATAAAATTTGAAAATTTTGAATTGCTTCGAGCAGGAATTAAATGTCAAGAGGGTGGAGAGTTAATGTCCAACGAGTTGAATGACTTTGTTGTTTCTTCGCTGCACTTTGCGTGACCTCCGACATAGTGTATAGTACAGACATTTAATGCTTAGAGATTTTCGCATGTATGCAAATTGTGATGCTGAGCTGAATTTTCTATGAATGTTGGTGTTAAATGCAGCGCAGAAAATGTGTGTTGAACTTATGATAAGGACTTTGACTCTTAACAATATGCTTTTCATAGCGATGTTGTTGTTTCGCTTGGCTTTAATCTTTTGAATGCTTGTCGCATTTAAGCGTTGGACTCGTAACTATGTGACAATCCAGGCGAATGTCCTTTTTACTACGCTACCAATATTGCGAATTCGAACAACGAATTCAGTTTGTGTGTGTTTTTGGTGTGTGAATCTCCATCTGCATTGATGGTCGACGTGTGTCCTCCATTTGCCACTTTGACTTTGATGTGGGTCTACTTTTATATGCTCTCGAAAATTCAGCAGTTTCTTTTTTTATTTGTCGTGTTTTGCGCAGGCAATAATCTTAATCAATTTGAGTGTCGCACTTTGATATCTGTGCAAATTTCCTTCGAATTTGCCACGCATCAACGCATTTTGGTGGCCGTCCTCAGAGGATTAGATGGGATTTCGATGAGTTTCACTTCATTTTCATAATTATTCCAGGCTTTTGCTTGGCCACACTTAATTGGCCCAACGCAGTCTAAGCTATGTTCTTAATTACTGACAGTCAGCTGCTACTTCAATCTCTCTTGTCGCACGAGGCGTATACGCAATTTGAGTTGTACGTTCGCTGGCATTTGTTCGTCTTACCAGACATGGTGTCGAATTTGAAGTTTCACCAACTCGTCTACCCTTTCCCTGCAATTAGGCAACAACGCACAAGGCGTGTGGCATGTGGCGTGGGGGGAATCCCCGCAGCTCACATGAAGTTTCCATCTCCACATCCAACCGAAACCACATAAACCACCCGTGGTGTCAGTTCCCCCCTCATCTCAGCCTATGATTACTCCCAAAAGGTAGTTGGCGGTTGCCACACAAAGCCAACTTACAATCCCTTTCGCTTGCTAAAGATAAATTCAGAGCCCGCTGCTTTTGTGGACTTGACCACTTGACCGAAGGGTAATAAAGTTGTAAATGCTTAAAATAGACTTGAACCCGAGAGGCCAGCATAAATTGGATGGCTAGCTGGGGGACATGCTGGCAGTGTGCGAGCCTCAGGCTTGCCAATAAACTGAATCTGTGTGTGTGTGTGAGTAAGGGAGGAGGAATTCCCTCCGTTTCCACGCGACAAGCGTGGCAAACGGTGTGTAATTTCAGCTTAATATATCGCAAGTCAGCAGGTGATGATTTTTGGTTTTGTGCGTGACTGTTCGACTGCCAGCCCCAAATGGGGCGTGTGATTACTCTCATGTAGCGTAAGTGTTATGGCTGCACAATTCACTTTATCGATTTGAATCTATTGAATTGGCCTAATTGAAATTTGTGGTACATCGACGCGCAGCCATAAAGATAAACCCATGAAATGTGTAATGCTTTTAGGCATTTATTGTCAACAAGTTAAATGCAATTCAATGAAAAGACTTTTACTGTTAAATGCATATTAAATGCAATTATAAATAAGTTTGTCTTAAACGATTTGCTATTAATAATTTAAAGTGATACGTTGTCACTTATATGGTTTTTAAATAATGCATTTTGTTGACTTCTTTCCTAATTTCGCAATTGAATTGACTTCAATTAACGTCAACGTAATTAACTTGACCTCAACCCTAATTAATTGGTCACTTAGGCAACTTATTTACAGCGACCATTTCCAAGTCTAAGAATACTTTAAATTGTCCTCAGCAAATCAAAGCATATAAGAAACATTTACACAAACAGAATTAAGTGGAAGGGTATTATAACTGGTTGCCAAAAGACCAAGTTTCTTTTAGATTTTGGCCACTCCCATTGTTCCCCCACAAATCACATTCTTTATGATTCATGAACATGTTGGTGCAATGAGGTAAAAATTTGAGAAGGTATTTAAGAAATAATTTTATTTAGTGTTGATGGCTTTGACTGACATAATAGCATATCGATATACCAAATAATAGTATTTGGTATATTTTAGTATAGTTTGGGTGTATTAACGTAATATATTTATATACTAATACCGAAATTGTAATTTTAGGGTATATTTTGAGTAGTATATTGATATATAAAATATAGCTTTTGGAATATTCTAGTATTTTAAATTATATATATGGTATATTTTAAGTATAATTCCTTACTTTTGGGCATCGGGTGTCTCACAGTCGAGCACTCTCGACTGTAGCTTGCTTTGTATTTAAAATGCATAGCCAGCTGTCAAACCATAGAAGTTTACGTTTGTTCTACGTTTCCGTTCCATTCCGTTTCATTCCGTTGCCCTGGCAGCCAGCAAGAAAATGCCGATGCTATCAGTAGACGACCTCCACATACACAAAAGCACACACATGCAGCAGCCTACGTGCTTCGTCTGTGTATGTGTGTGTGTGTGACTGTAGTGTCTGTGTGTCGCCCCAAAAGTGCCCTCATGCTTATTGAGTGCCAATTTTTATATCGTTAATGTGTTTATATGAATGTGCCTGTATGTTAGGTATATTTTGTGTGTATGTGGATTAGAGGCATCTTTCTGCTTTTCTTGTTGTTCTTTTGCCTGTCGCTCTTCGCAATTTACGATTAACACACCCTCCCTTTCGCCCTCCCCTACGCCTTGTGCACCTTGTGGTTTTTTGTATTTACATTTAGGTTGTGCGTCTGAAATCGTTTTATTTATTTGCCACAGTCAACCTTTACCCCACTGAAATTGCCTTACACACTCACACACATATGTTTTATATGCCTTTGTCATTTGCCATTATTATTATTGTGTGGTAGGAGTTTTGTTTGTGTGCGTTTGTTATTCTACATTCATTATGGCTTCTTGTGTTGTTGTTCTTTTTGTTGCTGTGGCTTTTAAGTGTCAGGGCACTCGGCGCCGTTCCTTAAATGAATATTAATGCCCGTTTAAATAAGAAATGAATAACTAAACGCATTACGAGTATTTCATTTATTATTGCCACCTTGTTAATGAGCCTGCGAAACAGTTAACTAAGCTAAGCATTCCAGGGAATCATAATTATTTATTTAAACTCAATGCTACCCAAGGGAAAAAAGGAATCTTAGTCTCGTCGAGCGTTTAACGCAGGTAAAGCGTTTAAATTTTCTTTTCTTGGCAACCCAAATTGTGGGAAAAGTCTGATATAAAATATGTGCGCCAATAACAAGGGTCGTAGCATAAAAATGAAATGAAAAAAATCAGTATACTTTATTGTTTTACGGGTATCGAATTGCCTTTTGCATAACATCAATATAAATTGTGAAATAAAATGACTTAGCATCAGACGCCTTGCAAGGGGTATTATATGTTATTTTCTAACAAATTGTGCAATATATTTTGGGGATTGCTTTAAGAATTAAATAAGGCTTCGATTAAATTTAATTCACAATTGTAAATATAAACTTTCATTTCAATTTCCCGACTAAATGTGATAGCACTCACTTAACAATAGTAGGTGACAGTCTGTTAAATTCAAGACACTTTGCCAGAGCCAATTAAATGCATGGAATTTGCATATTTGATAAGCACTTGGTCAACTAATTAGTGGAATTTACAGCTACGAGTGCGAGTGCTCGCATAAAATCAAGTTATTATTCGAATTGATGCAGTCCGAGATAACAAGACAAAAGTGAGCAACTGAACATTAAAATTCAAAAGTAAATAGCTAACGAATCAAAGAAATGGCCAGAAATAGAATTGAAATTCAAAACCATAAAACCAAAAAGTGAGCAAGTTTCTGGCAGAGCGGAAAACATTCGGGAAAGTTAATAAAGCCAAGGATAAGCACTCCAGCTCTGCCCTGATGACAACTTGACGTAGCAGAAGCTGAAGCAGCCACAGTAGCATCATCATCAACATCTCATCTCATCATCTCGCAACCGCAGAGCTCAGTGATGCGACAAGCTGAGGACGCGAAAGGCGGGTTTATTTTTATTTTTTTAATAAGTCAAAAGAAAATAAGTAAGTATGAAGTCATTCCCGTTGCCAACTGTCAACACAGCTCTGATGATGAAGATGAAGAAGGCAGTTGTTGTTATGGTGAAGGAATTTTCTACAATTTCGTGACAGATCAACGCCTTTTAGATTTCGCTGAAGTAATTTAATATATGCAACTGTCACAGCTACAAACTCAATCAAATAAACGTGAATATGCGAGTCGATTTCAGCTGATTGAGTCAACATAATTTGCCAATGGCCGGAAATCGACTTCGGGCAAAAATAAACAGTGCTTAAAAGCCACACTCAATTTGCTTGCTTACGCCCATCTCACCTTATGCCGTGCCGCCGGCCAAATCAATTAATCTCCTTCAAGCTTATCGGTCACAACATTGTCCAGGCAGCAGCTACAAACGACAAATCGAATACTAAAGCCGATTTTCGACGCTCCCATTTTCCGGTTTCGATTTTGCGGTCGCAATCAGTTGCCACACAATGTTAAGGCTCCAAGTTTTTGCCATCTTAAAGTTGCCCATAAAAGTCACAGCTGTAAAAGGAGATAGAGAGCGAGAGCGAGAGCGACAGAGATAGCGAGAACAATGACTGCCCACGCTGAAAAGTAGGCAACGTCTTTTGCCGCTGAAAAGTAGGCAACATTTTTTTGCTGCTGCATTTGACAGATTTGTTGTCGGTGACAATGAAAAGAATTTTACTGCTGAACGGCCACAAAATGTACATTTATTGCAACAATCGTTTAAAATCTTTGACATTCAATAAACATTGATCATATACTGCATATACATACATACACATAATACTTAAATTTATTTACACAGTATGGTAAACATTTGGTTTGTTTATTTACAAGGCCAGAGGGAGAAGAGATTGGACAGTGAGAAATTGTGAGTAAATGGTTTTTGCAATTGATTTGCCTTTGTGTGTGGGTGTTGTGTGTGTGTTTGTTGTACGGACATGCCGAGCACGTAACTTGTTTAAATCTTAGTCATAAATCTTATTGTAATCATTTTAATTAAATTTCGTTAGCTTAAAGCCGTTGCAACGGCTGCAATACTTTAGTATGGACACAAACACAGTTTCATTGCCTTATGACTACGACTAGAACATGAAAAACACATCAAATTCTTTCATATATACTTATTTCATATACAGTATATATACATTATACAAGCCGCGAGGAACTAACGAAAGCCATCAACTTTATATTAACGTCATGATGTTCTTCGAATCACTTTCCACACCGAATCCCTCAAGTAATTCGTTCAACTTTTTTCTTTTATGAGCCGCACTCTTTGGGGAGCCTTTAAAGTGATGTGACGTGGTCAACTTTTGGCATTTCTCTCCAGTATCGCAGAAAGATCTCAATGTTGGGTCTTAAAATTGTATACTACATACTTTTACTTATACTACATGTGTGGGATAATATTTGACTGTTGACAAGTTGCACTTGTAGCCAAATATAATCATACTTGTGTTTGTCTCGAAACAGATTCAATTAAGCTTAACTAAGTTTTATGCTTTATGCACGTTGACTTCCTGTATGCTCCGTTAGCTGACGATGATGGCTGCCACCTGGTGGACAGCAGCTCAGCTCAGTTGAGTGGCGACTCCTGTATTCTGTGTGCCAGCTGCGAGTCCTTAAGTGAGCCAAACTCACTAAGGGGCGCAAATTCATAGCCGGCGGTGTCATTATGAGGCGGCAATGTCGTCAACACGCTGCTCGCTCCCCCGCCGTTGAGTCCACCATTCGGCAGCGTTGTTATTGTCGTCTCCTGCAGGCGACAGCTAACGGGATGGACACGTGCAACGGTTATGAGCTAGTCATAGCGGTAGTTTAGCACCTCAACCTGAGACTCACCTGCGCATGGTGCTCTGATAACAGGAGTGACGCGATTGAAATCTTTTCGAGGCTGTGCTGGTCATCGAGGTGTCTCTGTGCATGCAGAATGTGTCGCGCTGCTTGCGTCTTCCGCTGGCGCCTCGACAGAACAGATATCTACATGGGAGTGAAGTAGGATTGGTATTTTTGTTTTGTTTTTTTGGGAGCGTGGGAAAGTAGAAGCCTTCACTTAGAGATGCAATCAAATGCGAGCATAAAACACATACGAATATTATATTTCATCAACATTTTTTACGAGCTCAAGTCGGTGATTTTTGATTGCAATCACAACGCGTAGCTGCTGCTGACATTGCCATCAATGGAATTGCTTTTATTGCATGAATTCATCAATAGCAAATTGATACAATTTTGATACAAATTGTCTGTCGAATTTGTTATTAAACTACTTTTCCCTTTCTAGCATATTTTGCAATAGATTTTTGCAACATTTTTGCGCTTATTGGTTGTGGCATTGTTCGAGCCATTAACTTGTCTCTTTTGTTTTAGCAATTTCCCATATGCCATAAATTGTGCGTCTAGGAAGCAGTAGCAAAAAAACAATTCCATCAGAATTGCAATCAAAAATCAAGTAAACTTTTACGCAAGAATTACGTGTGTGTGTGTTATTTGTGTCCAAAGGACATGAGTTTGGCAAGTCAAAACGAAAAGTTGAAAGTGTCTGTTTGTTGTTTTCTAGTTTCTCGGTTTGTTTTAAGTTGTTTGTTTGCTTGTAAGTTTATGAATTTGAGAGTTGTGGATATAAGTTTGCAGTTTGCTTACGCTTACAGTTACAGAAATTTGCTTGTTATCGGTTATCGACAATCGGTAATCGGTAATCGCTTATGGACTATCGCTTGCATGCTGTTATTCAGTTAGTCAGCTGCATTGATGTGAATGAACAAATACCTATTGAAATGCTTGCGAAACGCGCCGCTCACAAAGTAAAGGGCCACCGGATTGGCACAGCTGTTGGCAAAGGACATGCAGAAGCCGACGATGCGCAGCACATGCCAGAACATGTTGTAATCCACTTCTGCAGTTGGCCTGCAAACAGAAACGGAAATGAGATAGAGAGTGTGATAGATAGAGAGATAGATGGATGGATGGATGAATGGATGACAGAGGGGAAGTGGAAAATTGTTTCATATGTAAACCTAATGGAGACATAAGCCAACGACAAGCTAGAAATTGATTGAGCTGAGTAAAACGGGTCACAACGCATGATGTCCGCATTACTCATACGCAGTGTGAGCCATCCAACCATCTGACAAAAGCCCGATAGCCAGCCTGCCTGACAACCCTGGACAGCGGCTAAGCGGCAGTCATAAATCCCTTCAGTATCCTGCTCACTCATCCGCATCCTTGCTTCCTCGCTTGCCGTTGTCGTTGTCGTTGTAGCTGTTGAATAGAAGCCAACACTTACCAGTAGTAGAACCAGAGAAAGAAGACGTGATAGGGCAGAAAACAAATACCGAAGATGACAACAAATGCCAACACCGTCACGGCAACTTTGCGACGCGCTCGAACCTGCAATAACAAAGAAAAAATAAATACAATAACAATAATAACAACTCTTGAATACGAAATACTATTTATCTAGTGCAAGAGAGGAAAAAAATCTCTCTTCATATCTTAAGATGCTTTGCATCAAGGACAAATTATTGAAGTAACAATTGCGTTGGCGCCTACCAATTGAATATTCAATTTGGCATGAAAATAGCTTAGTTACAGCAGCAAAAGCGATTACGTGATTCGAATTTGTTCTTCTATCTTAAATATCAATTGTTTGTTATGCAACGTTGATTGAAACTCATTTATTCTAGGCGCAAACTCAAATTGATTTAATCAAAATGGATTATCATTTATTCGCTTATAATCGATATCAATCAGCATTCATCAAGGGTTTACTACATATTAAATATTTATTATCAATTACCACTGACATATCTCTTAATATATATTAAATATATATTTTAATTTTAGAAGTTATAAAATAAGATAAATGCTTTGATTGCTATTTTGTTCACTACGGTAACATATATTTCGTACACTATGGTATATTTCGAATGCAGAAGTATGTTAATATACGAAATAAAGCTTTTCATACTTATAGTTTTTGAATGTGGTAGAATATCATATACTATATTTGATATTTTATAGTATTTTACGGTGTAATAATTGGAATATTTTAATGATAATACTGCACTATTTTGGATTTATTGAAAATGCGTTGTGACCGTAGCTTTTTTAATTGCTTTATAAGCAGACTTTCATAATTTATATCATGCATTAATCAAATCGTCAATCAAACTAAACTATCTTAAAACAATTACATAAGAAATGTCAATTTCAATTTACCTGCCGCACTGCTCCCTGCATTTCGCCTGGAACACTCGCCGAGTACATCAAGTGCAGTGCAATGAGGACATAGAACACTGCAATGATCACCAATGGGATGGCATAGTAGACCAGAAAGTGCAGCATCACCATAATCTTGGCATAGTTCTTGCCCCATTCCACCGGATATGGATAGCAATAAACAATCGATTTCTCATGATTGATACCAAGAGGCTAAGGAAAATAAAAATGCAATTAACAATCAAAGGAAAATAAAAGTAAAATGGAGAATGCACCTTTATATTGCTACCAATCAAGGCTGGCAATCCACAAAGAATGGCCAGCAGCCAAATGGACACTGCGATGGCCAAAGTCATGCGTGTGGCACGCCTTCCGCCACCTGTTGAACGAATAAACAGCTTGAGTTAAACTGTAATTGTGGCAGAATTCAGTTAATTTGCTTACCATGTGCGTGGAACTTGCGTAAGGGATCGACTATGGCAAAGTAGCGATCACTGGAGAGAGCTGTCAGCGTAAAGACCGATACACCAATGGAAACATCCTTCATAAACTCGGAAACGGTGCAAAGAAAACTGCCCCAGGGCCAATACTCAACAGTATAGATGGTAGACACTAATGGAACTGTGGTCAATATCACTAGAAGATCGGCTAAAGCTAAGGAGAGAATGTAGCTGCAAAGTATAGATAAATTTAGTACGTGAATAGAATAATTATTGAATAATTATTTGAATTTGTTATACTAAGAAACTATATTAAAACCAGTTTCTTAGAAAAAATAATAATAAACAGATTACATTTCTTCTATGCATGACAATTTGAAATTCGGTTAAAAGTGAACCAGAATAATAAATGAAATAAATAATTGGTAAAACATTTCTGAATTAATTCATTAGTATTAAAGTGTAAGATATTCTAGATTTATTAGTGGCAAAGAACAGACAAAAGAACAAATTAATATATAAAATTTTAACTTAAATAATTTAATGTACGATCGCTGACAGATGCTATTATTGTATTACAAACATTGAGTTTGCGGCTGAGAAAAGTTGGCTTCTTTTTCTAAAATGCGCAGTAAACTAATTACTCAGCAGCAAATACTAAAATTTACTTCAAAATTACCCTTTTGACTAAGAAATTATCGAAGTACATAGATCAACGTATAATTTCCAGCATAAATTAGTCTTAACTCTCTTTGAATGAATAGAAATGATAGTTAAGCACAATTAAAAACAGTTTTCTTCTTTTCATTTCTTAGTAATGAAATAGTAAATTTCCCCAAAAATGCATGTCCCAATTTCTTACTAAGCTACTCCATTTAGTTTCCAAGAAGTCACTTGGACTGTCTCTGCTTTCTATTAATATGCTATCAGCCTGTCAGATTTTCCCCTCTTCCTATAAGGAAACACTTTGTTCATCAGCTGACGCCATTCATTGGCGTTGCTCTTTGAAATAAGAAACTCAGCAGAAAAGTCTTGACAAATTCCAATAGCGATTTTGGCTTTTCCGCCTGAGATAAACAGTCTGACCCTTCTGTTATGCTGGGGTCGCTTTGCACGTGTTTCCCAGGGACCCTTCTGATTTATGTAGCTGAGCTTCAGGCAAATGTGCGCGCTTGTCACTGCTGCTGCATTGAGGCTAATGCTAAGCGTTTTTGACAGCTCGTGAAGATAAAAATTGATTTATATACCGATTTTATTAAAAATAGTCTCTGCGATGAAATTTAGCAGACTACTTAAAATTCCGCAAATATTTAAAGAGAAAACGTGAAATTCATTGTTTATCAGCTTGATTTGCAGTCTCACTTTTATTAGAATAGTTTATTTTTTAATCCACAGCAGCTTGGCTAGTTTAAGCTCTGAAAAATGTTGGCAATTTAGTTGCCGGCAAGCTGATTAAAGCCAGCGTAGACGACAAATGCATCATTCGGTTAGTTGGCTTCTTCTATTTGCTTTTATGTATGTAATTTGGTGTCGCTGGCATCACTCTGAGATGAAAATGAATTGCAACTGGAGGGCAGAGTGTGATCTCATACAGTTATTTCAGTTTTATGCCAGCAGCGTGTGCCTTACAATAAATAAGCTGCATGTGGCACTTGGTGTGTGCAACATCAAATTACATTTCCGTGACGCGCGCGGGCAACCAAAGTCCGATAAGCATCGACTCAAGACGGCGAGCTCCAGAGAGAGAATAGTAAAGAGCAACCAGCAACCCGCAATTTGGAAATACTCTCCTCATTGCCTGAAATGGAATTTCAACTTAATGTGATCAGTTGACATTCGTTTGCTTTTTTGCAAGGCAAACATAAGTTAGATGGGTTTTCACGATAAACTTGCTGCAAGTGCAAAATAAGCGACGGAAAAATTCTTGTTTATGCAACATATACTAAACAAGAGAGAGAGAGAGAGAGAGCTACAGTCAAGTCGGCTCGACTTTTAGATACACTCAAAACAGGGCTGCATTATAGTTAAAATTTATCAAATTAATATAGCGAAAATAAATTAAAATATACCAAAGGCTTTTTTGTGTACTATAAAATACAAAATATACGTGATTCTCAAATAAAGCAATTATATTATATAATATTGTTTGTTGAATAACTTCGCAGTTGTTTATCTTCTCGCAAGGGAAAATGCCAGCGAATCTTACAGTTGGACAATTTTGTCTTAACTTTCACAACAAATTACTCCGAACTGAATATACTTAAAATTACCTCAATTAGCTGCCCTTTTTACTACAGCATTATCGAACTGCAAAGGTCAGCGCATAATTTCCGTGCTGAAACAAGATGACACAGGTCAACTGTCCCTTGAAAAGTACCAGTGAGAGTAAATATTTTAATTGGACGCTTGCGGACTGTTGACAAGATGTCGTTGACGAGTTGCAATGTTGCCTCCCTGGCTGTGGTAGTGTTAACATACCTCAGCGTGCAGCGAGTTGGGAATGTTGAAGTTGTGTCAACAGCCAAAGAATGTAACATGTGAAAAAATCTGGTTCTCTTTGATACAAACAACAACAATAATGAAATTTATTTCAAGCATTTAGCTTGTTTAGCTCTCTGTGTTCTTTAGTAATTTAAAAAAACAATAAATATTACGTTTACACATCCTCTTTTGACATATTAAACAAATACATTCATATATTTGTATAGAAACAAATTTCTATAAACTGCAGTAGTTATTTTAATGTATGTGTCACTTTAACAGATAATGAACGTAATTTCCAATGTATTTTATGATACAATATAATAATTTTATACATAACAATATATACTTTTAAACCAAAAGCAAAAAAAAAACAAATGCATTCAACAAATGTGAAAATGTGAAAATACCAATTAAAAAAGTTTTAATAAGAAATAATTGTATTATAAATAAAATGTATATAATCAGTTGAAAATATATCTAATGTTGGTGATTAGCAACTTAAACATAAACATAAATAAACTCTATTGCAGTTCACACACATTTGCTGCAAAAGTCAGCATATGCCAAAGCTGGTTTTAGTTTAAAAGTTAATCAATTATATAGCTGGATTACTCATCGATTGCCGCACAAAATGTAGTGTATGCAATGGACTTGGTCAAGTTTAATAAACTTGCGTAAAATCGATAGTAAAAGTGCAGCTGATAAATATGAGCAGAAATATGTTCGTCGCCTTAAGTTGAGCTAAAATTAAAGCACAAGCTTACATCAGAATGAAGCTCAAATAAGTAGCCAACATCTATCAGAGCATGTCACATGCGTTAGCAATTTGTGCCGAGTCAACGCAGACGGCGCATGATTTTAGCCATGACTGAATCGCATTAAACGCAATGTCTAACAATAACCTGATTTATGGCATTCAATTTATGCAAAAACAAAAATTCCGAAACACACACCCACACACAGTCACACACCACGAACACGTTTAGTTGCGAGCGAGCATGGCTAATTAGTTTGGCACAATGCGGAGGAGGCAAACGTCTCTTTTGCTGGTTTGTGACAACATCCAACAAGAGTTAAGAAGACGAATGCGAGCTGCTGCTGTTTGACTGTGAAAATTGTAAGTAATTTCCAGGCAACAACATTATCGCCACCATCTTTTTGACTCTGCATACCGCCCACGTCCTTAATTAGCTACGTAACATTCGCTGTCTATCTGAATTGCCATCTTCTCCTTCTCTCCTTCTTTTCATTTTCCTTGCTCACACACTTTCTCTCTGTTTCTCGGTTTTGGCTGCATGCATAATTTGGCATACAATTTAAGCGAAGAGGTCGCGCATAATTAAATTCACTTTAAGTTCGCCATAAATCAAAAAGCCATTTTCGAGCCAACACCCATAAAGCATCTGCCATTGCCTCACTTTGCAATACCCTGTAGCTAACATAAAATTATAGAGTGTGCTTAATTTAAAACCTTCTTAAATGTCTTCCTCTCTATACTTACCTATACTTAATACAAATATATTGCTATGATGATTTATAAAAAAAATTGTAGTATTATGTATTTTACGATATAAAATGATGATAAAAAAAAATTGTTGAATGTATATAAATTTAAGCTGCCTTTATTTACCATTGTCCACTTGTGTATACTTAATAAAGATATATTACGAAAACTAATATATACAAATTTAAGCTCTTTGTATTTGTATTTGAAAATGGGCCATATTAGTCAAATTCTTTCTTTCTAAACTTTTTTATCTGTGGTACGTATACTTAATAAACTTATTTATTTGCCTCTGCTCAGACTCAAACTGTCATATTCCTAAGATTTATATTTTAACAATTAAAATTAATAAATTTGAAGATTTTTAAATTTATTTTCTATTTAGCATAAGTATACTTAATTAAAATAATTCATACACCCCTTTTTGCCATCACACATTCTCAAGAGTATTTAAAAAGTTTTTACTAGACTCACGTGTTGGGCACATTTCGCATCTGTCGCACGCTGAGGAAGACCACAATCAGTGTCCCGTTACCGAGTACGCCCACCACAAAGATGATGGCGAACAGGATCGGCACAATGTAGGTCTCCGGCCGTCGACCATATGGCACGTAGGGTGTCTCCGTTGTGGCTATGCTGATGTTGTCGTCAAAGAGCGTTGTCTGTGATGTTGTCTCCATGACCAGGTCCCACAGCATGCGTGTGGTATTTGGCAATGTTAGTGGCGACTCTGATACGGAGCCGGAAACAGCACCAGAACCGGAATCAAGATCCATGTCCATATCCATGGCAACGCTGTTAAAGTCGTTGAGTAGCAAACTCGTCATCATAGCTCTGAAGCTTCTATGTGTCGCGTCGTTGTATTGTGTTTCCTTTTTGGGAATTTCAGCCGCAATAAACGGCAAATTATTTAAGCGTAAACTATTAATTCAATTTCCTCTCGCCTCGTTTCCTGTTTCATTTTATATCTACGCGTTTTTTTGTTCGCGCACGCGAATTTTTTACCCTCAACTTTTCCTTTTTTTTTGGTACTTTTTGGTCTCCCCTATTTTATTTTGTACAAAAGTTTTTGATGCAAATTCGCAGCGATAAATTTTCGCATCTATCGTTGTTGCTTTTTCTTGTTGTTGCTACTGTTGATTTTGTTGTTGATGCTCTGTTGCTGTAAACAAAATAAATGAAAACAAACGTACTGTAAAATGTGTTTAGTTTTGCTTTTCGTTTAAGTCAAATTGAGCATATTTTAATTGAATTTTTCCGGTAATCGCTTCAGTACCCCGCGGAAAAGAATTAAAGGGAAATTGAGATTCGAAATAGTTTGATTAAACGCCCTTGTCGAGAATACTCGAAATACTCTTTAGAAATTGCAGAGTTAAAAGCAACATTAATTTTATTTCAAGTGTTGTGAAAATAAGCTCAGACATTTTTATAAACACACATATCGCTTTGATCAATTGATTTATATACGAAGCAATTGAAATCAACTCGGTGCAAAAAACTTTAATGTTTAAAATGATTTCTCGCATTTTTGGCAAAATAAAATATTGATTACGCTTTTAATAGATATAACCGTAATTTATATTACATTTTGAATTAAAGAGCATTTTAAATATCATAAAATCGGAAATAATTAAAAACCAACAAATACATTTTTGTTATTTATATTCGCACGAATATTGGTAATTGAATTCTTATTTATCAGTTGAATGTTTTCAACTTTAGTTATGCAAATTAAGTCTAGAAATGAAAAGCTAAATTTCAGTAAAAAAGTGGTTTCAAAGCACGATTTTAAAAGCAACATACATATATGATTGTTCTTTATTGAATTTCCACTGTAAATTTGTTAATTGCAATTCTTTTCTTTTGGTTGAACAATTTTTAACACTATTTATGTAAATTTTATGTAAAAATATTAAACAGCCTGACCACGCATGTGAGTTTGTTTATGTTTTATGCGGTATCCATAATATTTTGAGAGCAGTCGTGTGTGGATTTTGAACTCAGCCAAGCAAAACAATAAATGCCTACACTGAATAGTTACTTCAAAGAAGAAGAACCATTCATACATACTTTTACGTTACTTTAATGTCAGCTGGGAACTGGGAAATGGGAATGTGAAAGCCGAGCACAGATTTCAATTACCAGGAATTCCATTTGCTGTGTTGTCTGGTGACCCAGAACCAAGGAGTCAATAGCCAAGAACCCAAAACTGATGTGAAGTGGAGTGAAGTGAAGTGAGCCTGAAGAGCCATTGAAATTTTTGCCAAGGCTTGAGCAACGCGCATTTTTATGACACAATAAGTGTATGGCTGACTATATGTACGTGTATGTGTGTGGGTTTGCGATTAATGGCTGGAAATGGAATGAAAGTATGCGAGAAAAACTCGGGACTTGTTGATAAGGACATATCAAGACTCTGAGGTCATAACTCAGTGACATTCTGCTGCAGTCGCTTTCAGTGGCAATTAGCTGCAAAAACAAGCAAGCGTTGCATTTTATGTTAATATCTCTTTCTCTCTGTTTTGTTTTAATTAAAAACAATTTCACATACACACACACACTCACGCACAGAGAAAGATTCACTCAAAAACACACTCATCATACATTAATGTGCCGTTTGAAGTTTTCGTTGAGTGTCGAAAATGCTGACAAAAGAGCTGCAATGGAAGAGCTTTTTCCCCCAGAGAGATTGAAAGAGCCAGCAAAGTCAGAATCTACTTGTGGGAGACAGAGTCTGCCACAAAGATACCATGCAATCAATGTTGCAGCTGCCGACAGAAAATTGCAACTCTGTGGCATCAACAACAATGGCAAAAAAATATACGAGGAATGGCAGAAAATCAGATGTGATTATGCGCTTTACCTCCGTTTAAAATGACTAAGTTAATGCCAGCCAGAGATTTCGTTTCGTATAAGCAATAAACTTGCTTGCAATGTGCGTGTGGTAAATCTGATTGCCAGTATTAAATGTGAGTGTCAATCTGACATTGTGCTTAAACTTAAAATTAAAGAAATTGTTTACTAACATTCTAGAATCAAAAATATTTTAATTTGAATTTGAAATAAAATATTTAATTAAGATAATTGCACTAAAAATATTATATATTATATGTATGTATATATGTTTTTTTAATCTATTCCTAAAATGAAATTCTTAATGTTTTAATTGAATTCCTAAAAGCACATAAATATTCAATCATCAAATATGAGTATAAAATCACTAAATTAATGGCCGCCTGAGATTACGTTGCGTATGAGCAATAAACATGCTTGCAGTATTGCGTGTATTAAATATGCTTGCCAATATTAAATGTGAAAGTCAATCTGACTTTGTGCTTAAACTTTAAATTAAATAAATTATTCACTAACAGTCTAGAATCAAAAATGTTTTAAATTTGAAAAAAAAATATTTAATAAAGATAATTGCACTAAAAATATGATATATTTTATGTATATATGTTTTTTGAATCTATTCCTAAAATGAAATTCTTAATGTTTTAATTGAATTCCTAAAAGCACATAAATATTCAATCATCAAATATGAGTATAAAATCACCAAATTAATGGCCGCCTGAGATTACGTTGCGTATGAGCAATAAACATGCTTGCAGTATTGCGTGTATTAAATATGCTTGCAAATATTAAATGCATTAGTCAATCTGACTTTGTGCTTAAACTTCAAAGTAAAGAAATTTGTCACTGACATTCTAGAAAAAAACAAAAATATATTAATTTGAATTTGAAATAAAATATTTTAATAAGATGATTGCACTAGAAAAGCATTGAAATTCTAAATATTTTGGCTCTATTCCGAAAATCACATAACTATTCAATGGTGTTAGACTGCTTCTAATCAACTATGTTACTTGTAGAAAAAATTATATAATTATCAGTAAGTAGTCTAGTAAAATACTATATATAGATAATTTGATCAAGGTAATACTCACTCTTTCTGTATCCTTCACGTGAGCTGAAGGAATGTTTACAAAATTTCTTAGAAATACTTGTTGTAAACTATTTGCTCGCATTGCATTTTTCATGTTAAAGCAATGCGTTGAATTGAATAGGATTAAATTGAATGAAATGGAAAGTACCTTAAGCACTGCAAAATATTCTCCTATGCTTGATTAATTTGCATCGCAAAGTTTTAACCATTTTGCCGGAATGAAGATTAAAACATTGTTGGCAATACTCTCAAGTTGGTTATTGAAACAGAGAAAGAAAGAGAGAGAAAGAAAGAGATAAACTTTTGTGCTACTCGCCTGCCCCTTGAGCTCTCTTCCAGCAGCTGCACCTCGCGGCTGTTCATCAATGTGGCAGACAGTTTATAGTGCACAGCTAATTAGCTCAAGTTGCAACTCACTTAAAAACAGTTCAATGCAGGCAGCAGCGTGAAAAGTTTTTATGGAAATTTCTCGCTGCGAAAGCCAAGTAGAAATTTCTGTCGGCACGCACAACTTCAAGTCTGAAGTCTGTTTATCTCTTGCAGCGCAATTTGTGAGCTGCAAGTATTGTTCATTTTGTGGCAGAAGTTCGTCTTGGGTCCATACAACAGGACTAATGATAAAAATTGATTTTTAATGAATTTATGAGAGCGTCTTGTGTTTGCTAATTGATGTGCTTCATAAAAATACCATTTAGATTCATTGTAATGGCGTCAGCTTGAATTGATCTATTTGAAATTGTTTGCAATTGAAACTGCTCGACAATCAAATACCCACTTATCGCAGAGCAGCGTGAAAAGACCAAAATTCAATTTGCTTTTTCTTCATTATAGCGAACTCTCTTGTCAAAGAGCGACTTGTCAAAATAAACTCGATTTTCTTTGTTAAATTTTGGCAGTGACTTAATTTCAGTTAGTCACTTTGTCAGTCAATCAGTGGGCCACAACATCATTTTATTTTTAGATCTACGCATGTAAGAATTAAATAACCAAGTTGAATGAATTGCAACCTTCATCGATAATAATCTTATCTGAGTCTGTGATATTTACATTTCATGTTTGTTGCTATGACAGCTGTTTTTGCTACGTCAAATGCCACAAGATTTGTATGCTGAGACACATTTGATTGCCTAAAAAAAGAAAATTCATTCATACACTCCACATGTACATTTAAGAAGTTAATTATAGAAATGATGAATAGCATTTTATTTAAATTCAACAACAATGAAATCAAACGAATTTAAATATGTGTTTCCGTTCCTCAACCATGACATTGCTGACTGATAATGATAGAGTAATGTTAAAGAGTATACAAATTTACTTTCACGTTACCCATAGAATAGAAGTGTATATAACTTTGTGCCTACAGGAAATTAACATATTCGTATGTAACTAGAAGTAAACAATCTGGTGTATTCTGAACTTTAAGGTATATTTTGATATACCAAATGTAGCCTTCTATATATTTTATTTATTTATTTTTTTAGTATATTTATTAAGTATATTTTAATAATAATTCCACATTGTTTTGGTGTTATTAAAAATGAGTATCGGTTCTCTTTGGTATATTATGATATACCAAATATAGCAATCTTAATATTTTTGGTATATTAATTTAGTATATTTTTTTGAATAGTTTTGCACGGTTTAGCCTTAATTGTAAATGGACAGCAGGTATCTCCGCTTTCGTCGCATACTTGTCCATAAGATATTTGCAATCTCTAAGCTCATAGTATAATTTCTAGCTATACAAAGTAGAAACTTAATTGGGACAAATGTGCTAAAGAAGAGAGAGCGTGTAAACTCGGTTGCTGTCGCTTTTGATTTCAGTCGAGAACTAATTAGTTACGAGGATATCTGAAAAGCATTTGCACTGTTTCATTTCAATCATAAGCTCAAGTTACAAACGAAAGTTTTCGCACATAATTTTCTGGTGATGTGCAAGAGTGAAAGAGAGAGAGAGACCTTTGATAAAGTTGGTCGAGCAACAAAATGTCAACGTAGCCGTTGTCGCATTGTTTGTCGTTCTTGTAATTAATTTGTTAACACAATGCCCGAGCAGCCTCAAGGATGTCAACTTACATACAAACGTGTGCGCATACACATACACACGCATTTTGTGTAGTGTATTAAGCATGTTTGTGTTTGCTGTACACTTAGCTAATTGAAATTTACAAAGTGCACAGCGTTTAATTTGCATAAAGGATCATAAAGGCTTCGGTTCATAATTGGATCACATTTCTCTTGTACCAAAAATGATTCAATTCAATTTGTACTCGTTGTACAATTTGTATGCGAATAATTTCCTGCCCTGAAACTCTCATCTATTTTTGGGCTGACACCATTAGAGCTAACCTGTTTTGCTAGTATCAATAACGAGCTTACCACAAAAAGAAAACAAATGAAAAAATCAAAACGGCAACGAGAACGAGAACGAGCAAAAAGTAAAATCAAACAAAAATACAAAAAGAAGAGCGAGAAAAAAAACTAAAACGAAGTCCATTGATTTATGACAAGTCGGTGGCGGGAATGGTTGATTCGCTTATCTGGCGACCATCTGGATACCACAACCATTTATGGACTCCCATCGAGTGTGTTGGCCTTTTATACACATCAACAAACACACACAAGAGAAGTGTGGGTGGAGTGAGTAGATTTGATAAATCAATGCAATTTATCAACAGTTCACTTAAAATCTGTCGCATGTTTTCGGGCACCCGCGACACTTTTATCTCAACGCAAACATTCCCCCGCCGCACACGTCCCGCCTTTCCCAACTTCCAGTTACAGTTTCAGTTCAGTTCAGTTCAGAACGCGAATCTTATCTCTCAGCCATGGGGGCTTAGTGCGTCTCCTAATAAATACAGTTAAGTCTTCTACTCTCCCGCACACACACACACACACACACACACATACGCACTCAGAGTAGAGCCCAAATATTTCGTAATAAATAACGCGACTCAACAGCATTTTACAGTCGGTTGTACACATTGTTTTCTTTATGTGTGTCTGAGGATTCCTTGAAATATGCGTTACTACCGTCTGCTACCTATATATAGAGACGATATGAGTATTTTCTGCCCACCACATTTCCCCCTTCTTTGGTGCTGCAAAAGATTTGTGACTGGGCATTTGTTTTGCTGCTTGTAATTGAATATGCCCAGGGCGAGAGTTTCCTCGGAAAGCAGCGAAATGCGTAGAAATATTACCCAATATATACTCGTAATGGAAGAATAATAATTTACAAAATACCCTAAAATGATGCGCAAGACAAACAAACGCTGAAAACCCTCAGCAAGTCATTCTGAGGTATTATCACTTTAATAAACGAGAATATTCACAGCTTACGAAGGGAAAATCACAGTTTGTTTGCTGATGCGTGAACTGCAAACTATCTAAAGTTCAAAGTGTAACAGCCACAGCAGTCATTTAGCAATATTCATAATAAACTGAGTTGCGCTTAAACCACAGATAAATGTCAGATGAGAGAAAAGCATTCAGCGAAATGAATGCAAATATTTACCAACTCTCGGTCTGAGTACTTCAATTATCGTATGTGAAACCGCAATAAAAATATCACATTTAAAGCCGCCTTTAAGCCATTTAAATACATAGTTTTACAATTTGCATACATATAGTACGCACATATTTATATATCACTCTCACTCTCTCCTGCTGTCTCTGAACTCTTATGGCTAATGGAATTTGCGGCTTTTCTTGCAGCCTCAGGCTTTAATCTGCTTCATATTCTGCTCATGAAAATTGCTTTTGATTACAGCAACAAAAAAAAAATAAAAAGAAAGAAAAATGAAAACCAAAAAAATGAAGAGCGTCAGTGGCTGATAGCCATTATCTACATAATTTATATAATAGCTGAAGCATTATTTTATATAAATTCGTTCGCCTGAAAGTATGCTTTAAATTTGTGCGCACCGGAAATCGACTGTCAAAGCGAACACTAAAGCGATTCTTTCACGTACAACAAATTATTATATAGTATGGTGTAATTTTATCGAGCAATTTGAGCAACATAAAAATGTAATTTAAAGTCCTCCAAAGTGGATAAAGTGGCAAGAGGCGTGTCTGGTTATTCTCCTACTCAATCAATGCCCCACTAAGCTGTACAAAGTTTAAATTGCAGCTGCGCCTGCTTCTAATGTCTTTTAATAACAGTGCTCGCAATGAACTTTCAATACTGTTACAGGGCTTTCAACCCACTTTCCTTTGGCTAAGTGCAATTAAACTCTGCATTAGTTGGGGGCCAAACGAAGACACAATTGAAACTGCAATTGTTGGAAACTCACGCATACAACTTTTAAGCATGCAACAACTGCCAAATTGGCACAACAACATATCGAAGTGGGGGTGTGCTCGAAATCTGTTTCGCCTTAATTGCTCACAATATTCCGCGTAATCGTTTGGCATTACGACAAGTGCTTAAGGCCATTACATTCCGGCGGAAATATTCATTTACATTACACTCAACAATTTTTATACTTAAAGTGACGCAAGCGTGGCGAAATCTTTTATTGGAACGCTTCATCTTGTAGTTTGGCATGCGACATGTGGGGAACTTAATGAAGACGAGTACATTAAAATTCTGTATTGTTGTCATCGCACAGCTTCATTTAATTTGAGCTCATTCTGTGCTTAGGTTTAATTTTTGCCAATGAACTTTATCACACATATTTCTTTTTATATTCTCATTCCACTGGCTAATTGCATACTAAAAGTGGCCACTTTTTGTGTCACTTTTTGACTTTTAATACACTGACACAAAGTCCATTACTATTGCCATAGAATCAGAAATAATTACAGACAATAGAAAGTGATTTAATAGCTATCAGCACTTCGTTGACACCAATTCTGGTTGCCCTGTCAGATCAGTTAACAAATGAGTGTATTAAATCTTCGACACCCCGAAAATATTCGCTCATTCTTGATCTTTTATTTGCTTTTTTCACACGACCCTTGGTCGAGTGTTTGTGCATGTAAATGAAGTCCCTGGCGGTTGATTTATGCATTTGAGTAATGGTGTTTTCACATAAAGCCGGGAGACGACAGGCAGTCTCTGCTGTTGTCGTGGCCGACAATGTAAAGAACACAACAGGCAAAACAAAGGAATGGCAAATGAAATACATGGTAATTCAATTGTCTGTGGAATGGACTATAAGCACTCGGATAACAACAGTGATGAGTATCAGCTGTGTGGGTGCCAAGCAAAAACTTTAAATTTGCTTTAAATAATTGTATTTAAATACGATTAGATCTAAATTTCAATTGACAAATGCTTTGCCAAATGTGCAAGTGACATCAGCACCCACTGATGTCAATCAATTGAAGGATGGCTGCCTGGCTAGCTGTATTGCATAATCTGAATATGTAAATAAATAAATTTATGATGTAATAAAAACACATAAGTAAGTCCATTGTATATTAAATTATATTCACAAGTATTTAGGTTATGCAGTCATACGCATTGATAATAATAAATTTAATAATTTCGATTTAAAAACAATAATAGCATGAAATCTAAAACCTTATAATCGTATCAAGTATTTAGATTAAGCTGCCATGCAAGACTTACAAGTAAAAAATTCCAACGGAATGTTAGATATCATCTAACCGTCCTCAATAAAATCAAAACAATGCTGTATAATCGTCAAAATATACCGAATGAATATATCGATAAATGCTAAAATATACCGAATAAATGTGTCGATAAATAGTTAAATATACCGAAAATTATACTTCGAGTATTGATATAATTCTTCATTAAAAATATACCATAAGTTCAGATTCCAAGGCAATTAAGAAGTATTTGTAGATTTGGTAAGCTGATGTACTAACAAACTCAAAATATACCAAAAGTATAATGTACCATAAGATACCATAAGTACAGATACTAAAGCAATTAAAAAAATATTTGTATATTCGGTATATCATTACATATACATTCAAAATATACCATAAGTACAAAATATACCGCATTCCAAAGTAATTAAGATCTGACATCAGCATCCATTTTAAATATAATATTAAATAGAAATTCTATTGAATAAAATAACTGACTGTGAAATTTAGCCTACTTTTGGGCTAACAGATTCGCTCTGGTTCATTACATTCGCCTGCTCATTAATTCAAATTTCTTTTATGTGTGGCTCTTTTTATTTTAAGCATATTTTTAGACAGAACGCAGCTGAACCTAAATGCCGCCAATTTGCATAATTCTTCTCACACTGCGAGATGCTCATTTCGTTTATTTTTTTCTCACCATAGTTTGTTGACATCTCTTTGATGGCCACAGTGCCAAGCCGTCGCATCATCAACAGCAACAGTTTGAATTTGGATGGCTCTCGACACATAAATTAAGTTGGAGCTTCGCTTTTTCTGGATAGCGGAGGGGGGATGACATTGCCTGTCTTCGTGTTTTTGGACTCCCCCAAACAACAACAACAACAACAACAACGACATACATATATCATTTTCATTTTGTAATTTGTCTCTCATGCCGCTCGTTGACTAGTCCATTTGTGCCCAGCGGCCCACAGTTAATTGGTTGGGTGTCGACAATGGCCCTTCTCGTATTAAATTACATGACAGCATACATGGAACACACAGATGAGGAAGGAAGTTCGACCTGTGTTCTGCCCCTCCGGCAGAATGCCGCTCATTAAATGTGTGAAAAAAGAAGAAACTGTGGCATGTCATTTATGAATAATGTGGCAGATTCGCTTTGGATTATGCAATTTACAATGCTTTAACTTTTTTGGCCTAGTTAACTTGAATTTAAAGCAAACAATTTGATTTATTAATTAACTTGTCAAATTTAACAATAAGAAGAAATTTTATAAATCAGTTAATTGGAATATATAGTAAGTTAAGTATTTTAACTCAACAAATTTATATTAAATTCTTCATTTTCCTATATTTTATATCACTCATTTAATTTTCTTTATCACTAAGTTAGTTTGTTTAAGAAGGAAAGACCATATTGGCCATCTCCCTAATTCTAATAGAGTATTCTAAAATAAACTAAATTCAGAAGTCAGCTGGAATTTAAAACAGTGATTCTAGAAAAACAAAGGGAAAATATACGAATCGACAGAAATTAAATTTAAAAATGTAGCAGCTTAAAATAATATTTTTATTGCTTTCATTAGTTTGTAATGTATAAAATAACAAATCAATAAAGCAAATAGCAACTTGTGATTGCTAAAAACTGCTTAAAATAAGTGAGATGAATTTTAATTTCATAACAAAACAGTTACTGAGCAATCGATTGTATTTTATTTTTTGCACCACTCATATTTTCAATTTCTAACATTTAATTATTTTACTTCAATTAAATGTTATCAACACACAAAATGCTATACTGCGCACAGCTAATCAAAATGAACATTGTTAAGTGAAAAGTTAATTGTAATACAATATCGTGAGTGTTTCCTTCTCGGTTGCCATAACAGTTCGATTCCGTTGCCAACTATAAATGCCACAGAAGTTGTGAACTTTATTGGCAAATTCGATATGGCAGGGGGATGGTATGTGTAATGATAAATTAATTTCTGCTCTGAACAGAGCAGCGAACACACTTAATGCTGTTGTAATCATTTTGTGCACGAAACCGAAGCAAAGGTCGCCCGGCATTTCATTAATTCCAAGCGCGTGCGCTTATCAAAACCCTCTTGAGGAAAAGTATTAAAAACGCCAGCTTCTCTTCTTTAATTAATCAGACAAAATTCTGGCACTCGTCAAAATAGTAAGGACTTATCGTCCCTTATCCAATTACGAGTATTTCAAGTTTGTAAAATCTCAAGCAAAAAGAAAGCAAAGTTGTTCTTAATTGAACACTCTGCAAATTAGCGTTTTTTGGGCATTTTTAATGTCAATGCAATAACGCTAATTGCTAAATTTCCTTGTTACTTATGCGAATTAATGCAGTGTGAAAAAGGTTTTTCTACATTACTCTTTTATAGGTCAAACAGCAATATTATTTGTTAAGCGATGTTATTCTTTTTTTCATTCATTATACTAAATAAACGGAATTACCGAACCATTATAGATAATCAAATACTGTAATACATGCCGGTATTTTCTATCTAGTTTATTATATGTGCAGTCATCATGATAAACTTTGACACACTCTTGGGGCTTTCTTTGCATTGAACTCATAGCAGTGCAAACTTCATTTTAGTGCTTTAATCTTTAGCTTTCCATCAGCTGCGAAAACAATGAAACTGTTGAGCTCTTTATTCAATTTCTCATAAGTGTAACGGAGTTTGATATAAGCCAATAGTGAATAGTGAAAACAATGGCAGATACCAATAGGAATCGCAAGCATTACGCAATTCGTGTAGGATTGACAACAATGCTATGTACTGAAATGATGGTGGAGACAAAAGCCACTTGCCTAGTTCAGCATCATTAGGTCTGTGTTTTGTGGCGATTGCCTCTTGAGTTGTCTGTGTGTGGAATGTGCGCGTGTGTGTGTGTGCATACACACATTGATCCTGGCATCACTTTTAGCAGCCAGTAGGTAAACAAAACCAAAATAGAGTCAAGCAAATGCCTGACTGCAGTCTGACTGTTCGAAGCAGGCAACGTTTTGAGTGGAAAGTGGAAAAGCGGATGGAGGGGAAAGTTGTCGAGTGGTGAAGTGAAAGCAAACAAAACGCTTAGGTGATGCGTTCGTCATGGCCATGTTTGATAGCACTTATTAAGCATACGACGCGTGTGCCTCAAAGCCTTAAATACGACACAAAGCCACAGAACAAAAAAAACTGAAAAAAAACAGGAAAACAAGCTATCGAACAAAAATACAAAAGCAAAACGGAATCCCACTCGAGTCTCTGGAAATGAGGGCTATGAATGGATATCAAAAAAGTTTTCTCTCTCCAACAGTTTTTTCCACTTTGAGCTTTCACTTCAATGTGGGTATATTTGACATATTTTAAGGCACTGAAATCACGTTTTAAGTTTAGTTGATATGGGCAGCAGAAACGAAGTGGCTTTCATTGTTTTCACTTCAGGTACAAAAGAATGTCAATAGAAATTCAAGCCGAAAAAATGGCATTTAAAATTGAATCAATAACAATACAAGATTTTTCTTGATAATTATTTAATTGTTATTTTACTTCTTAGAACTGAGATTTAAATTGAATGTACAATCTTTAATACAGAGCAAATTATGGCTTTACTTTGTTTAAGTAGTTTATGGCAACATTTAATGAGCTATATGGCAACAGATTCATATAGTTAAAAAAATAAACCCATGGCATATTAAAGATTTATTTTGAATGTATCCTTGAAGCGAAATCGTATCTTTTTCTATCAGAATTTCTTATGAGCAAATTTTCTAATAGTTAGCTCTTTCATTTCGCCGCCAATAATTGATGTAGAAGTCGTGCAAAGCTTTTGCTGGCTTTGAAATGAAAAACTATGCACAACTGATGCTCAGTCATTTGTCAGCTAATTAGTTGCAATTGTTTTGCTGTTTAACTTTTCGCAGTCACTGTGCCTTGCTTACATCACAGTCACATGCAGTGGAACACACACATACAAACACCCACGCATTAATACATAGATGAAGCTAACGAATGTGCATTATAAAAATTTATGACTCATAGAAATTAAATGACAGCCATTCGTAAGCATTAACAGCGAAATTAGCTCAGCAGCCACTGATGCTGGCTTGGATCTCTAGATGTTTACTGTCTCCACCGCAATGGGTCTTCAACGTGAGGGAAATTGCAGGAAATTGGTAGCATATTGCAAAGATATCAACAGCAAGTGGGTTGGTTTAATGAGCTAACTATGCTCGTATGTTTCGAATAGTAGTACTATACAACAAAGTTTGGCCATAAAAGCCAAGCCAAGGCTGCCAAACAATGTTCGCTCACATGTGGAAGATGAATATCAATTTATTTCAGTGCCTAATTAATCAGCTTGATAATCAGAACTTGAACAACCATTATTTACATACATAGCTTCTAATTAGTCGCACATCTACATCTTATGTTTACTTGATCAAAGTGCAAATTATAGCCGGATATTGAGTAAAAATAAACAAGCAAGTCAAGTAGGAAAACACAAATTTAAAATATTTATAGACAGTAGTATGTATTGTATAATCAAGTCACCTAGGTAGCCACTTCCTTAAGGCTCTTAGATTCGCAATAAAAAGAGACGCATTGTTAGCAAGAATTCTAATCTCATTGCACTTTCCTAGACTGAACTCGAAATACCATTTAGAAAAGTTTTAAAAAACATAAATAAAAGTTGCTGAGAAAGTATAAGAATTGAATCATCTACCTCTCTCGCACTTTAAAAGTTCTGTGCTTGTGATGAACACCAGCTAATCAAGCTATCTTTTGAATACAGGGTATACACATTTTTAATACACATAAAAACTGGCATCGTTAAGCAGTCGAGTGGCATATGCCACTCTATACATATCCATACATATATGAGTATAGTAAAGCATACGGCCAAGACAATGTCTGCACTGAAGCACCAATCTCAGCGATTATAAGAGCTCACAACATTAAATTGTATATTTTGATGCCACGCGCGGAATAAGTTTATTTAAACTTAAGGAAATTTTCATTCACCAGCTAACAGAAAATAACATAAAAGACTTTCAAGTTCAGTGCAAAAGCAGCGAAATGCGATAATTTTGGACACAAAATCGAGTTTGGATCGGATCGCAATAGATTCACTAAATAGCCGTGTGATTCAGGTGAGTAACTTTTACGATTTCGCTTATTTTGTTTATTTTTACTGGACGCTAGCTGTTTAGCGCTGTCGCGTCGTTTGATTATAAACAATCTTTGCCCATACATATGTATATGCATACATGAGGCACACCTCCGATACATATAGTATTTAAATGGAACAAATATTGGCAGCAGTCAACATGGACATGGTGCCGAGTATAGAACATCGTGTACATCGTGTATCAATTAGGTAGACAAGCTCGTAAACATTACCATAAAGAGTTGTCCGCTTCTGCTTCCTTGGCTGGGGCTTACTTTAATAGTTTTGACCAGAGCACGTTTAAGCCACGCGCAACGCTTTGCTGCCAAATGCTAATAAATGGCATGCAGCAGCATCTTTCTCTCTTATCTGCACCCCACTGCAGATGGACTTTGTGTGGCAGCAACTGCAAAGTGCGGAATGGCATCCAGCTGCCAACCCTTCAAACCGCTTGTTCTACACATTTTTGCATTCTTAAATTGTTCTCTCCATGTCGTTGCATTCTCTGGCATTTTTCATTAGCTACACAGTTTGCTGGCAATTGGGGATCGTGGCTCAATTGTGGTTTTCATTTTACTTTTGCTCATAAATTTGACAGCGTAGCATGGAATGGGAGGTGTTTTCAAATCCCGTTTTCCATTGGAGCTGGTTTGACAATGACAAACTTTTTTTTCCTTTAACAACATGGGAGTCTGTGGCTTGCGATTGCTTGTATATTAAAACCATTAAAGCAAAATATTGTTTGATTTACTACGAAACAATTGCAAGAATATTTGGATTATACTTTTGCCACCCGAAAAAAAAATTCCAATGTAATTTCAACGTTACTTAAACATTGCATATTTTAAAGATTAAATCTATTCAAATGAGCAATATGTTGCAGTTTTCTTTTTGAGACCAATAAGTTTTTGCAAAAGCGCTTTAATTATAAATTCTAGATGGTCGATAATATTCTTGCTTTTGGAATGCATATAGTATTCTACTCAACAATGCAGTTAGAATATCGAAGAACATCGCTTAAAATATGGCAAGCATTGAACAAATTCAAATTTGAAAATAGCATTTGCAACTCAGTGCGTTTGTGCTATTTAAATTAATTGTAACAATGAGCCTATGGAATTCTCATTTGGCATGCAAATGTGTGACTGTAAAATGTGTTAAATTTGCTACAATATAATCCTGATTTCCAACAGCGTGAGTCGGTCGTTCGGCTGCACCTTTTTCCATCACCCTTCTGCTCGACAGAGCTAGGCCCCAAAACGCTGAAGTGCAGCGGAAGCACCCGACAAGGCAAATGTGCACTATAAAAAAGAATGAAAACAAAAACAAAAGGAAACTACACTTGTCGATTGGGGATGTGTAAATGTGGTTGTTGGGTATGGTAAACTTTTTCCTGTTCGAGTATTATTGCATTTGGCATGTTTTGCTAATGGATGGGGAACCCGATAACACAAAAACGCAAGGACTAAGAGCCAACGAGAAAATCATTTTTTTGCGAAAGTCCAAAGAACAAAATGGAAAATGCATTAAATGTTGCGACACTACACTATTTATGGATGAAAAATGCATTAATTTGCCAATCAATTTTCGCATATCTGCTTCGTGTCAGCTGTCAGATGTCAAATATATACATACATCTATAGAAGTATATGTGCTGCCCACGGAATATCCAATATACTTGGTAAGTAATTGGACGGTATTTACCTGGTCAATTTATGATTTCCATTTCGTGTGCACTTTGAGCGACATTAGATAAACACATTTACATCAATATTCAATTATTATTTATTGTGCTTACATTTGCGTTTTAACGTTTTCCTTATTACTTTTGGGGATCTGGGGATCTTATTAGCAGTATTTACAAAATTTGCTGCTCTCACCGGAAAAACACACCAGACATTTAGCCAATTTTGTTTAAATTTAAACTTTTTATCACTTTACAATTCGCACAGACACTATCCGAGCAAAACCATTAGCGAAAACCGGAAACTGACTTCAACGCTTGAATTTCGCGCTCGCTTTACGAATGTGAGAGATTGCAGCTTCCGCCGGTTTGGCAGCTAGTGAACTGGCCACGACAAGCGAACGCAGGCGACTTGTTGGCGCGCGCAAAGTCGTCGACATGTTGGCCACAGTCCACAATATTCATTTACACATACAGTCGAATCTACGATTGACATTGTGGGCAAGGGGAAGGCTATGTTTCTGCGAAAATGCCGGCTGTTAAATACGCCTGCGCAGGTATTTTTAACTTATTGTTTTGAATCAAATAATTGTATTAGTAAATAACTGTTGGTAACGCGTGCTACGTATTTTATGATTTTAATGTCATTTTTAATTTTATATAAAATTGTAAACTTTTGGCTTAAATACAATAACCATTATTATTTAAACATTGTTTTCTTAAAAACAAAGAGCTTTCGAAAGCTGTTTTATTTAACACAAAGTGTGACCAGTTTTCCAAGGGCGCCCAATTTAAAAAAGTTTGTTGTTTGAATGCTTTTCAATAAATCTCGGTGTAGCCTAAAAATCTTAATGTACTGTCTCAATTTCCTCCTCCAAATTATGAAATATTCGTAAGAAATCAATATTTTCTGACTTTTTTTGTGCGATTGGTGACAAAATAAAGATTTTACACCATTATTTTAGCTACTGGAAAGTAAAGAATTCAACTAGCGATATCGTATACTTAAAGCTGTTTATTAGGCGTGTTAAATGTATTCATATGCTCCTTACTAGGAATTATTTTATAAACAAAAGTAGTCATTTGAAAAACTTGTTTCTAATCAAAAAAAAAAGGGATTGGCAGACCTGTCTCTTATAATATAGGACTACAAATTAGCCAAACAAACAGACATATCGATAAGTGAAACATATTTTTGAGTGTGACCATCGTTTCAATATTCCAAATATTTATAGGTACGAAAATAGTTTTGAATGAAATTATATTACAACTTGTATAAAAACATCTATATGTGTAAAAATTATTGTCAATTTAGCCAAAAAAAAAAATCAAAGTTTAAAAAAGTGATAGAAACATCGATATTTCGATTGTGTTATCGATGTTTCTCCAACTCTGCTAAATGCTTCCTCTTTTCTTTGATGTCTTGTGAATGACATCGTTTTGCTGTAATAATTGTAAGTTATTGTTAAAAGCGTGGCAAATACAATAGGAAGTTGTTGCTACTTGATAGTGCAACCTGCTCTGCATGTGTTCCAAGTGTCTAGTGTACGGATACATCATAATATAGTGACGAATTTGTGCGGTCAATATTTTGCAAACGCCATGTTGGCCGCTTGCACATAACCTCAACCACCAAGTGACACAGCCCCCCGAAACTAATGAAATCAGTTAATAATTTGTATACGTTTTAATATATTTTCATTTTTATAGAAAACGGCATAAGCAGAAGTAAAAAACATGTCACGTTTCTTTGCCAACGGTTCAGACTCGGAATCCGAGTCCAGCGAGGAGGAGGTTCAGTTGCAGAACTACAACAAAGCCGCCAACTTTGTGAGTGCAAAAATTTTCCTTACCAATATTGCTCAGATCCAATAATTAACTGCAATTCTCTTTTGTGGCACAGCAATTCAGTGACGACGAGGAGGAGGTAAAACGTGTGGTGCGCTCCACCAAGGAGAAGCGATATGAAAACCTAACAGGCATCATTAAGACGATACGCAACCACAAGAAGATCAAAGATATACCGAATACGCTAAGCAGCTTCGAGGACTTGACGCGCGCCTACACAAAGGCGTTGCCGGTCATCTCGAAGGAGGAGAACGGTATTACGCCGCGCTTCTACATTCGCTGTCTTGCCGAACTAGAGGATTTCATCAACGAAGTGTGGGAGGATCGCGAGGGTCGCAAAAATCTCTCGAAGAACAACTCGAAATCGCTGGGCACACTACGTCAAAAGGTGCGCAAGTATATCAAGGATTTCGAGGATGATTTGGCGCGTTTCCGTGAAGCACCCGATCAGGAAAGCGATGTCGAGGAGGGCGACGGTGACGCACACGACAGTGATGCGGATCGCGATGGCGCCGACAGCGATGCTGGTGTTGTTGGCACCGGTAAGCTGCCCGATCAGCCCAAGGCTGCCAAGACGGCGCCGTCGAAGGCGATTGCCGATGACGATGATGATTCGGATGATTCAATTGACTGGGACTCCGACACCGAATCGGAGACGGAGTCGTCCGAGGATGAGAATCAATACCAGAACATGCGTGAGCGTTTCTTGAAGCGCACCACCGAAAAGGAGGATAAGGACGATGATAAACGCAAGGACAAGCGCAAGGAGCAGAAGCACAAGGTACGTAAACGTGCCGAAGATGATGAGGATGGCGAATGGGAGACCGTTGTCAAGGGCAATGTTGTTGAGAAGCCAAAAATGTTTGAAAAGGATGCCGAAATCGACATTCCTCTGGTGCTGGCAAAACTCGTCGAGATTATGTCTGCCCGTGGCAAGAAACGCACTGATCGTCGCCTGCAAATAGATTTGTTGTTCGAGCTGCGCGACATCTCCGAGCAGCATGAGCTGGGTACACCAATTAGTGTCAAGATTCACTTTAACATCATTTCGGCCATCTTCGATTACAATCAAAAGATTTCGGAGCCCATGAAGCTGGAGCATTGGGCACTGTTGCTGGAGGTGATGCAAAGCATGCTGAAATTGCTGCTCGCCAATCCTGATATCAACATGAACGAAAGCGTTGCTGAAGAGCACGAGGAATACAGCGCTGCACCGTATTTCATTCGCGGTTGTCCTTTGGCTGCCGTTGAGCGATTGGACGATGAGTTCACCAAGCTGCTGAAGGAGTGCGATCCGCATTCCAACGATTACGTGTCGCGTCTTAAGGACGAAATCAATGTGGTGAAGACCATTGAACTTGTCGTTCAATACTTCGAACGCTCCGGCAGCAACAACGAACGTTGTCGCATCTATCTGCGGAAGATCGAACATCTATACTATAAGTTTGATCCCGAGGTGCTGAAGCGCAAGCGTGGCGAGCAACCAGCTGCAGGTTCTGCTCCCTCCTCGGTGGAGGTGATGGACAAGCTGTGCAAGTTCATTTATGCCAAGGACGACACGGATCGCATACGTACGCGTGCCATATTGGCGCACATCTATCACCATGCAATGCACGACAATTGGTTCCAGGCACGTGATCTGGTGCTGATGTCGCATCTGCAGGATAACATTGATGCAGCGGATCCATCAACACGCATTCTCTACAATCGCATGATGGCCAATTTGGGTCTGTGCGCCTTCCGACAGGAGAACGTCAAGGATGCCCATCATTGTCTCGTCGATCTAATGGTTACCGGCAAGCCCAAGGAATTGCTCGCCCAGGGTCTTTTGCCGCAGCGTCAACACGAACGTTCTGCGGAGCAGGAGAAGATTGAGAAGCAACGTCAAATGCCATTCCATATGCACATCAATCTCGAACTGCTCGAATGCGTCTATCTGGTGTCGGCGATGCTCCTCGAAATCCCCTACATTGCTGCCCACGAGTTTGATGCACGCCGTCGCATGATCAGCAAAACGTTCTACCAGCAGTTGCGTTCTTCAGAGCGTCAATCTCTGGTGGGACCACCAGAGTCAATGCGTGAACATGTCGTCGCTGCTGCCAAGGCAATGCGTTGTGGAAATTGGCAGGCTTGTGCCAACTTTATTGTGAACAAGAAGATGAACACCAAGGTATGGGATCTGTTCTATGAATCGGAACGTGTGCGTGAAATGCTGGTCAAATTCATCAAGGAGGAATCGTTGCGTACTTATCTGTTTACGTACTCCAACGTGTACACCTCCATCAGTATACCTTCATTAGCCCAAATGTACGATCTACCATTGCCCAAGGTGCACTCGATCATCAGCAAAATGATCATTAATGAAGAGCTTATGGCCAGCTTGGATGATCCCAGCGAAACGGTTGTCATGCATCGTTCAGAGCCATCGCGTCTACAGGCTTTGGCTATGCAATTCGTCGACAAGGTGACCAATCTGGTGGATGTCAACGAGAAGGTGTTCGACATGAAGCAGGGCAACTTCTTCCAGCGCGGCAATATGGGTAATCGCGATCGTGGCTACAATCGCAACCAGAACAACCAGGGTGGCAACTGGGGTGGCCAGCGTCGTCGTCCGCGTGGTGGACACCACAAACAACAGCAGCAGCAACAGCAGCAACAACAGACCATCGAGGAAGAGTAGACGCCACACGTCGATCAATCACACTAACATCCGCAGCCCACAAACAAATCCATTGCAATGGCTCAGGAATTGAGATGGCAATTGAGATGGACGAAGAGAATTACAACTACTGCTAACAATAACTGTGACCAGGCCTCCGATTCAGTGTCATCTTTGAAGCTGAATCGGAGGTCTGCATTCTCTTCCAGCACCGATTTTCAATTACTCGCTGTACTGTGAATTTGTTTTAACGCTCATTATGCTTAAAAAGAAGAAAACTATTGATAAATGCATTTTGTGTGAACTTAAATCTTAAAGTGCGAAAGTCTATGATTAAAATAAACTGTAAAAGAAACTACAACAAAAACAAAGAAAACAACAAGCATCTTTTTGACTAAATTAATGAGATTGAAATATTGACATTTTTAATTTTCGATTAATTTTTAGTGTACTCAGCATACTAGCGATAAACGAAGCAAAGTGCGCACTCTTGTCAATTATCGCTTTTCGATGTTTCATATATCGATATGCTATCGGCAGCCTATCTGCGGCCAGCGCACATTTTCTGTTGGCTTATTGAATAACAAAGTTGGGGCAAATTATTAATTAAAATTACAAAAATACACACAATGAATAGCATTGGCGACGACTGCAACGAGCTAAAGAAACAATACGATGCATGTTTCAACAACTGGTTCTCCGAACGCTTTCTAAAAGGACAAACAGACGACTCCGTGTGTGCGCCCATTTTCAAGGTCTATCAGGAGTGTGTAAAGGTGAGTGGAAGTGGCAAGGAAGGGGTTCTTTGCCAATTATTACCGACCACATAACGCATTTATCAACCATCCACAGCGTGCAATACGTGAGCAGAAAATCGAGTTGCGCGAAGTCGAAACGGATTACACCACGACAACTGAGTACGACAACAATAATAATGGAAGTGGAAGCGGCAGCAAGCCAAGCAAAAGTTGACCGCCATCGTTCAGTTTATAGCCAAGTATTACTGCATCGATCACAACAAGCGAGCCTCAGATTTGTATTAGCGTTGAGCAGCAGCAGGTTGGGAACGAGGATTCATTCCATCATCAACAGCAGCAGCGTCGTCGGCACAAGCAACGAAGCGACTCTGCTACAATCTAAAAAATATGTAGAACCAAAGGTCAGAATGAGTTGCCACAAAATGTGTAATAGAAATAGAAATTTATTGTTAAGTTGAAACATTGTTACGGTCAAAGTTTTGTATATACATATATTGTAGTAAATGTTTTTGATTAATAGACGACAATAATAAAAAAAAATACTTCAAATAAAAGTGTATGCTTCGGAGAGGATTTTGAATGATTTGCAGAGAATCTCTCTTATCACTTCCCTAGCCTTGAGGTCAGGTGCTTCCCCGCCTGGGACTTTGCTAATATAATAATATAAAAGAGGCTAAAGCAATCAGCAACAAAACATAGACAAAGTAAAGCTTCAATTATCAACATGCAGTTTCTTTTCTCGCTTTTGATGTGCCTGCTGGTTGCCTCTGCAGCTTATTTGGAACTTGCCACAGGTGAACCTTTTGGACCTCATCCCAAACTGGGTGAACACACGCGTCCGCAAACATTGCCACCCAACCGAGCAGCGACACCCAATTTTGGAAACTCACGCTGGTGAACAATGAAAAACCAATTATAATTAGTGGAACACAAGTTTATACAAGTATTTAAATACAAGTTATTTGAACAAAATCTGTTGTATTTTCACTCTTTTAAACATAAACATATATGTTTCCACATTTGGACTTATTAACTACATATGTATGTATGCAAAGTGGAGTCCGAGAGCAAAAGGACTAAAAACACCAACGATGAAAAACGTTTCCAGTCAAAATGCCATCGAATTTGCGGGTTGTCTTACACATCTACAAAACTCTTCTCTTAAGATTAAATGCGGATGGCAAGCGTTTTATTTTCCGCCAGCAGTGAACTTGGAGAGTTTTTCCAGCAGTCCAATGTACGATGTGTGCTCGTGAGCGGTGGCTAAATCGGACAGTTTTTCAGCAAACTCATTGCTGATGCCCTTCTCCTCCAGCAGATTCATTAACAGATCGTACAGATAACCATCGAGTACATCACCAGCAACGGCGTAAACTTTGTCGTTCCACTCGCCCTCAAAGATAGACAACTCGTCGATGGAGAAGACATCGTTGTATTCACCTTCCTGTGCCTCGCCTTGTAAATAGGAGCAAGTGAATGACAATGTCGAGTTGCCACGAATAATGTCAACTTCGAATTGCGGCTTGCTGCGCATTTCACCCAAGTCGGGCTTGTCGGCATTGGGATTGATCTCGGGTTCCTCCTCGCTGTCCACAGTGTGGTTTACATTGAAGCTGACCACTACCTTCTCCTTATCCGTTTGCTTGGTCAACTCGACATCGGCTCCACTCAATTTGACGCTGAATCCTTCCAAAGTGGTGGGCACAGTTTTGCCCTTTTGCACTTTACGCTCAGCGATGATCTCCTCTGTGAGGAATTCCACCAATTCACGTTCACCTAATCATAAGAAAAGCGATTATTAATGCATTTCTAATTCATGTTCTGCGATTTCATCAGCAGCACGTTTTTGAGGTTATGTAATTGTGGAACAACATGCCCCATTGAGCTGTGCTTGTTAAGGGAACAGCTATTTACGTAAATTAATGGCTTACCCTTTGTGTGCACATTGCAACCACAGGTGCAATTGATGCTTGGCTTGTGCACGTTCAGCACAGTAACGTGGTCGCCGCCTCCTGTTCCCCCAACCGTCGCCGGCTTTTTGGTCATGTGCCACAGGCTGCGGGTGAAATCACGTTTGCCCAAGGCTCCAGTTGCAGAGCTGGCTAGGCTGGCAAATCGAAGGGTTGCGGTCTTCAGGCTGTTCATCTTGTTATATAATAGGAAGTATTTGTAATAATCAAAAAAAGAAAATGTGCTGCCGCCTTCTTCAGTATGTGTTGCAACTTGCAATGAATGTGACCGTAGTACGGATTTCTAAATATATCTAATAACATTTCTTGTTGCCAGATGGCAACGTACAACAAACGTAATTTTTTTAGCCAGCTGGTAACGCTCTTTACGTACAAATGTGCGTTCTGCTGGTCAGTTAGAAAACCAAAACAAAAAGCAAATGAATGAAAACATCAAAGAAAAACTCCTTGTGGAAGCAGAGGAAGATGACGCGTCTTCAGCTGAACAACATCCCAGCTGCCCTCATGGTCCCACAGTACTATTCTATCGCCAAAGTCAAACAACCGCAGATGGTTTCTTCGCTTGTTCTGCGCATCGTAATCCAAAACTTTGTGATTTTCGCATGAATCGTTTGGATTGGAATGGCAATCAATTGCCGCGTTGCTCTAAAGTCCTAGCTTATCCTAAGACGAATTGTACACATGATTTAGATCCCACCAGTCACCTGGTAGCGCTTTCACAAGATGATGTGCACGCTCAATATTTCTTTGATGAGAACGCTTTGCGTTTCTTTGCAGATCAGTGCCAAGCATTAGAGATCAGGTAAGTTTTAACTAAAAGTGTCACTTAACTTCATAGTTTCTTATAAATTTACCCTTTAGTAAAGTTATCTGCATGGGCGCACCACGCCTCCACTTTCATTTGCGGCGCAACAAGAATATTGCAAGTTTTCTGCTCGACTTCGATGATCGCTTCGGCAGCTATCTGAGTCCAAATGAGTTCTGCCTCTATAACATGTGCAATAATCATTTTTTCTACGCTCGTCAACCCTTCGAGGACTTTCTTAAATGTGACCAGTGAGTCATACCCTTTAGTTTTCCAATTTATGGTAACTTTACTGAATATTTGCAGAAATGAACGTGTCTTAATTGTAACAGATCCTCCATTTGGCTGCCGCACCGAGCTCATTGCTCACACTCTGCGCTCCCTGATGCGGCTGCATAATAAAATCAATGGCCTGCCAGTAACACCATTGGCCATCTTTTGGGTCTATCCCTACTACATGGCCAATTATATAAAGCAGGATATGCCAGAACTTCAAGTCTGCGACTACAAGCTCAACTACACCAACCACACACGCTACACCAATATAGGAGCTTCCCGACGTTGCCACGGCTCTCCCGTGCGCGTCTTCACTAACGTTCCACTGCAACTGCTTCGGCTGCGTATCGATGAAGGTTACAAGTACTGCGAGAGCTGCAAACGATTTACGGGAGTGGAGAATGTACACTGTAATCGCTGTGACAATTGTTGTGCGCAGAATGGCCAAACCTACAGACACTGCACTATCTGTGATATGTGTGTGAAACCCAACTATGTACACTGTCCAAGCTGTCGTCGTTGCAGCCAAGTCGAAGGTCACAACTGCGAGTTGTATCAATCGAAGCAGCTCTGTTGGCTGTGTGGCCATCGGGGTCATGTTGAAAGCAATTGTCTAACTTGGTCGCAGTTACGGCACAAGCGGAAAATACATACACACGGTTGCCTGATTTGCGGCCAAAAACAGCACACTGAACGCAATTGTAAACAGCGTGGACGCTATTTTAAGGAATCCCAGTTTATGGGCCAAACAACGATAGCACTGCGAAAGCATTAAAAGTACACACAACTCTGTTTTGTTTAGGTTTTTAAACACACTGTTTTAATACGAAAAAATCATTTGTTCTTAACACACATCAGCATGAAGCATGTCCACCATAAATTGTGGAATGCATTTTTAATGTCTATGCCACAAAATCAAAAAAAAATTGTTTTGCAGCAATTTGAAGTAAATCGCAAATTTCGACCGAAAAATTATGATGTATAAAATTTTTTAGTTTATCAGTTTAACGAGGGGTAACTTAAGCTTAGACAATTATTATTAATTTCAAGTGGAAAACACCAAATGCCTCAACAAACGGAATGCAGATACAACAGTATCAATGTTGTTGTTGTTGTTTGGGCCACTGTTGTGATATGAAATCTGATGACGTCGACAATTTGTGGTTCGCGTTGCGTTGCGTTCGTTGAGGTGAAAGTATTTTGTATTTGCTACGATGAAAGTGTCTAAGAACGGTTATATTTGCCCCAAATGTGCAGCATGAAGACTGAGGCGATGAACAGCAGCGACATGACCAAAACAGGAACTGGTCCACTACAGAAGGGGAGGAGGAAATTAGCCACGGTAATTAAATGTTAGTTAGCCTGTCAACTTACACTTTAATGCCGGGGGGAATCATCTGTGTAGAAACGCCACATGCCACCAGTGCCTGCGCCGCCGGGAGCACGACTCCTTGCCGCCGTTGTTGTTGTTGTCTTGCGTTGCTTCAAAGTGCTGCCGCCGCCGCCGCCAGCGGCTGAGCTACGTGGCGCCGACAGTTTGCTGGGCGAGCGTGAACCGCTGCCAACGGATGTGGAACTTGCAGGAGCAGGCTAAAATCATTTAGCAGAACTTAATTGAAGTTGTTCAATTGTAGATAAAAGGTTGTAACTTACCATTTTAATTTATATGTTTAATGTGAATTAAAAGTAAAATATGCACTAAGCTCGTGAGTTCTGTGTGCTGACCTGGAAAGTATTGAATGCGCTGAAATCAATTTGACACTTCTCTCTTCGTGTCGGGTTCGTGTTCCACGTCACCGGGTCTTCGTGTTACACACTATTTTGTGTCAAATATGATATACCAAAAAAATGGCAGTTCCGCAATTGACAGTCTGGTTACACTTTATTACTTACTTCCCAAACAATAAAAGGCGCAACTTTCCGAAAAGGTGTATATTCTGATAATATATAAAAATATTTTAACAAATATTAGTTTTATAATCAACTTGCGGAGATTTTCAATAATTATAATTGTGTATAAAGTATAACAAGTTAAAACCGCGCTTAATATTGAGAAGAAAATACTTTTAGTATGTCTTAAATATTTCGTGAATATATAATTTTTGTTCACACTGGCTAAACACTTTGACAGCGTACATTCGATTACCTTTTTCATTCGATAACATCTATCGTAAAATTATCGGACGATAATTTATTTAAATTTTATAACTTCATTATTTTCTTAAATTTTAAATTTCATTGATAAATATCCAAAAATGTTATATTGTGATGTTAATAAGGACTATTTAATATTATTGATTATTTCTGAGATTGCTAATATATTGTTATCATCTCACAATATTTTTGTAATAGCCTCTTTCCACCTCACTCAGTTTTTCTACGTTTTTTAAAGTCCCGTTTCGGGGTTTCCATCTGCACGAACCGAGAAATATGGGCAACGGTAAAATTCTCAATATGGCCGCTCTGAAATGTCAGCTGTTCAAATGTAAACACGAGTTGGCGAACAATTCAAAAATCAGCACGCGCATTTTAAAATGGAAAATTTTATTAAATTTCAGGATTTTTATGAGGATTTTGACGAAGTGGAGGGAAAATTAGCGGAGTATAGAGTATAGGCCATTGCCAATAGTAAAGAAATCGCCATCAGTTTGGGGCTTTGTACATAAGTAGATTTGCTGGCAGCAATGTAATATTTACATAAATACATTTACTTTTCAGCAACAGCATGGGTGTTTTTGAGAGCGCGATGTTCCTGGAAACAACGAATCATTTTTTGAAGATAATTTTCGAATTAATAGGGAGGAGTTTGGCACCCTTGTGGAGCGCCTTTGTAGATTGGCCAAAAAGGCACTACATTTCTCCTCCCCTAACTCGAACAACATAGCCTCGTGGATGCCACTCCACGATATTGACGGCTTGCGAGTTTTTTGGCTCATCTAAAATATAAACAATTTGCTTTAAAAAGCAAAATCACATTTTTATTTTTCTATGTTCATACCTTGGCGCACTTTAATGTCAGCTGTTTTGTTAGTGGTGAGTTCTTTTTCGTTGTCATATCGATCAAAATATCGCATAATTACCCAAAAAGTGCGTTCGCTATTTCTACGTAGCTCGCGAACGTAGAAAAACCGACGTTTTTTTCTTATGGGTTTTTACATGGGGCGAACGTAACATTCGGCCTGAACGTGAAAAAACCAAAGAAAACCAAAGAAAACCGTGCGGTGGAAAGAGGCTATAAGATGTTGCACGTAAATCAGAAGTATAAACTGATATGTCATCAGTAATTGAATATAAATTAAATAAATAAATTATACGTATTGGGTAACATTTATTCAATTTAATAAATATTAATTAGCAGATAAGTAATCTTCTTCTTCCTTTGCAAATATTCCATATATATCCGATTTTTCAAATGTTTTAATTGGAATTATTAGAGAATTTTGGTTAGTATTTTTCCCGATTATTCATTAGCATATTTGGCAATCTCAGTTGCGGCCACATTGTATTTTGTATCAATTATAGTTTTCGTATTGCGGCTTTTGCGAAGTTTTTATTTAATTTACAATTGTATGGTGTATATTAGGAGTAATATAGCCGCTACATATGTAAACATTTACATCAGTTTTACGTGCATCATATGCGTAATTAGTTGCACCGTTGTTATGGTGCTAAACGTGATATTTAATCCTGAGAACGACGCCAACCTATTATAAGAACTAAAGCCATTGCAAAAAAAAAAATAATCTTAACTTAAATATTAATGAATTAAATGATATGGAGAATATAGAAATAGAATATCTCGATGAGTACAAAGACTTGGTGTTGCCTGGTATGTTATTTGCATGTGTGAGCTGTGTGCAATTACTAATTTCATTGTTATGGTGCAGGCATCAACACAAACAGCGATACGCCAACGACAACGACGGCGTCATTAAACAACCAAGCGGGCTCATCAGCGTCTCTTTCGCGTTCGCAAGGTAGACGCATCTCATCGGACACCAGTGGTTCGTCCTCCATCGATCCGGATATATTTCAAAAACTTTTCGATGACAAGTTTATGGAGGACGAGCTACTTAATGAAAGTATGTACATTTTTCGCATTTCTACAATTGAATTACTAATACCAATTATTTCTAAATAGGTAGTACAAACGTCAAGGATAGATCTCGACATAATTCAAGTTCATCGTCAAGCGGTTCCAACGATGCTCTGGATGCATTGTTTAATCGACAAACCCACAAAGCCCATGGGAGCAAAAGACGCGGTCGATTGGAATCATTTGACTCTCTAGATGATTTGGGTATGTGATGCAAAGAACATTCATTAACATCTCTTTCAATACAATTGATTCTCCAATCTTAGGTGAGGTGTTGATGGGTTCCAGTCACAAACTGCTGTTGTCGAAGGCAAGCAGCAGTAGTTCAAGAAAATCACAAAGTCTGCACAAAGTCACAAGTGCCGTCAAATCGAAAAGTCCTGATAAAGTGCTGAAAACATATGGGCAAAGTCATAGTGCCTCCTCGCCACCTTTTAATGCAAGAGCTGCTGGCTCAAACATTAATGGCAATAGCAGCAGCAGCAGCTCGTCGAACCATCAGCTGCAGGACAATAAAACCAAGAAACCTGTAACCATAATTGAAGCACAGAAACCTGACTTGAAGCCATCCAAACATGAACCCAAAGAGGATCCACTGCGTACGTTAGGATTCTTCTATTAAAGTTCAATTAATTTGAATAGTTTTGTATATATATTTGTAGATCTACAAGACTTACCCTGCGACTCGGATAGCGATTCTTCATATGTATATGAATCGGATTTTTACGGTTATGACGATTCCGACGAGGAAGATGACTCGAAACAAATTATTGACATATCAACGGACACGAGCGCAACACCATCTGTGGCGGGTAAGTTAGTGTTTAACGGTTAGTTGATACTGCCAACCCTCTGATATATTTATAATGTGCGTCACACAAACCGTGTAGAAACTGTGTCACCTGTTGTTTCCGACGACGAGAGCCAGCAAGCGCCGGAGTCGCGTCAACACCATGAGCGTGACCAGCAGCCACTAACGCCAATTGGCAAAAATGAGCGTCTGAAAGTGTATTTAGATAATCTAAGTGACGCTGAAACGCCGCCTTCAAGACACAAACACTCGCGTTCTCCCACAAAAAAATCGTATGCCAATGAACAAAATCAATCAGACTCACAACAGGTTAATGACTCCTCCACGGGAAACATCGGCCAATCGATGGCCGGGGGTAAGTTTAGCCAAATGCCGTTTATGCAATTTATCTCTGGCACACTTATCAATTATATTCCGCTTTAATCATTCGCAGGAGAGCAACAACTTGAAGTAGCCTCGAGCAGCACAATCACAAACCCACGTCGTCTTTTCGACGACGAAGGCGGCGGCGGCGACGACTCGCACAATTTGCCACCTGCCGATTATGTGGACAATAATCTCACCTATGAAACATTGGAGCGCCTCAGTCTTAATTTGGCCGAACAGATAAGCAGCATTGATGCTGAGCGCTCCATTGAGTTCGAGAAACGTTCCGGGTCTAAGCCGCGTAGTAAATCGATCTCTCAACCAACAAGCTCATCATTCTTCGTCAGTCATGTGCGCAAGCTCACTTATTCGAACGAAGCTTTGGATAAGGCAGTCATAGGTAGAACGAACCTGCGACGCGCTATAAGCGAGGGTCCGTTTCCTAAAGGCAAGCGAGGAAGACCACCCAAGAAGCGAACTGACACCACGGAGGAGCAAAAGTCAGTTATTTCGCTGACGCCAAAGAAACAATCAGACAAAAATGATCTCGACATAAGCGAGGGCTGCAAAAATAACACACATGTTGTAGAACCAGTGTCAGTGCTGGAGTCAGCTCCGGAGCCAGTACTGATGAAAGCATCGGATCCAGTTACAGAACCAGAACCAACGACAGTTACAGAGCCAATACTGAAAACGATTACGGAGCCAGTACCAGCAAACGTAATGGAACCAGTATTACCGACAGTCTTGGAACCCGTATTGATGACAGTTACGGAGCCTGTGGAAGAAAAATTGCAACCTTCGAAAGCGGTACTGGAGTTAACTCCAGTAAAAAGGAAACCAGGCAGGCCACGTAAAAAGAAAAGAATAGATAAGAGCCGATCAAAACTACCAGTCTCTCCTGAACTTCCGAAACATAAGGATGCTGAAAATAAAATCGTTATAACAAATGAAAATAGCAATTTTGGAAAAGCAACCCAAGAAATTGAAATATTACAAGTGGATACAACTGACAAGGAAAAGATTTGTAATTCTATTGGATCAGATAAAAATCAAAATAGTTCAAAAACTCAAAAAACAGAGGAAAACCTAACAGCAGCAATTGAAAGCATTACAGTGATGGAGAATTTTATTAGGGGATCTGAAATGCAAACAGATTTAAAAGATACCAATGACAATAGCAAATCAGAAATTGACGCCATCGCAAAGGAAAATTTGGAGAATTTACAGGAAACCGAAAATCCTATGGAGGAAGTTGTTAATATTTTAGAAATGGCAACAATTAATAGTGTTAAGGAATGCGATAAGGAAACGGGTGACGTACAAGAACCAATTGAAACTGTCACATCAATTAATGAGGAGATTAAAATGCCAGAGGTACCAGAAATTACTTCAAAGGATACGATTAATGAAGAATCATCGAAAATTATTGAAGAAACTGAGCAGCAAGTTGATGTGGGTGCTAACATTGAGCTGACAGAAGAAAATATGGAAAAATCACATGAGGAGATTGAGCTGAACGAAATGCATGAGGCAGATGAATTAGTTAAAGAAATGGCGAAAATTTGCGAAGGAGAATCGTTAGATCAGATTGTAGAGGAAGTCATTATTAGATCCGAACAGGAAGTTACGGACGATGTTAATCAGCTGATAACACCACAAGGTAACGAAGGAAATTTAACTGAAGTTTCCAATGCTCCAGAAGATCTAGGTGCAGCAGAACTTTGTGCTGACAATTTGCCAACACAAGATATTAAAACTGCTTCCAAGGCGATTATTACGTGCGAAAAGGAATGCTCAGATGGCTCCAAAACCATAACAGGTCGCAGGAGTCGCAGTGGCAAACGCACTACCAAAGGCGAAATCAATTTGTCCGCTGGCGAAAGTCCTATGTTGACTGAAAGCAAAGACCATAAATTTGATGCAGAAAACAAAGATACCAAAGTTGATTCTGGGGATAGCGCAACGGAACACAAGCGGAGCAACTCCAAGCAAAAGAAGTCTGAAACGAGTTTAAAACCGGTGACGAACACAACTGATAAACAGAAGGATAATTTATCTCGAAATAAGAAAGGACGCTTTCGAAAGCGGAAAGTAGAAATGTCGGAAGAAAATCAGTTAAATGATTTCACTTTGGATTCCAATAACGAGGATATTAAAACAGTACCTCAAACAACATCCGCAACTGAAGGACAGCCATTAAACGATAGCCAAACTAATATAGAATCTCCTGAACCAAATAGCAGTAATGAGAATTCTGCAACAGAAAACAAAGCCCTTCAAACGAAGCGAAAATCGAAAAGTGCCAAGTCAACATCGAAGGAAACAAAAAGTGAAGACTCAGAATCCAATTTGGATGTTAGCGGTAAGCCAATTCCTTTAGATTTGCCCTCAACATCTCAAGAACAGACAACAGGTAAAACTCCCAGTGAAAATCTAGAATCGATTGATTTTCAAGAAAATGTTGCAAGCAAAGTGACATCAGGCAAAAAGAATCGAAAAACGTTGATTATCAAGAGGCAACCAAAAAAAGCTGACATTCTGTTGTCAAGCGACAGGCACCTCGGTATGTCTCAAAATGCTGCAGAAAACCTGAAAGTTGTCAATATTTTAACAGATTTGAAATTTGTCGTAGAAAATATCGCAGAAAGTAACATCTTACCAGAAGAGAAAAATCAGATCAGCGAAACCGATGAACTAGTCAAGAACTTGCAGGGCACACAAGTTGCTACCGCCAGTGACTCGATGATGAAACAATTGAAGCCCAAAGAAATTACTGACATTCAAGAGTCTGAAGGTAGAACGACGCGTTCCAGAGCAGGTACACCAGCAGCAGCGCAACGGTTTAAATCAAGAGAAAAGGAAACCGCACCAAATACGGGTAAGGAGCAGGACAAAAGAGTACAGGGTCGCAAAGCGTCAGCTAGTCGTGCAGCTACGAAATCCAAAGATCGTGAAAATAACTCATCGAAAGAAACAACAACTTTGTTGGTTGATTCTCAAATTGCGAAATCAAAAACTAAGCCACGAATAGGACCCAAGAATCGACGAGCAGCTGTCAAAGAAAGCAAGACCCCGGTAGAGACTGCAACTGCAGCACAGCTTCTCGATGGCAAAGCTACCCCAGTTAATTTTGGCTCATCGGTTGCCAGCACGCCAAGCACCAACTCCTCAACAAATTCGGGGCGCAAGTTGCGAGTCTTGATGAAAAAATCAAAAATTATGTTCAACCTAGAGCAACAGGAGGACAACATGGCTAATAGAACTGACAATTCACAGGCCGTTAGTGAGGGCACATCAAAAGCTGATAAATTGGATGCAGAAACTAAAGAAGCTCTTATTGCAACTCAGCTGGAGCAGAATTTGTTGAACAATCTATTACAGGATGACATTGAAGCTATGGAGTTAGATGAGCAGACAACTCAAATGCAATTAATAGATCAACAGCTTGATAATAATGAGGATATGATTACAACTCAATTTGAAGACGCCACTGATGAGAAAAAACTCGAATCAAATGTTCAAGATGCACTTCAGTCCGAGATGGAAACAACCGAATTAGATCAACTTGAAATGAAGGAATCAGAAGCTGATCAAATTGATCAATCAAATGTAACGGAAACAACAGGTGTCCATGACCACAACGATGATGGTGTGAGCTCCACGCAAACGGATGTCTCCCAGTCAGATGGTTAATAGCTATTACTATCATATAATATCTCTCCATGAAGCAATTATACACGTTCTCTAATAATAACTTTTTTTTTCTTCAGTAGGTGGTTCAAAGACGAAGCATTTGATGCAAGCGAAGACAATAATGGCACCGCCCACTATATCACATAGCAAAGTATCTACTGGAAAATCAGGTTAGTTAATCAATGAAGTAAACATGTTGTGGAATATTTAGTTATTTTTCAAATCCATAGTTATGCGAAGACCGTTTAATGCTTATGAGCAGAGCACGCCCCCTGCAGAGAAACGCCGCAAGGTGGAAATTAAAGCGAGAGACAAACCAAAGTCATCTCCGGCAACTGCTTTGCATCAAGTAAAAGGCTCATCATTTGTTTCTCCAAAGAAAGTGTCTCCTGTGCTGAACACGAAACCGGAAGCGTTCACATCGCCTTCGAAATCCACATTATCATCGTTGCTGGGTGGCGATGAGACACCCACGTTAAGCAGCTCTGTAGTTATTACCAAGACTACTGTTGGCACATCCAATGAGCCTTTCAAACGCGTTGCATCAACATCTCCTGCAGCAACCTCCAGTGGAATCAACATATCTGTATCTGTGGTGCCAGACGCCATTACACAACCCAAAAAGAAACTGACACAGGCGGAGACTGTCAAGAAGATGTTGTCAAAGGCGATGCAATCGTCAACAGTAAGTAAGGGTGATGGCAAATCCTTGCCGGCAAATAAGCCACGCAAATCGGAGGCAGATAAGCGAAGTATTCAGCCCGTGAAGACAGTTGTGCCACTGGAGGAAAAGAGCGCAACATTGCCATTGCTCGGCAAAAAGTCTTTGCCGCAAATTGAAACAAAGAAGAAGGCTGAAAAGCCGCAACGAAAATCAATGCTTAGCAAAATATTTGATGCGGATCCACTGCCTACTGAACCCTCCACTAGTAGTCAAGCAAATGTGGCAGCAGCTGCAGCAACTTTGACTATTGCAAAACAAGAAAAGAAGCGCCCACTGCAAAAGGAACCCAAAAAATCGGTTGGCAAAGCCAAAACTAAAGATTTGGAGGAAGTACGACAGCAGCTAGAAAAAGCAACAGCTGGACCAGCAAGATCAACATCTTCACCAGCTTTATCCCCAGCTGCAGTTGAACTAGTTAAAGGACCAGCGAAACGTATGCCAAAAAAACCGCCCCAAAAGCGCGACTTAAGTGTGGCTCGTTCTCTAGCTGAATCATCTGTTGATCGTGTCGTCACCTCAACCTCCCGAGAATCATCTGGCGATCGCACCAAGCGCACTCCTCGTGCTCCCAAAGCGTCCACAATCTCGCAGGCAACAAGTAGCGAACCGCAACGACAGCCGAAGAAGGGTCAGAAAGTGACCACTGATGTGACTCAGCAAGCATTGAAGCACCAGCAGCGGCTGCAACAGCTACAGCAGGAGAAGATACAAAAGGAGCTGCAAACTAATCGGCTACATCTAGTGGAGCAGACACAGCCACCAAAGAAGCAAAAGCAGCAACAGCAGCAGCAGCAGCATGAGAAGCCCCAAGGACGCAAGCGAAAGCTTCCAGCTGTATCTGGAGCAGAGGCTCCAATAGTTAAGCGTGCCAAGCAACAACCGGAGAAACCATCGACGACATCAATTGCCTTCCCTGTGCGCATTACAGCTGCATCGTCTGTCAGCCAGAGTGTGATGCAGCCTTCTGCTCTTCAGCCTCTTCCCCTTCGAGCGAAGCCTATTGTCAAACTGCCAGCGCTTCGAAAAGCACGTCGTTTACGAGTGCGTCTCAATCGTCGAGTGGTTAACAACTGGATGAAGCAACAGCAAGCAACAATTGAAAAACAGCTGCAACAAATGGAGACACCTTCACAAGCGATTGCCACACCAGCAACTGCTCCAGTCGAGGCAACACATGCGACGATAGCAGCACCTCCAGTATTGCCCCAATTGTTGTCTGCAGCCTCTTCTTTACCAACATTGCCGCCTTCCTTACCAACAGTGCCGCCTTCTTTACCAGCATTGCATCGCCAGCCAAATTTGTCTACAAATGTTTTGCCGCTGCCTCTGGTGGAAGTCAAGACAGAGGAAGAAACAGTGGAGGAGCAGCAGCTGCAAGAAGTGATACGCTTACTGCCAGCTGATCGTCTAGAAGCTCCCCTGCAAGTGGTCGCGCCCATACCACGTACAGTTAGTGATCCAGTGACGCCAGTGAGCAGCTCTTCCATCCCAATAACGATGCCGGCGCACAACAACGACAATGTTGTGAATAGCAGTGGCAGCGTAGCAGAAGTGCCCTCCGCGAGCAGCTCCACTGATGATGTGTCCACATTTGGCACAACGAAAATGTTTTCATTTTTGTATCCTTCACGCTATAAGCGCTCCTACGGACAGGTGGGATTGGATTTTTGTTGCCCCAATTTAAATGGGCCAATGCAGGCCATTGATCCGACACGCTTGCATCATAAGGCCGAAGTGCCCGTGCTGGAGTTGCCGCAGTACATGGTCATCTCAACAAAGATCTTCTCGAAGCAAGATAAGAACATACCGCAAAAGGTGCGCGCCAAGCTTGAGCAGATGGCGGGCAAGGAGGGACAGCCGTGTGTGGTGCAATCCGTGCAAATATCAGAACCAGTTGCTGTTGCAGCACCGCCTGTTGTCCCCTCTGCACCTCCCGGACCTGTTCTTGCACCCGCTGCCGTGCCTGCTCTTGCTCCTATTGCTACCAGCGCTCCCAAGCCGGCTCCATCACCAGCTGCAGCTTCATCTCCAGCCTCGGGTCTCATTGAACGCTTGACTAAACCCCTTTCGCTCTCGCTGCCGCGTAGTGCCATCTTGACCAAGAAAACGAATCCCACCGCTGCAGCCGTTGCACCAAATCTGTCCAGCTCACCACCTGTTGTAAATACGCCTTCAACTGCTGCTGTCGATCCCTTAGCAAATCTTTTGCATATGCCACCCATTTGTCCAGGGGACAAACAGCGAGTGGAGCTACAGACACGCATCCAACTCTTTGATCTAATGCTTCAAAATATAACGAAGTCTGTCATATCGATGACGGTGTTGGAGCGCCAACGCGTCGTTGAAAGTTTTGTGAGGAAAAGCACCTTGCAGCCAATTGACGTGGAAGTGGGCACTAAGCTGTTGGAGAACTATGGCTATCATCTAAATGCAATTGTGGATAATGTCTCAGTGCCAATACCAAATCTGCGCCCTCCTGTTACGCTAGCATCGACACCAGCTGCCACCCCACAGGTAACCAGTGGCAGTAAGAAGCCTTCAAGCTCAGCGGTTGCAGCTGAGGTGGTAAGTCAACCTGGTGATCCAGCAGATAATTATAGTCGAGCCATTTACGATCAGTCTAGAAACGTCATTGGTTATGAATATAAAAAACCAAGACATTCGCTGGTCTCACCATCTTCTACTCCCAGGAATCCCCAGCAACAACAAACGCCACCAACAGCAGCCAGCATTAAGGTAAGCTAGAATTTCAGCCAAACCTCAATGATGCAATGTTGTTAATCGATCCATTTCAAAAATTTCAGCCATCTGCGCCGACAGCAGGAGCTGGAGGTGGACCTAGTCGTGTGTCTAAGAGAGTGTCTTCTGCCAATACGGTGTCTTTCCAGCCATCTTCCAGACAGAAAACATATTCACGGACAGCAAACAAATTGCAGATGCCTCAGAGGACTCTCGAAAATGCAACGCCATCAAGTACACAACATGCAGCATCAACTAATGTGGGTGCCTCTAATCGTAATCTATACATCGTCAACCAAGTGCTGTCACAGCCGGAGGAATGCATCTTGCCAGATGGCGTTGGCGTGCCGGAGGATGCAGAGATCAAGGGCGAGATTGATGATGTTGAAATCTTAGCTTAAAATCTAATTTCACCATGGACAAAAAAGTATTTTAAGTTACTTTACGATTACCCTTTAGCTCAATATTTATTGGCTGATTTTTATGGAGACAACCAAACACAGAGAGGAGTGTTATGCTTAAATTATAAAAAAGGAAACGTCATAAGAGATATAAAATATGTTATGTGAATAATGAAGAATTTTTTTTTTATATGTTCTCGAATTGGCGTTATTTTTTGAATAAAAATGTAATACGCTACAAAAGCGACTTCTTACTATTTAAAGTTTTTGCACTGAGGAATAGAGAAATTACTTTTAATGCTATTGAGTTGTTAGCTACAGTCAGCGCCACAAAAAAAGCCGCACTTTTAAGGGTTACGAATTTGTAACTTTCAGGGCCTGTGGTTTCATTATATGATTTCGGATTCGCCCAATTTTTTTTTTAACAAGTTAATTGATGGTATGTTAATAAAAGTGCATACCAATTTTTATTTTAAATTTGCTTTTAATATTAAAAAAAATGTTGCTTTTGGTTTCACCCTAGTTTTAACGACTTTTCACTATTATGGCAAACTTAATGAAAAAAATCATAAAAGTAATAATAATGAAAAAATTCAACAAAAACTATTTTTTTCCAATTGAACACCATACTAACTATAAAAAAAATGTAAATCTAGGCAATTTAACATTAGACATATTTTTTTAATTTAGCTTAATACTTAGAAATGCCGCCTTTGGCCTTAATTACAGATTTTACCCTATGGGGCATAGAATCGTAAATGGAATCCAAATATTCCTTCGTTATATCGTGTATCCATACTTTTCTATAATTTGTTTTAGCTCCTCCATAGTTTTGGGCTTTCGCTTTCTTATTTTGGCCCCCATATAGGCCCCAACATTCTCGATTGGACTAAGGTCTGGACTGTTTTCTGGCCAATCCAACGACTTAATGCCCAATTCTTTCTTCAAATTGGACTGATTCTGATTGGTCAAGAGTGCTATTTTCAGATGAGTCCAAATTTAATCTCATTGGATCTGATGGAATTCTCAAGGTGCGCCGTAGACGTGGGTAACGGTTTTCTGAAAATTGCTGCATAGCCACAGTAAGGCATTCACCGTACGTTATGGTATGGGGATGCATATCCAAATATAAAACTGAATCAATTTTAATGGTTCAGGGTATGGTCAATGCAGAAAAATACAAAGAAATAATTTTAAGTGGAGTCGTGCCTAGCATTGAATCCATAAGTGAAGAAGAAGAAGAACCCATTTTTCAGGATGATTCTGCACCTTGCCATCGAGCCCGATCTGTGAGTTATTCAGTGTCCGATTGTTATCAAAACAACTTATTCAGATAAATTTAACATTTTTCTATGTAAAGATAACAAATTTGAAGGAGGAATTGGGCATTAAGTCGTTAGATTGGCCAGAAAACAGTCCAGACCTTAGTCCAATCGAGAATGTTGGGGCCTATATGGGGGCCAAAATAAGAAAGCGAAAGCCCAAAACTATGGAGGAGCTAAAACAAATTATAGAAAAAGTATGGATACACGATATAACGAAGGAATATTTGGATTCCATTTACGATTCTATGCCCCATAGGGTAAAATCTGTAATTAAGGCCAAAGGCGGCATTTCTAAGTATTAAGCTAAATTAAAAAAATATGTCTAATGTTAAATTGCCTAGATTTACATTTTTTTTATAGTTAGTATGGTGTTCAATTGGAAAAAAATAGTTTTTGTTGAATTTTTTCATTATTATTACTTTTATGATTTTTTTCATTAAGTTTGCCATAATAGTGAAAAGTCGTTAAAACTAGGGTGAAACCAAAAGCAACATTTTTTTTAATATTAAAAGCAAATTTAAAATAAAAATTGGTATGCACTTTTATTAACATACCATCAATTAACTTGTTAAAAAAAAAATTGGGCGAATCCGAAATCATATAATGAAACCACAGGCCCTGAAAGTTACAAATTCGTAACCCTTAAAAGTGCGGCTTTTTTTGTGGCGCTGACTGTACATTGGGGGCATTGTTTTGACACATTGATTTATGACCAGTGATTATTGAATGCAAGTATTCAAATTTGCGCGCGTAATTTAACAACAGGTTGGCAGCGCTATACACATAGATAACGCACAAATGGAATCAAGTGTATATTTTCTATCATTAAATAAATGTTATTCAGTATAAATCAAAAAGGGAAACCTGCAAGGGATAAGTGCGGTAAATTGATGAAATATTTTATTTTTTGTGTAGCATGCGATGATCATAAGCGGCGCAGGGTGCTCTTTTAGCGAAGACTACATTCTCATTAAACCAGGGCTGCGCACATGTCTAAAACATAACTATTTTAAAAGTCACTATAAATGAAATGTTATAAAATATTTAATATATTATTATAAAATCCATACATAATAAGATTTGGTTGACACATTTGAAATAAAGTTGCTGCTACGTCACATACTCTCACTCTGGCTATTCTCAGAGAGCGGTTAAGTCGCTTGCTGCGCATGGTGTCACCTCGTATGTGTGTTGGTGCATGATTTCGGCGTTCTTATAAGCAAGAGAACATGGGAGAACAACAACAGTTTTCGTTTGCCGGCTGTTTGCAACGCATTTCTTTTGAGTGGTATCCGTATCGTTTCTTGTCGCACTTGTCGCTGATTTCGATTTCGATTTGTTTTGTTTTGTCGTTTGTCGGTGGGCGCGCAACACAACAATAAATAAATAAATAAACGCGATATATGTACATAAGTAAAGACATACGCGAGTGCGAGTAATAGAAAGATACTTGAGCAGTTGGAGAAGTGAGCGATTCCTTAAAGGACCGCTTGAAAGCTTGTCTCTTGTGCTATGGCCGTTGAAATCACAAACTCAATTTTGACACTACAACCCGCCGTGGAGCTGGAGGCATTATTGCCGCCACAATCGTTTCACTGGCAGCTCGAGGACTATGCGTATTTTCATAAGTGCGGGGAAATCACAACATCACCAGACGTGCAATGCTTTGGCTTCAATTGCGCCTTTTGTCCGGCCATTTGTCTGCAGTTCTCGGTCTTCATCGATCACATTCGTGGCCATCACATGCAGGACATGCGACGCCGCTACGAAGTGGCCGATACCAAAATCGAGCAAACAACGCAAACCGATTTCAATCTAATGCTAATGGACATGCACATGGACAGCGATGTAGTTGAGCCAGCGGCCACAGCAAATGCGCGCCTCGATAAACGTATGAAGAAATCCAACTGGACTGATACAATGGGTACAATGGGGTCGACAGACGCCACAGTGGGGTTGTTGGACGTGGACATGGGCTTTGACTTGGCGGGCATTGTACAGACTACACCACAGACACCAGGAGGCAACAACAATAGCAACAACAACAACAACAACAGCAATGTGACGACACTCATGCAGCTAAGCAACGCAGGAACAACAACTGCAAACGCGACCACAACGACGACGACGACGATGCCAGCCGAAATAGACTTCGTTTATGTTATGGAAAATCCATTGCCACCCTCGCCGCCGCCATCGGCTGACATTTCGAGTGACGAGCAGCAGAGTCCACGATTGCTGCACTCAATGGATCCATTTGAAATGTTGCATGAGGCAAACACAGTACAGCACACAACACATACAACGACAACACCTCTGCACACACATATACAACAACAACAACAACAACAACACACACAAGCACAGTCAACGCTGGAGGCATGGTCCAGAGGCGCCCTTAATGTTGCTGTCTCTTCTGCAACGCCGCCGCGCTACGAAACGCGACGCGTGGTAAGTTAATCGTTGATTCTTGACCCCCACTTTCCACTCCCTCGACTCACCACACCTCCTCCATGTCTATCTGGCATTTCGCAATTTTGCTGCTACTGCTGCTTTTGCTTCTGCTGTCGAAGCTGATGTTGTTAACGTTGTTTTCCCTTTTTTATGCGATTCCGTAATGCAAAAAAGGGGTTTCCGTTTTTCCGTTGTTCTTTTGGCCCTTTGTCAATAAGCCCAACTGTGGCCACACGACCTTCAAAATAACGGCGCATTACCAGCGCTCGCAGCGGATGGCAGCAAAATACTAAAAATTGTGTCGCATTTTTTCGATACCCTGCATCTCCATGCAGATCATTGGGTATGCTCAGCCTACAACAATTTATTTGTAGAGAAGGTATTTTGTTGGTAAAAACAAGAAACAAATTTTGATAAATGAATATAATTATATATTTTCATTAGGTGTAACAATAAAATAGTTAACTTTTGGGTAATATAAGATATATGGGTATGTGCTCTGTTTTTCAATTGTGAATTTCATTTATTTAAAAGAAATTAAATGAGTGTCAAACAGATTTCAAAAACGAAAAGTAAATGAAATACTTAAATTTATATACATATGTGCATAATAAAAGCGACGAGAAATTTTTAAATTGCATTTCGTCAGTTCTAAAAATTTCTGAAAATGCTACAGGGTATACATTCAGTCGTTTGCAGGTTACAATGTTTTCTTTGCGTTATTTATGTCTACGTCCGCTGCCCGCTAATCCCGATATACAAAAAATCGGTGGAGGCTACTGTCCAGATGCACAGGCCAAAGCCAAAGGTGGTCACAACGTTAGCAACGGGGGAAGGAGGCATGAGGAGAGTGGCATGAGAAGGTAGCGACCAGGCCAGACAGTTCATCAGCTCCAAGAGAAATCACGCTATTTATATTTGCTGGCAACGCGACGCAATTTTTTTTTGGTTTTCCACTTGTTTTGGATTCGTTTAATTTTCAATTTAAAAATTTGTTGCTTTATTTTTCTTTGGACGTTGGGAAAATAAATTTGCTGCCAGCAACAACAAAAACATTTGTTTTTCAAAGCAAGCACATAATAATTTATGTGCTAACAACAAAACTGAGAATAAAATAAAAAGAAATATGAGTTCAACAGAAGCGTGGAAAAAAGTCTCAAATTTGGGACAAAAACATTCGAATGTTTTTTTTCGATTTTTTTGTTTATCTCGAGCAAAAAGTATATACTAGATCTTGTTGTTTATCGAATAGTCAATTAAACACTTAAGTAAGCTGACAAAAAACGTGCATATACGAAAGGAATTGTTTGACAAGTTTTTAACAATTGCGACAGTTTCGAATTGTTTTATTTAAACTGATGTATGATCAGATCTTGAAAACATTTCGTTTTAAGAGTTTATTTCTTTTAAATTAGAATGTTTATAGTAGCGAGAGCATTCAATATTCGACTTTCAAATGTTTGTTCAATTGTTTGTTGATGTTTGCTGGAACTGAATTCCATTCGAATGCAAATTATAAATACTTTTTGAGCTAATGATGTGGTGATGTTTAGTAGTAGTGAACAGGCGACCCGAACAGTGGACATGCTATTCGCATGTCTACAGAATATACATTTCTATAGATACGTCTATCTACATATATAGTCATTCTGAAGGCTACCGAAAATTTTACGATTGTTTTACGAGTTGATTTGTGAAAATGAGTGCGGCAGTGTGAGCGCATATAAATATTTAATTTTATGCGCTCAAAATTGGCGGTGCCAAAATTGAATTTTGATGTGGCCTGGAAAAACTGCAGTACAATATATTGTGGGGGCAGCTTGTAGAATTCCGGACGATACGCTGAACACTCGAGTTTAACAAAGAAAGACAATTTACTATCAGTTCGATTATTTATGGTTTCATTTTGTTATGTTCGTTGATTGGTATTCAATGTAACCTTTATTCTCACTGCTGACGTCAGAGACACGTTCATTTAATGCGCTTGGCCATTAGCATATTATGATTATTTACTATTTATATGCATAGTCTCTCGCATTCATGTACCACCCATGCAGTATTATCGCTTAACTCCTCCCTGAACTGAACCGAATACAACTGAACCCAATCCAATATCGATATCAGAATAACAGAACTCATGGAAGTACAATTGCTGATACTGTCCCAGACAAAACCGACAACATTTCAATATATATTACGCGTAATAGACATTTCTGTGTCGAGGAACTTTTATCATACCCTACACATAAATTGTGGAAAAACACGGGAGGGTATAAAGAATGGGTGAATGTAATTATTTGTATCTGTGCTGGGACATCTGTTCTATTATACAAGTGTTTTTATTATCATACAAGAATTTCCTAGGGGAATAAATAAAAAAAGGAAACTATTCCCCATAAGGCGAAGCCACACTGGCGCCATCTAACGTCAGGTGGAATTTAAGCTTTGTGTTTATTTCGCCTGAATCTATTGCTATTTCCAAGCATCGAGGGTATCTCGTTGTCGAGCAGCGTCTTTGACATTCTTTTTTTACTTGTTATCAATATGGGCAAGTCTGGTAGTGTTGGCATTCGACTGTTCACGTTCACGTTGCTGCTATTATCTATAAACCCAGAAAGTAAACAAGCAGGCAAATTATCTAAGCATCGATTAGGCAGCAAAATGGTGCGAGAGTTGCGCCAACAGTTATTGATATTCCCATTGTGTATCTCACCCCATCTCGTATCTCATGGTTGAATTCCATGCAGCTGCCTAGATCGAATTGCAAGTCAGGTTAATTCAATCCCAAATTCCTATCCCGATTTACAATCCAGAATTTCCAATCCGTATCAGGTGTGGAACATCTCTCACACCCACTTCAACTGCAGGTTGCGGGCAATAAAATAATTTCGAATTTTGTCCGACGGCTGGAGAGAGATAAGGCGCGATCGGGGCACAGTTCCGTCATGGGCCTAAGGAGGTTTTAATGTACATTTAAACACCGGCAAATTGGTATTTTTAGAGCACCCGTCATAAAGACGGCTATCGCAATAACTTTGGCTCGATTGGAAAGCATAAATCATTGGCCAACTGAAACTGAAACAGAAACAGAAACATTTGTTGAAGTGTACAAATCGCCATATGATAACCCATATAAACAACGCCTTTGAAAACGTCAACATGATCCGCAATAATCGTATGATAGTTCTGCAGCGAAAGTCGCGATAATGTTCTATTGTAAACTTTTACTTTTAATACATTTAAGAATCGCATTTGATGATCGAATTTGATTTAGACCAGCTTACTTATCGTGGAGGTTTAATTAAAGTGTTATTCATACATTATCAGTGAGTCAAGACTTTGATTAAAAAATTGAATGAATGAAGAAATAATTAATTTTTACACAAAACAAATGTTAGACGGCGATTTCTAAAATTTCAAGTGCCTAAAGGTGACAAAAGTTCGTTGCTACTTGTGTGATATATTTTGAATTAATATTCCACACTTTTAATTTGCGAGTTTAATTTTAGAAATACAATTAATTTGTATGTTAATTCATTTTTGGTTTTTATTTTGCTTCTTTTGAGGTTACAAATTTCAGTTACTAAACTCAAATTTGAGTTTGTAAACTTCACAGACATAGCGTCTAGGACTATTTTTATGGATATGATTACATTTTTGCCAATCTAATCGAAAGGTGTATCGAAGGCTGATTGATGGTCGATTCTATTTTATAAATCAAAGAATATGTTTACTTAAAAGTTGTACAATGTCTGTCGTAATAATTTTGAATAATGGCAAATCGAAAAGCAAAATAATTCTGATTGATGAGCGAATTTTAAACACTGCTTCCATTTGATATCTTTGTTTTAACAAGTAGTTCAGCTTTTAATCAATCGTCTGTTTGACTTGCCGGAAGAACTTCACACAGGATATCTAAACAGTCGATGATAATTAATTATTGTTTTCCGTGAGCGCTTTATGTCTGCTCTAATAATTATTAAACAAAACAAAATTAAATGCGAAAGAACTTTGCAAATAACTCAGTTTTTATCAGCCGCACTTATTAAATAATTAACATGTTTAATTCAGCATTTATTTAGCATGTTTAACTTGTTTTCTTGCTCGTCTCTTTTTTTGTTGTTGTTTTGAGTCTCGTATTCTCTTTGGGGCATATTTGAATTTAAGGCCAGACAGACTTGTTGGCCTGCTGACTTTGCTGACTGGTTTCACCCACGCCTGTGTCAGGGCCCTGATCGATCAGCTGATTTATCAGACCTGGCTTTATAATCAGTCTAATTAAATTACGGCTGCCTTGTGACTGACTGACGAAATTGTTTGTTTATAGTTTTAGTTTCCATTGCGAATAGAAAGAAGTTAATAACGGAGCATTAGCGTAGAAATTGATTGCACCAAATACTTTGCGTATTATCTTTGATTTTTTTTCCATTTCGTGTCTTGAGTAGTTTCACCAATGATTGTTGTTGTTGTTGTTGTGAGTGGATCGATGGGGGGAAGCTCATATTCAAAGTGTTGTGTACACGTGTCTCAAAAGCCTGGCGACGTTTAACCTGACTTTACGACCGCCGCGAGCTTTATGGCTATACCCTAATAATAATGTGGAGCGGGTATGCTACACATACTTATAAATATAGGAAATTATTCGTAAGAATATATTTTTAAGTGATTTGATTATTATTATGTGTTAATTTATGAAATTTAAAATTTTATATTAACATTCTGTTTTAAATCAAAAAATTCACGATTCCACAAAAAATTGTTAAAGATAGAATACACATTTCGAAATCTTCCTTAATGAGAATAAGAGATGAATTTTATTAACAAAAGAATGAAATTCATTCTTCAATGAATGTTGGATTGTTTAGTTCTAGAATAACTGAAACGTTTTGTTAGGGTATCTCTTGCGTCGCGCTGCATATCTAAGATGTTTTTGCAGTTTGCATGTCTTGGGGCCTTTTGCGCTTGTTCGCTAGACGATTATCATGTGGACATGAGAGTATTATAGGTTTTAATGGTGCAGTTTTGCAAGTTTTCATAGCATACAAATGAGCGCTACGCATGCCAGATGGCACCAATAACTCGCATGTGCTACACAAAAGTGGGTCGGAAATAATGTTAAATATACACTGGCAATATATAATATTTTATAGTTTAGCTACTGTTGAAGAAGTTTAACTTCAACAGGAACGAATAAAGCATTTAATGCAATGTTTGCGACAGTTTGACACCATTTACAAAGCAAAGCTTTACAATGGCATTAAACGTGTGTATTAAGGGCATTACCATGAATCTTTTATTTGCACTCGGACTTGGAATCAGACCCTATCGATCCCACACCCACACCCGCATCGAGTCACGCATTCCATTTTCATTTGTTCGCTTAGCGAACGCGTTCTAATTGTCACTCAGCAGTTGCCCCTGGGATTTGATATATGGTTCTATGTCTGTGTCTGTGTCTGTGTCATCTGATAATTACCAATTGGTTTCGCCGCTAAACAAATTTCTTTTGATTAATTTGTGTGGCACACATAAGAAATTCGAGAAAAACTTTTCACACACACACACACTCATACACAGAAAGCAAAAGAAATCGCATCATCGACGTCGTCATCATCAAAGGAATTGATTACGTTTTGCCCGCATAGTTTCATAGTGCCAAATGCAATAAACAATCATTTTTAATTGAACAACAACTGAACTGTATGCGAGTATGTAAGCATTCACAACATTCACTCACTATATTCAATACTCATACGACTCGACTTGTTAACAATACGCCCCGATGACACAGCTGCTCGCTGGATTTTCATATTGATATCGCCGTCTGACGATTTGCGTGCCACGACGCGATGCGATGCGATTCGATTCGATGTGAGTGCTGCTTATCAGTAGAAAGTAATTCTTGCTGCCAAATTGTTAGTCAGAGTGTTTGTTACATAACACAAAACTCGAGCAGCCCAACAGCAAAGGCCAAAGCTAGAATGAATATGAAAATGAATCGTCTAGAAAGGGGTTTCATCGGATAGATCTTCCAATGAGATTTATTAAGTAAACATAATTCAATGTACTAAATTGGAATGTGCCTGTAAATACTGAAAATATATAATAAGTCTTGGAGTCTTATGCAAATTTATCACACAGTGATAAATTTCTATATCTTTTTTTGCTCTAAAAAACGTGCAGAATAATTGTTTCTTAAATAAATGTATACTTTTTTAATTAATTCGTAATGCGTACCCAAAATTTAAATAAATTCGTTTATAAGCAGAAAATAATTGTCTAATGCTTGCTTAACTTTTATTGAATACTACAACTTTACTATATTTTAGTCTATTTACACAAAATGAATATTACTTCATCTTAAATTCTGTGAGCAATTATAATGATTATTAAATTTATGACTCTGTGCTTGCCTACTCATTTCACTTTTAGTTGCTGTATAATTTGCTTCCTCTAGCATATTAATATTCAGCACTTATTTATACCTTAAACGCTAAATGAATTCAAATTTTTACTCTTCTCCCATAAATTTGTTGAGCAGTTTCGGTATTAATTCCTACTTCCCACGACGAATATGTAAATGTTCTCTGTTAATTTTGCTATTTCAATTATCCTGTGTTGTTTTCAACTGAGTTTCTTAACCATTTGTCTCAACCGAGTAATACTTAAGGGTATTCCTCAAATTGCTGAGCAAATTGTACTTAATTCTTGTCATTTAAAAATACATTATTCGGGTCTCTCTTTGCTTAGCGTGAATATTGTAATTTCTGCACGTTTGCACAGCATTTAAAATTGCCTTGAAGGACTAATCCGCTAGCTAATTAAAGGACTAAAGCGAAATCAATTTATATGGAATTCTTTTGCTTCTTTGTTTTTTACCAGCTTAGGATTCACAGTACGTATGTTACCTTAAGTAAATTTCCATATATTTTCCTCTCACTCACTTTATTTTACGAAACACTGCAAACCTTGCGCTGTCCTCGACAGTTCTAACAAGTTGCGACCCCTTTCCATTAAAGAAATCGAAAATAAAAAAAATAAAAATGGAAAACTAACTCGATAAATGGTTCTGCGATCGGGTTTCAATTCCGATCCCATGAAGCCTCGCCAGACGGCATCCCAGCTGGCAATGTTGTTGCCGTTGTTGTTGTTTTTGTGAGTGCTTTTTTATTGAATTTTTATGCAATTTTGTTAACTGGATCAATTATTTCAATTGCGTGCTCAGTAAACAGTCTCGGCGTCATGACGCAGAGGCCTCCGTCAATAGTGGCCAAGCGGTCAAGCCCCCGAAACAGGCGCCTTGCCACAGACACACACACACACACACACATACACTCTCACACACACTACATTCATACCACACCCAATTTCCAAACCAGACTGTATCCAATCTGTCGTGGTGTCGTGGCCCTCAAGGGGAGTATTTAGCACATAGAGCTCAAGGTACTAGGAAACACATCGCGAACGTCATCGCTGAGTGAAGACGAGAGCATTGCCATTGTGTGTGGCACGCTCCACAAATTGCAGAAATAAACACAAACAGCTGCTGAGCCATTTGGCTGAAACTGACCACAATGCGATACACAATGCCAAGTGAGTTCCAAGTAAACGTGGCATGCAGTTTGGAACTCCAAGTGTCCAACTGCCAACTGCCAAATGGCAAGCGCTCAATGGGCCCCACCCTTAGCACCTAGCAGCTAAATGAGTACAAGTCAAATTTACGCTTACATTCACCGCTTTTCCACCTGGTCGACAGCGTCAAAGGAAATGAGGGGAAGCTAAATAACGCCAGTTGGCAAGGGGGAGGGAGCACGGATGTGGGGCATTTAATTTATATACCAGCTAAGCAAATGTTAGTAGGGTATTATAGCTTAGTAAGTAACCGAATGAGACAGCTCAGAGCTCATAAAATCGTACGCATAAAATATTCGTATATATGTATATATTCTACATGTAAACCTATCCGTAAAATAAATCCCCAAACATAAATACATACATATATACATTCTTTATGAATTCCTAGCACTAAATATATGTATATGGGTATATATATAAATATTAGCTATTTGGAAGCAAGTTCTTATTAGTTTATTAAAAGTTAGAATTGGGAAATTGATATTTTGAATATTATTCAAGAACAAACACAAAAAAAAACCAACTAAAACCATGATAAAATTATTAAATTATGATTATATGAGTACCAGGAAGCTTAATTCTTTGATAAAGTTCAAAATTCCACAACAATTATAGATTGATCATCCTTAAAATTCAAGCAGTTAAAAAAACAAGAAAAATGATCGAGCCTTGAAGAACTTTCAAACCTATTGTCTCAGAACCTTAGTTTTTGAATTGAAGAATTCTTAAACTTAAGATTCAGATTCTTGTTTCTGGATGTTTATTTCTTCTTTCTGTTCAATCAGGAATAAACTTAACTATAAATAATATCCCTAAACATTATTAACAGGTATCTTACAGTCGTGTCCACTCGACTGCAGTCTTCTTACATGTTTTATTTAATTGCTGCTTAGTTGGCTACGCTAAAATTGAGGGCCTTTGGTTCGGTGTGGTTGGCTTCCTTTATGGGGTGTGGTCGGACTCTATGGATTTCAGTTTGATGTGGAATAACATAGTTCTAGTTGTTTATTTCTGTCGTTTCATTGTATTTTTTCCTGCATTTTTATGCAACGTTTAGAACCTCAGTTGTTCACCATTTGAGGTCAAGGTGCGTAATGCTTCAGCTGGTTTAATTAGCTGGTAACTGGTGAGAAGAACAGTTGGTAGAAATTACGTGTGGTTTTTGCGTAAGGTCAAGGCACCGCAATCAATAAAGTCCGAAAGAAATGTGTGTCGTCATTAATCAGTCGAACCCCTTTTATTGGTTCGAAAATTGCGAAATTACGTGCACAGCTGCGTGGCGTATGACGGAATCATAACTATGAATCGATTCTCTGGAAAATAAACATTCTGAAAAATACATATCTGAATATTAGTTTCGTATTGAAGGCAGAAATAACCTTCGACTCAACAAGAGTGCCCGCATATTTTCAACTCGCACTCCCCAAGCAATCTCAATTGACAACTGTCGTCTACTTCATTGCCGCCTTATCATTAATTTTATTGATTCGCTGAACAAAAAAAAGGGCCAACAATTATTATAAATCGAGCAAAACAAGACAGTAAAAGAGCGTCAACAATTGCAGCCCAATCGACAACTTCAATTAGTGATTATGGCCCCAAAATCAAAACAAGTCGGAACTATTGTGCATGCATGTTGTTACTCAGCATAACAAGTGAGAACCGGATAATACCGATTGCAAACGATCGTATATAAGTATTTACTTTCTCATATGCAATTGGGCGCATGTGGAAGTCTTCTTTAAATGAAATGCGAATTGTGAAATGTTACGCTATATTAACAAAGAAGCGTTGGCAAAGAAGTGTATTATAACTTTGTGAAGAGAGATAAATTATATGTATTCTTAATCCGCATCAGCAGATAAGATGTTATAGCCATGTATGTCTTTCTGTCTGTCCGAATAACACCTAGACCTCACAGATATTTGAGAACACTTGGTTTCATTGCACGCAGATTAAGTTTATGTTACGCTCACTTCCACCTCCTCAAATCGGAAAACACGAGAAGTATGCGTAATTTCAAAGCTAATTATTTTTGTGATTTTCGAAAATTGATTGCAAATTTTTTTGATAAAAAACTTAAAGGCTATTCAAGCTATAGGCTATATTATAGATTGTGAATGAAGAAGTATATCGATATACGAAATTCAGCTCTTGGTATGTTTTAGAATTTTTCGTATATTAATTTGATGCATTAAATTATAAAGCTTAAGTTTTCTTTTAGTATATCAATTCAGTATATTTCTATGAAAATACCGATTACACCCGACTGCTGCTTTCAAATTAGGGTATCGCTGCGGCTAGCATTTGAACTAGCTTTGCAAGTCTTTTAAACTTTGTTTCAATCCACCCCTTTCTTAAGTCTATTGTTCTTGTGCTTTGGCAAATATTCTTTGTGCTTTGTTCTGGGCCTGTGATAAAGGGCATTGCAAAACTCCCTTCGAGTGATCTTATGTATAAAGTGGAAAGAAGAGGGCACCAAGCACAATATTGTGTTTGCGTATGACACACGCAATATGCCCTTGAATTATTCATAGATTTCATTCATGCACAACTCAAGCAAAACAAACCCAAGTACTACAATATATATGTACTGCACATATGTGCATATGTATATGTGCTATATATGTAAGAGTTTATGTGTTTATAAGTGCGTTTTGAATACGACATTTCTCGCCAAACCAAAACAATAATATTGTACATACATACGTAACACATATGCATATTGTAGTTGTAGCTAAGACGCGATAGTTTTGCGATAAGCCAAGTCGATGACGATGACGAGGGCGACGCCGGCGCAGAATTCCAAAGGCCAATAGCCGCTGATATATGTATATAAAATATATGCACACATTGGGAGGGGGCGAGTGGGGTGCTGGGGGACTTTCCCTTTTTGTGTACACAGAAGCGATCATGTGCGCTCCGCTTTGTTTGTGCGCGCGTAGCTTGAATGTTTCTTCTGCTCGTAGTATCTGTGAGATACAAAATGTATTTACTTATGGCCCCCCTCTGTCTCTCTCTTGTTATTTGTTCTTGCCCAGGCCTTGCAACGCAAACTGCGCGACGCGGAAACCGCAAAGACTGCAGAAGACGAACAACAATTGCAGCTGCAACAACTACAACAATTGCAACTTGAATTACAAGAGCATCAGCAGCTGGAGGAGAATGTGCTGGAACTGACGCCGCCAGCAACGCCACCGACTCCAGTACCGCCCACTTCGCCCACAAGCAGCGTCGCCAGCAGCATTGACTTGAAGTTGGTAAGCAAACATCAACAAGAACACAGTACACCAACAACAATAAAGTCAACAAGCATCAACTTATGTAATCACAATTGGCGACCTCCTTTTCAACGTATTCCCACTCATCCACTCTCCACTCTCCGCTCTCTTTCTCAATTTCAGCGCACGCGTCGAGAACTCGAGCGTAATCGCGAATTCGTCTGCTCTTTATTGCTCGCCTATGAGCGCAATGAGAAACTCTGGAATCCCAAGCATCCCGACTACAAATACAATGCCAAGCGCAGTGTTTACGGTGAATTGGCGGCACCGCTTGAAGCGGTCTTCCAAATACCGCTGACTGGTGCCGAGATCTTTGCCGTGCTCAAGGAACTACGTGGACGCTATCGACGCGAGCTGAGCAAGCTCAACACGTTGGGCGCCAAGTACAAGTCGCGACTTTGGTTCTTTGAAAAGATGCATTTCCTGCGCGGCGTCATCGAGCACAAACGCGCTGAAAGGGAGGCTAAGGTAGGTCAGAAAGCAAACCATTTCTATACCTAAAGTAATCCCTTTTTAATGCGTTTGCAGAGCGAGTTGACAGAAAGCGAAAAGTCCAGTGAGACGGACAACGAGTCGACCACAAAGTCGCCGCAATTTCGCGAGGTGCTCAGCTGCATCATTGACGCCTTTCGACGGCAAGAGAGTCTGTGGAATCCCAAGCACTTTGACTACAATAACTGCTGCAAGAAGGAGCTTTATCGTGAGATCTCCGCCGAGCTGCTCGAGGAGCTGAACTATGAGATGAGTGGTGAGGAGTGCTACAAGGAGATCCAGAAGTTGCGCACACGCTATCGCAAGGAACTGCGCATGGTGATCAAGCACAAGGGATTGTATCTGCCCAAGCTCTGGTGCTACGATGAGCTGGAGTTTTTGCACAAAATACTGCAGGAGCAGATCTTCAACAAGATCAGCAAGGTAAGTGTCTGTTCATCATTGAAGTTATTCTTCTATTAATTGTTTCATAATCTTGCAGAAAAAAGGCGTGGTGGAGACGAATCAGAAGACCAAATTCATCGACGCCAACTGCATCAGCTTCAGCAGTCAAGAGGATCAGCTGCAGTTTGTGGAAATTTATCGCAACTATCCAGCTCTGTGGGATGTGGATCATCCTGACTTTCGCTCCAATGCCTATCGCAATCAGGCGTTGAGTCAAATGCTGGAAGAGCTAAACACAACATTTCAATGTGCCTCTACTTCAGCTCAGCTGGAGAAAACGCTGTTTGAGTTACGCAAAGATTTCTCAGCACAGAAAAGGAAAATTCTAACGAATGCCGCTGGCTCTTCTAGCATTTCACTGCTGCATGCCAAGCTCGGGGAATATCTCGACCAGAACATTGGTCCCTTTCGCTGTGGAGTATGCAATGAGCTGATCAAGACCTGTGATCAGTATAAAGTGCATCGAGCTGGCCACGATGGCACACAGCCATTTATTTGCACACTGTGCGGCAAGGGATTCCAGATGCCATGCAACCTGACGGTGCACATTCGTCGCCATCGTCGCGACTTTCCCTATGCCTGCGAGCAGTGCGACAAGCGTTTTGCCACATCCACCGAGGTGGCTATCCATATGCGCACACACACCGGGGAACGTCCCTACATCTGTGATCTGTGTGGCAAGTCGTTTAAGACGTGGTCATTCTTCGACATCCATCGGCGGACGCATCTCAATCAGTCAACGTTCCATTGCCCCATCTGCGATAAAGGTTTCTATGAGAAGAATCGCTTTACCGATCACATGAATGCCCATCTCAACATACGCAAGCATTTGTGCACCGTTTGTGGCAAGACCTTTACCACATATGGCAATCTGAAGAAGCACACCGAACTCCATCTGGCCGTGAAGAAGTACAAGTGTGCAGCTTGTGGCAAACGCTTTGCCCAGTTCGCCAGTTTGCGTTGGCATCGAAAACGTGAGCACAACACCGAACAAAAGGAGGAGGAAGAACACGTCGTCGCTGAGGTGGAGTCATAAAATACAGATGATTTATTGGCCTCGTACTTAAAGAGAGTTAATCACTGTAACGCGTGTACTTATCACAACGTGCAAATATCAATAGAGCAACCTATGAACAGTTATATTTAAGCCCTACTTCATGTCCAGTAAGAAACTGTTGACTCACATAAACAGCTGCTGTATTTCTTCGCCTAATCGCTAATCAAACGCTTAATTCATCGTTAAATAATTGATGTTATAAATTAAGTAGTTTTATGGCCCACTGGCGAGTTCAATTGAAATACTCGTACGCGTATAACCGATAAGATTTACAATACACATATTGAAAATGATAACCTCTTAAGTGACCAACAGCAACAATAAACCCAAAACACTTTTATTTTGCGATCTCATTTTATATTCATAAGGTAATTAAGTAGCAAATTTAAAATTAATAAACACAATTTTAGTATTATCAAATTTGTTTCAATTTCACTTTAAATAACATATGCTCTTCCTATGGGATGAGAAAGCTATTGTCACGGTTGATTGCGAATAATCTTTAAGCTCATTTTATTAAAAATTTAATTTATTACCAAACACTCGACTACGAGCTACCCTGTCAAATATAATTTATTCTTTAGTAGGTGAAAAAAAGCCAATGTCCAGCACTTATGCCAAATCTTACCTTAAATCAGGTTTTATCATCTGCCGAAATAGCTCAGTTGGGAGAGCGTTAGACTGAAGATCTAAAGGTCCCCGGTTCAATCCCGGGTTTCGGCATATCACTTTTTTATAATTTTTTTAAATATGATTATTATTATTTTTACAGTGCGAATGATTTTATGGGGCACAAAGTTTTCAAATGGTGATTTGTCATGCATATTTTTTTGTGATTACATTTCTAAAAAAATATGTTAGTCATTAAAAATAGTCTAAGAGCGAATTCCCGGACGCAATTGTGGTAATCCACAAGACTCTCTTTGGAAAATATTTCAGCTTGGTGTATATACTCTATTAATACTCTATTTTTCGATTTACCCAATAAAAATGTTTACGAGATTAGAAGTGATAAATGATGTACTATTTAAACTCTCGTTACATATCTTTTTGTGTGCCGCAGAATTATGCGGAAAATGCACTGAATTCGATTTCGCTAATTTGCTGCAATAAAAGCGGAAAATTAATTGCAGCATTGAGCACAATGGCAAGCGCAATGCAATGAACTGTAACAAACTTAATAGCAAATAAAGTGAAGAGCGAATTGCACACAAAAACAAATAACAAACAAATAAGTAATGGGCAAAGATAAATAAGCAAAAACAAAAACAAATGCAATGAGAATGGAATTGGGATTGAGATTGTGAGCGGGATTGGGATTGAGAGAGGGGCTTATCTCTCAATGTAGATATCAAACAAGCGCCGACTAATTGACAGTTCTCTCTCAGTTTATAAATATTTATGAATACGCATATATATTTCTTTATTAAAATGAATTGATAGCCATTCTTTTATATTTATTCTAAGACTGCTTTGGCCGTATCAACATTTCCACAGACTTGAGAGACTGGTAGCTATACCAACGTTCCCAAAAGATACCTTGCTCATCATCGGTTTGCCTCTTAAAATACTTTCCATTGAGGTTGCTAAAAGTAGATCAAATTTATAATCAAATTTTGTATTTTACTTTCTTTGGCTTACCTTCGGGAGCAGAAGTCATACCACCAGGCACCATGGTGATGTTCAGCGCAATTCATGTGAGTAAACTCATCGTGGTCCCTATCATAAGTCGAGAATTTCATTTTATCATGAGTTCGCAATGCATCGCTGGCGTCGCCATGATAATGACCTAGCAATTTCAACTCGTAGCCCTCCGCCTCGTTTCCGATTACGAAGTCCTCATATAGCGCATATCGGTTGGTGCCATTAAAAAGTCTCAACGAGACGTAAAGCTCGTGGGGCTGAAATGTTGTCAGTCTATGCAGCTTTTCCAGACCAATAAAGAACTCGCCAGTTAGTTTGCCAAATCCTTTGCGATACTCATCCCAGTTGCGATAAAAGTCCACAGATCCATCCAATCGTCGCTGTATAACCGTCCAGCCAGCTCCGGCTACAGTAGAACCATCGCATGGCACAAGAAACGGTCGAAAATCGGGCAATTGTATCAAATGTATCCCAAATGACTTTCCGTGTGGTAGACAACTGTCGGTTGCCGCCTCCCAATCGGCCAGTAAATCATCTTTTCTTTCCTTAAGCCTTGCCTCCAAGTAGAGCACTCTTTGCTTAAGATCTCTTATTGTTGCCGTGTTGGTTGCATTTAGCTTTTTATATATACTCATGAAATGTTGCTTGCGTTTCAGTCTCGTCTCAATAATACTTGAATTTATTCTTAAATTCTTGATGAGTGCATCCTTTTCATTTAAAACGGTAGCGAAAGAAACATTTTGAGCATTACAAGCATCTGACAGTTCCTGATACTTTTTCATGTGATCCTCTTCAGTTTTATTAAGCGATTGCAATTGATCAATTTCGTGCTCTTTCTCATTTATAGCCACTGCATTTTCTGCCAATTTGGTCATGTAAACATCCAAGAGGTCGTTGAGATCATCTTTAGTGATGCTGATTGTCTTGCGTTGCTCTATTTGAAATTCAGCCAACTTGGGCTTCGGTGTCACCGTCTGATTAAAAATTGGAAGAGCTGTTGTGTTTTGGCAATTGTTTGTTTTATTTTTCGTATCTATAACACAATCTTTAACTGGATCCTTTTTCTTCACACTAGAAACAGCTGCCTTGCCTTGCAAAGTCCATGGAATAATTAACAGCAGCATTATCATAATGAAAAAGCTTTCCTTTTCCATATTTATTTATATAAATTTCACAAACGAATTAAATCACTGGCAGTTTGAAACGATACTAAACTACGAGCTTTAAGCAAATGCACTTTTTATAGCATTCATTATTCAGGAAGTGCTATTGAGCTTAGCTCTGGCACTTGAATGATAAGGAGTTAGCAAGTAATAGTGACACGTGCACTTGAGATTTTGATTCAGATTCAGCTGCTATAAGATTTAAGGCCGTAGCTCAAATCTACTTTATACATAATGGCCAACGACACTAGATAAGAATCTGTAATTCGATAATGAAGAATGATTTTTTTTAAATATATATTTAAACATAACTTATTATAAATAATAATAAAAACACTAATTTAAAATTACGTTTACATATTAATAACCATGGATTGATTTTACAAAAAAGGGTAGCGCGAGTTTCAAATTTTGAATTAATGCGCTCTAGTCTCGAGTTGGCAGTTCCATTTCTTGTCGTAATTTCTTGTATGTATCGTCATCCCGCTCCCACACATTCGCCAACAGCTATTTAAGTATACAGAATTTTTCTAAAAGAAAGTTGTGCGTGTTTGAGCTCCCGTAAAATATTTAAATATTTGGCAAATAAAGGCATTAAACAATACAAAAAATATTAAAAAAGTTACTAAACAAGTTCAGCTATATCGTATTCAACAAATTATATTCAAGAACTAAATACAATACAGCAAATATTTATCCAAGTGAACCCCTTCCACTGCTAAGCACGACTCAAACCAGTTTTCTTCAACCAAAAGTGACTTTCCCAATTTCGTTGGTTCAAACAAAGCGCATACGTCAGCAAGTGCAGTCGTGTTCTCTAATAAGTGCAAGAAAATATATAAATATATCAACAATTAATAACTAAAAATACAATTTACATATTGATTAACTTAATCGAACCTGAAACATCAATTAAAATCATGGAATTTGTGTTAAAAAAGCAACTTAAAAATTCATATGAAAGAGGTCAGAACAATGGGCACAAAGGGTGCTCCGCTGGCCAAAACAGCGCAGCGACTGCAGCAAAGACTTGATAGTGTTGGTGTGCATTTGTCAGTGCGTGGTCTAAACAGCAGCAGAGCTGCAGCGCAGTCGGCGTCGAAATTTTTCTCTACATGAGAGCTGCACTCGGTACGAATGCAATTTGAGTGTACAAAGAAAACGAGTCTTTCTTCGTTTGGGAAACCATTAATGAAGGGTGTGTATAAGCATATGTATGTGTGTGTGTATTTTTAGACTCCCTTTTTCTGTTTATCTGTTGTTTGCATTCCTCCTTAAGTTCTTTATCTCTGTCGTCTGCACATTTTACATGTACATACGAAAATGTCTGACTAATGGATTGATTTTTCTTCTTGCCTTGCAGTCATGGCTGACCTCACTAAGACTCGACTTCGTTGTGAAACTTTTCGAAATCAATGGGAGCTGCGGTAAGTGAACTTTAACCTCTATTTGGGTCACGCCAGATGTTGAAAGCACTTTTATTCATTTAATACATAAATAGGTTGATTTCTCTACCGATTGTGAACTCGCTAAATTATATGTTAAAGTTTAGATATATATCAAAGTTAGTATTTTTCTTATATTATTTTTTATGTTTGGCGGAAAATAATTTGCAAGAAATATTCGATATTAATACATATAAAAATAAATGTTGTTTAACAGTTTCAAATATCCCAATTATAAATGTGATAAATATTTATCATATCTTGTTTTCCGTGTGCATGGCAAATTTTTCTAAACATGATCCTATGTGAATTTGTGACCAGCTGCAATTATAACAGAAGTTCGTAACAAATGTATATTATATTTCAGATCAATAAACTTGGAAACCTATTTATCAGAATGTGCGACGGTAGTAATGACTGATAGGGGACTGGATGTGAAAGTGAGCTGAGGCTGGCAGGATTTGGTATTTATGACTACTATTCTACTTGCTACAAAGCATCGCTAACGACCCACCAAAAAAAATGCCACCAAAAACCACACATAACTAAGTATATCCCAGGCGACGTACAAAACGTGTATCATGAATTCCATTTTGACTTTGTATATACATATCTGTATCAATATGTCCCCATATCTAGTGAGTAAGTGTCTTTGCAGATCAATCTCATCAACCAAAAACCAAACCAAACCAAACTACAACAAATCAACGCAGCGCTAATTAATCATTTTCTCTATAAATTCCCCCACCCATATAAACATCAATCTATACCAAAATATTTATTATGTGTTTACATTAAACTCATGTGAAAATTGAAACCTTTGCAGCGCCCAAATATCAGACTGCCTACGCATGCGAAGGTAAGAAACTCACCATCGAGTGTGATCCCGGCGACATCATCAATCTGATACGAGCCAACTATGGACGCTTCTCAATCACCATTTGCAATGATCACGGCAACGTGGAGTGGAGCGTTAATTGCATGTTTCCAAAGAGTCTCACCGTGCTGAATTCCAGGTAAAAATCAAAAGTGTAGAGTAAGTAGTATTCAGATATTTTATGCATTGATTCCTTGCCCTGCAGATGTGCTCATAAGCAGAGCTGTAGTGTTCTGGCGGCCACCAGCATGTTCGGTGATCCCTGTCCAGGCACACACAAGTACTTAGAGGCGCATTATCAATGCATTTCGGCGGCACAGACATCCACGACAACAAATCGGCCCAGTCCACCGCCCTGGGTGCTCAACAATGGGCCACCCATCTTCGGCAATGGCAGCGGTCTCATACAGCCACCAGCACCGCCGCCGCGTCTGCCCACGCTGCCGGGCGTTGTGGGCATTCATGGCATCAATGCCATGCAGCCCACGCATGCCACGCCCAGCAGCAGCACAGCTGCGCTGCCTGGCGGACGGCTGAAGGGAGTTACGAGCACCACAACCAAGCATCCTGGTGGTCGGCACGATGGATTGCCGCCACCACCACAGTTGCATCATCATCATCATCACACGGAGGAGACAACACCCACCAAGCCCAGCAGCAGCGGCAGCTCGAGTAATGTCACAGCTCCGTCGAACACACGCATACTCACCGGCGTTGGTGGCTCAGGCACCGATGATGGCACGCTTTTGACCACCAAGAGTTCGCCCAATCGCACGCCCGGCACAGCAGCCAGTGCGACGAATGGCAGTCTCAATTTGGGAGCCGGTGGCAGTGGTAGCGTCGTGCGCACCATAAATAACATTAATCTGAATGCAGCCGGCATGGCGGGCACCGACGACGAGTCCAAGTTGTTCTGTGGTCCAACGCATGCGCGAAATCTTTTCTGGAACATCACGAGAGTGGGTGATGTCAATGTGCAGCCTTGTCCTGGCGGTGCTGCTGGCATTGCCAAGTGGCGCTGTGTGCTAATGAAGCGACTGCCCGATGCGGGCTACGATGAGTATGATGATGATGTGCCTGTTGTTAGCAGCACAACTTCCTTGCCGCCAAATGCTGGTGTCGATTGCGTGCAGAACAGCAGCAATTGTGATCCACCTGTGAGCATGGCGCACAAGGTGAATCAGAATCAACGACTGCGTAACTTTGAACCCACATGGCATCCCATGACACCGGATTTGACGCAATGCCGCAGTCTCTGGCTAAACAGCCTAGAGATGCGTGTCAATCAACGTGACTCCTCGTTGATTTCCATTGCCAACGATCTGTCGGAGGTAACCAGCAGTAAGACGTTGTATGGCGGCGATATGCTGGTCACCACAAAGATCATTCAAACCATGTCGGAGAAGATGTTCCACGACAAGGAAACATTCCCAGATCAGCGACAACGCGAGGCAATCATCATGGAGTTGCTGCATGGCGTTGTTAAAACTGGCTCCAATTTACTAGACGAATCACAGCTCTCTTCGTGGCTGGATCTCAATCAAGAGGATCAAATGCGCGTCGCTACCTCGTTACTAACTGGACTCGAATACAACGCTTTCCTCTTAGCCGACACGATCATTCGTGAGCGCAATGTGGTGCAAAAGGTCAAAAATATATGTAAGTATAATCTTATTTAATCTCTTATATTTAAAATTCGTTAAATTGAGTCTTCATTTAGGCTATACATTGTATGTTTAGCTATTCACTCAGTAAAAACAAAGTGTTTTATTTATACAATATATGTGCATTCATTTACACTTTTTGTCATTTTTTAGTACTCTCTGTGCGCGTCTTGGAAACAAAAACGATACAAGGCAACGTAGTTTTTCCGGACTCCGATCAGTGGCCTCTCAGCTCGGATCGCATTGAGTTGCCGCGCACTGCGCTCATCGAGAACAGCGAAGGCGGTTTAGTGCGCATTGTATTTGCTGCCTTCGATCGACTTGAATCAATATTAAAACCCAGCTATGATCACTTTGACTTGAAGAGTGCACGCAGCTATGGTGAGTTGAGAGTTAAGCTATTAGTTTGTATTATTATTTAAATTCTCCTTCACTTTGTAGTGCGCAACACAGCTATTTTGTCGAATGACAGCGATGCAGCTGGTGGCGAAATGCAGCAACGCATTCGCATACTCAACAGCAAGGTGATCTCTGCCAGTCTGGGCAAAGGTCGTCACATTCAGCTGTCACAACCCATCACACTTGTGCTAAAGCACTTGAAAACCGAGAATGTTAGCAATCCCACCTGCGTATTTTGGAACTACATTGACCAGTAATTATACCGATATGAAACATTTCAATTTGTAAAACTGCTAACATTGAAATTATCTTACAGTGCTTGGTCTGCCAATGGCTGCAGCCTGGAGTCGACGAATCGCACGCACAGCGTCTGCAGTTGCAATCATTTGACCAATTTTGCCATCCTTATGGACGTGGTCGATGAGCATCAGCATTCGCTTTTTTACTATGTTTGATGGCAACATGCGAATTTTTATCTACATCAGCGTGGCAATTTGTGTGATTTTCATCATCATTGCGCTGCTCACACTAAAGCTCTTCAATGGCGTCTTCGTTAAGGTAAGAAACGCAAACTCCACGCAGCTGCCGCATCAGCGTGCGGGCAGCAGCAGGCGCCAGCAGAATAACATACGCGATCAGACACACGAATCTCTGACATTGACCACGCCAACTGGTCCCAATAATAGCCACAGCAACAACAACAATATGCAACAGCATACGAATTTTATACAGCACAATTCCATACGCAATTCGCATCGCAACAATTTGAATTACAATTTGCAGCAACAGTTGCAACAGCAGCAACAACAACAGCAAGTTGTCGCTGCTGCTGCGGCTGCTGTTGTGCTCTCGCATAGTCATAACAACAACAACAATATGAATCAACAACAACGTGGCATGCAAATGAACAATCTCAATTTGAACTTACATCCACATGGCACACAATCAGCGACAGCTACGGCAACAGCAGCTGCAACAAATACAACAACAGCAGCTGCTGCTGCGGCGGCTGCATCGATTGCCGCTGCGTTGCAGCAACATGCAGCACATGTGGGTGCCGCAGCTGCCAATGCTGCGAATGCGGCTAGCAACAACTTGAACATTAGCCACAATTATTTGCAAGCGCGTCAACAGTCACAACAACATCATCAACAACAACAGCAGCAACAGCAGTTGCAGTTGCAGCAGCAACACCAGCACGCTCAGCATCCGCAGCACAATCACAATCTGAATGTGAGCGATGGCGACGCGAACAACATTATTATGCAGGCCAATATGGATGATCTGCAGTATAAGTGGTGGTGGTGGTGAAAACAATAAGAAAATATAGACAAGTGTAGGCATATATAGGCTAGGATATATAGTTAACAAGACAATATGTCTGTTACTTTTTAGGCTAAAGATCTAGGCACATTAATAGTGTTTTTTTTAGGCTAGATAGCTATTTAATTGAAGATCGCTTATGCGACATTCTGCACATGTGATATAATCTATAAGTAACTCAAATTGTAAATGTTAACTCCACTAACACGTCTCCACACCTAACTCTACCCGTACCCAACTCTAGTTAGTTAACTAGACTTAGTTATTGTCGTAGAAATAAGTTTAGCGCATTTTCCTTAATTAAATTGGAAGCACTCACTAACTAAAATCCAAAATAACAATAATAATAATATTCATCATAGTTTTTCGGCAATTTGTGAGTGCTCCCAATTATCATCATTTAACAATTGATTTATTATTTGTATGTGCATTTCATTGTCTAACATCAACTAACTTTAAAATGATTCATATTATTTAATGCATTTTGTGTTCTCTTGTCATTTGTTTTTCGTAATTTTCTTTATGCGTGTGTAATTAATATTAATTTTAATAAAAACAAAACGAACAAATGTTTCTAATTCTTCCTTGTAAATGTTTGCATTTTGTGTTTATTCATTTCGTAGTATATGATTTGTATATGATTAGTAGTTGCTTGTTTCGTGTCTTGTTCTACATTCATGTTCATTTATATATGCGCTAAATTTGTTGTATTAGTCTTTATTTACAAATATCTTTCGACATTTTCACCACCAAACCACCAAAATTATTGTAAACTAAATTAAGCTGCAGACAGTATCAATTGTTAACTATTATTAATTGTCGCTGTTATTCTGCTCGTGTTTCGAATCTCAATTTTTGTACGAATGTTTCCTCATTTTCCACTTTTCTCTCTCCCTTTCTCTTTTTCTCCAATCACTCTCTCTCTATCTGTTTCTGCAGTCTGCACGCACCTCGATTTATAGCAGCATTTACATTTGCCTGCTGGCCATTGAGCTGCTCTTTCTGCTGGGAATCGAACAGACCGAAACAAGCATATTTTGTGGGTTCATTACCGTCTTTCTCCACTGTGCCATTCTCTCTGGCACCGCCTGGTTCTGCTATGAAGGTAAGCTTGGGTCGGCGGGGCTTCATCTGCTTTTGGCGCAGCCTTGTAACTTGTGTCTCTCCAACCTGAATCATGTAGCTTTCCACTCGTACTCGACCCTCACATCGGATGAGCTGTTACTGGAGGTGGATCAGACGCCAAAAGTGAACTGCTATTATCTATTGTCCTACGGCCTCTCACTCAGCGTGGTGGCAATTTCGTTGGTCATCAATCCCAGCACGTATACCCAAAACGATTACTGTGTCCTCATGGAAGCCAACGCTCTGTTCTATGCCACGTTTGTGGCGCCCATTTTACTCTTCTTTGTGGTAGGTTAAAAAGAAATACGTTTGTCATTAGCATTGCCTATATTTTGAATTTACCAACAGGCGGCTATAAGTTATACCTTCTTATCGTGGATCATCATGCGCCGCAAGAGTCGCACTGCTCTCAAGACCAAGGAGCACACACGGTTAGCCAATGTTCGGTACGTCGATTTGCAGCTTTAATTCCATCTTCAATCTGTGCTTACATTTATCTCTCATTTATTTAGCTTTGACATACGTTGCTCCTTTGTGTTCCTGCTGCTGCTGAGTGCCGTCTGGGTCTGTGCCTATTTCTATTTGCGAGGCGCCAAACTCGACGAGGATGTGGCCGGTATCTATGGCTACTGCTTCGTGTGCTTCAACACGCTGCTGGGTCTCTACATCTTTGTGTTCCATTGCATACAGAACGAGAAGATACGTCGCGAATACCGCAAGTATGTGCGACAGCATGCCTGGCTGCCCAAGTGCTTGCGCTGCTCTAAGACTTCGATTTCATCGGGCATCGTGACAGGCAATGGTGGTCCTGGTATTGGCGGCACTGCTGCCAACTCCGCTGGTTCGCTTTCCAAGTCGAAATCCAAGCTGCCTCTGGGCACAAGTGATGAGGGTCGCGACGAACAAGAGCAGCAGCAACAACACGAATTGCCAGCCACCGAAGATGCCATCATCATGGGCGCCAGCTCTGACTGTGAATTGAATGAGGCGCAGCAACGTCGAACGCTCAAGAGCGGACTTTTAACGGGCAGCTTGCAACCAGCTCCCGTTGGTTCTGTTGTTCTAGAGAGGGGAACTCTTCGCTCGGCTGGCATTGCCAGTGTTGGTCATGCCTCACCCACCAGCTCGGCTGGCTCCACGCATCTCATCTTTGCACATAAGCAACAACAACAGCAGATGCAACAACAACCAGGCGAAGCATACTATCATCAACCGGATTATTATAGCTGGAAACAGGCGCCACAGTCGCAGCGGGAATACTACAACAATGCTAGCGGCACAATGGGTACAGGTGTCGGTGGAGGAGTCGGAGGCGCATCACCGCAGCAAGCGCATGAGGTGTTCTATTGGACACAAAAGCACAACAATCAGCATGGGAAGAAGAAACGTGGTGGAGGTGGCGCCGTGCCCGCTTCACCCAGTGGATCGTTGCACAGCCGCGCTACAGCCGCATCGCAAGTGTTGCTCTACCCATCGTATAAGAAGACCAGCGGCATGAAGCAAACACCACCAGGACAGCAAGCCTATCCACATTATGCCGAGGCATTGGATCCGCCCAATGCTGCCTACTATCAGCAACAGCTACAGCAGCAGCAACAACTGCGCCAGCAACGTCAGCAGCAGCAGCAACAACAGTTGTCCTCGGATGAGGAACAGGCTGAACAGCATGCGCATCTGTTGCACTTGCAGCATCAGCAGCGTCGCGCTGGCGGACAACAATTGCCAGCACCGCCGCCGCATATGGCGCAGTATCAGCAGGAGTTGATGGCGCAACAACAGCGCCAGCAGCAACAGCAGCAGCAGCAGTATAGAAATAAGCATTCCAACTGTGATCTTAGCCAGCAGAACATGGGCTTAGGCATGACCATGGGCATGGGCATGGGCGATGCCTACTACAATCAAGGCGGCGATGGAGGGCCCGTTTATGAGGAGATTTTGAGTAATCGCAACTCGGACGCCCAACACTACGAAGTGGGTGACTTCGATGTGGATGAGGTGTACAACAACAGCGTTGGCACGGGCGTCTTTAACAATATGCGTGCCGCTGTTGTTGCCGGTGGCAGTCGCTATGGTGGCAGCCTCAGTGGTGGCAGCGTTTCCTCCAGAAATAAACAACAACAGCACCAACAACATCTGCAGCAGCAGCAACAGAAGCAACCAGCACGTCGCTGTGCCGCCGATGATGATGATGACGACGATGATGATGAGTACGATGATGAGGTGACGGCAGCGGATCAACTGCACGACAGCGTCTGTGATGATGAGGATAATGAGAGCGATCTCGATGATGATACGCATGGACTGCCGCCCCAAAGTGATGAGCGCATGCGTCGCCTAATGGCGCTCCAGGACGAGGATTTTAAACGGCGGTTTCAGTAAGTTCCTTTAATTCTCTCTTCATTTTAAATTGCTTACTTAAAATTATGTTCGTTTATTTACAGGCGCCAACAACGCAAGAATGGCATGCCCATAGATTATGGTGCGTCATCGCAGTCCGCTGCAGCAGCCCATCAGGAGCACAATAATGCGGTTTTTGGGGTTAGCGGCGGCGTTGGTGAGGGCTCCATGCGTGGCGCATACCGGCAACAACAGCAGCAGCAGCTGAATGCCAAGTCACCGAGCGCACGCTTGGCGGTAAATGAGCTATTTGGTCACGGTAATGCCGGACCGCCGCTGCCACCGGCCAATCAGCAGACGCCAGCACAAAAGCGTCAGCAGCTTCAAAAATTATCACCACAGTCCACAACATCATCGTCGTCGCACACATCGCACAGTAATCCGCAACACGCTCCTCCTGCACACCACCTTCAGAGCCAGCATCATCCTCATCATCAACAGCAGCCGGCACGCCACTTATCGGCCATGCTGGATGAGAATAATACGGTACGCTGCTATCTGGAGCCGTTGGCCAAGTAAGACAAAAACGGAATAGATGGATGCATGGCAGGAAGGCAGAGAGCCGATTGTCGTCTTAGGCAAAAATTGTAGCTTAGGTTTAGCTATAACCTCTAGTATTAGTCATTAGTCGAAATATGGAGCATTGTGTGAAACAACATGCTGTCATGTCATGCTATACGTGCAGTGATTCGAGAATCCCAAAACTTTATATATGTATATGTAACTCAATTAGACCTTAGGCTAAAAACCAACAAACCAACCAACCAAGGCAACCAATGCGGAGCAAGCTAAACACAATATGCAAATGGAATGGATATTGATATTCAAATTGATAATGGTATTGATATTGATATTGTCGAAGCTCTCAATTTATACCAACCCAAGCAACTCGATATATATAAATGTATGTACTGTATGTATATGAATAATGTAATACTAATACTATGTAATGTATAACGTATGTGAAGCGCATACATGTCACCCACATGCCATTTTTAAGTAGTTTACCAATAACTATGCATAAATTATAAGATCTGAGAACTGTATGTAAATGATATATATATATATTATATTTAGAGCGAGGAGCATTATATATATTTTATATAATTTATAAGGCGACTATTGTTTATTTAATGATGCTTTCTCTACACCGATTAAGAACTTAAGCTTGAGATTTGTTTCGAATAGCATGAAACCAAAACCTTTATCCCAAAACAATGCTTTTGCAAAGTGCTGTAAATGAAGCCAAGATGTGAAGGCTTTTCAGCCAGCCTTGTCCCAAGATTACGAAACAAATCTTATACGCATTGTTTTTTAATTTTTATTTCCTGATTGCATTTGTATGCCATTTGTTATTGCATTTCTTTGGAACGACCGTACTTTAAGAGAACCAGCAAAGCATTTCAAGTGTACATTTTCAAGAATATGCTTTAAGCACAGATAACGTATATAGGACATTTATTTTGTACTTTATTTTTTTGAAATAAAGAGCATTAGAAGATCGCTTTATTATATGTACGAGACAAACAAATGTTATTGCTATATATAAATGTCTTTAGAAATACTTCTTAGCATCAACAGACATGCTAAACATCTCCTCTCCAAAATGGAAGGAAATCCGTAACAGTAACATATACCTACTTATATAGCAAAAGAAAAAAGATTTCAACCAAACCTCACTTGTTAACTAGGAACTAACTGTAAAACTCTTTAAACTAGCTAACACAAACAAAACTGAACTATCGAGAGACACCTTTAATTCCCTAAATAGCTCTAGAGAATTTCCACGCAAGTGTACAAAAACCAAATAAAGACAACTAAAATTAAAGTGCAAAAACATAATAACACTAAATATTTCGTATCTACCATGCGAAAGTAATCATTAACTAACTATGAACTGCCTGCACAGCTCATCCACCCGCAGTCCCCGACCCAACTCCCTCTGCATGAACACAAATTATAATTAATAGTTTAACAAATGCCTATTTCAAAAGCCAATTAGAACACAGCAAATGAGAAACAAAACTAATTATGAGCACCAATACACCGAAAATTACTTCTAAATCACAAGCTGCTCCTAATTTTTATAAAATGAAACCAAGCGAAACACAAAAAAAAAAGAAAAACGTAAATTTACTAACAGCATTAAATTTAAATAATAGGTGTAAATGAATGAATTGCAAAATGGAATAGGGCGGTAGAGCATTACTGCAGTTAGGGCAAATCACATGGTAAAGCTAAATGAAGAGAAACTAAATAAAAGAATCTATATAAAAACTGAAATATTGAATGTATAGTGTTGCGCCTCCTAGTACTTTACATACATATATTGAACAAGAAAATATATATAGCTGATATAAGTATATATGTAAATGTATATTTATGATTATAATGCGAAAACAAAGCAAATGCCGATATCTACAAAACTTCTTTTTTGTCTCTACATGTTTACTTTTGGATGAAAATGTAACAATTACATTAAAATAGCAAAGATGAGATCAACTCAAACAGTATGGAATAAAAATGTTAATGTACACAATTTTTCTAATTAAGACAAATAAACAAATTACAAAAAAAATGCATTTCAACTCAAGCGTTATTTTTGGTAGTATCTCGCCCGGGATTTTCAAATTTACACCTTAATTATTTATCGATATCGATAACTTGTAGGCCTAGGCATTTTACTTGCGACAACCCTAACATCTGGGACTTGTCGATGCGTGACGTCACATAAATTTAGTCACAACAATTTAGCAAAACAATGGCCGAGTTTCAATGGCCATGGGAGTATACATTTCCACCGTTTTTCACGTAAATAACCAAATCAATTACAAAAGATGTATACTAATTATAAATTATTACTTGCAGCCTGCAGACACACGATGAAACACGCCAGCAACAGCTAAAAGTCTGGTCGGACCTCTTTCTCAAATACCTCAAACATACAAATCAATTTTTGCTTGGCATCAACGATCAAAACTTGCCATTATTTTGTAATGAATCGATCAAGCGTCGCCTGTCGTCAGAGCTAATCTTGCTTATTCTGGAGCATCTACAAAGCACTGGACATGCAGCGCCACTAGACAAGAGGCGTCAGGAATGGCAGGTGTACTGGTACACATTGGAAGAGTATGGAAACATGGTCTATGACTGGATTCAGGAAACGGGACAAACGAATAGCATATGCACCCTATACGAAATAGCTTTGGGAGAAAGTACCACACAACTGGATTTCCACGGCGTGGACGAAGCTGTTCTACTCAAGGCTTTGCGTCTGCTGGAGGAAAAAGGAAAATGTGAGCTGATTGAAATGGATGGCAGTCACGGTGTAAAGTTTTTCTAATTTCATGGTAGAATTTACATAGATTTAAATACAACCCGTCTCGTATTCCTGTGTAAAAATTCTTATTGTAAAACAAAAATTAAAAATAATATTTATATGCATTTGTTATCATATAAAAATAATTTATCGATATCTTATTAGTTCGATTAACGATTTGGTATACAAAATAGCCAAATGCAGTTTATTTTGCAGCGGTAACACTAAACATAGGCAACTCTACAAACTTTGTTTTTATTTACGGCCGCCAATTTTATTTTAGTTTTGAAAGAATTACACAATGGTGGGTAATGTGCGCTTATTTAAGACACTTATTTAAGCTGGTTACCATTGCAATTTCAGAGCGTTGACGACTTAGTGCGCGACCAAGCCCGTCTACTGAACATGCAGAGTGTATTGCAGCATGCGGCAATCGCTTCAATCACATGCACTGGACCCCGGAGTCTCGGCCCTGATCGAAAACCATTGCGCTTGGAGATTAAACAGGATGTGCTTCCAGTTCTGCCAGTGCACAAAGTAGTGACAGAAGTTGACAAGACGCCGCCGGGCATAGAACTGATTGAGACAAGTGTATTTCCCAATGCCAATATCATTAATGCGAGCATTGTGAAGCGCGAACTGGCCGAGGAATGTAAGCGTAGCGTCAAGCTACAGCTGCAGGAGATTAAGGAGCGACAACAGAGTGCTCTTAATGGACAGCATGCGCTGCAGCGGCAGGCAGAGCAAAATCAGTTCTACGCGAACAGTCGCGTGCAACGCAAGGAGAATGACAAACTGCTACAACAACAGGCGGAACAGCTGGCCAAAAGCGAGCTGGAGGCACAACAAAGAGAACAGCAGGCACTACTCAAGCGAAATAACCAAAAGCTACTGCTGCTAACCATTGAAGCCGTCTCGTGTTGTCACAGTCGCTTCTGCGGCAAATACGAGAAGGTGGCGCAACTACTGCTCACCCTGGATACAGAAAGTGTCCAGGCATGTGCGGCTATTAATCAAGAGCTTCGCGAACTGGCGCAACAGTTCGATCAGCTAGTTGGCAAACTTAAGTGCGGTACTTCTGAGGCCCTCGAATTGAACAGCATATTCACAGCGGAACAATATTGCCAGAAACTGGACAAGTTGGAGGTGAAACTGCATCAGCAACTGACGGAACAGGAGCAGCAGCAGCTTATCAAGGCCAAGCAGCAGGCGGAGGAAAAAGAAAAGGAGCGACTGCTGCTTTTAGAGCAACAACGGCAGAAGAAACAAGAGGAGCAGCAACAACAAGAGCAGAAGCATCAGAAGGAGCTGGAAGCGCTGCTCAAGGCAGCACCAAAGCCAGAGGAAGCTCAGCAGCCAGCGGAGACGTCAACACCAAGTGCGGCAGCGCCAGCAGCAGCACCACCAACAGCTGCCACTGCAACTGCAACAAGTGGCATCTCTACCAGTTATGTGCATCCCACACGCTTGGCTTTCTACAATGAAATCAATGCGCTGTACCAGAGCAAAGTGGACGCAGTGAAACCACTGCAAACGGACGAGGCTTGGAAAAAGTATCGCACCAATTGTCAACGCACCATCAATGTGCCATTAAATGCCATCACGGCCAGCAGTCCACAACATCTCACCACGAATTTTGACAAGCTGTACAATTTCTTTGCCGGTCAGCCGGTGAGAACTATGGACGGCAGCAACATAACCATCAATGATCATCCCTTGGCACGAGACTATTGCATACTGCTGATGGCCAAGAAGTTTGTTAGTCAAACGGACACCGCCATTTCCAGTAATCCACAAGCAGCTTTCCCCTTTGCCTCGGTGATCAACACATTCTGGAAACTGTTGCCAGATTTTGGCAAAATCTTTCTGGCCTACATGTACAAGGAGTCACCGTATCTGGTGCCATATGTTATACCACAACAACCAGATCAGACTCCCGAGCAATACCTCAAAACAATGGGCTATCGACTGTCGGAAAACAATGAACTGGAGAAACCGGACATGTTCCTCAAACGTCAAACAGGCATTGCTCGTCTCTATGCGGCTGTCATCATGACGCCCAGCCGAAAGATAGATGGTCCTGCGCAATGCTTTGGCCTGGACGAAGCTTGGCGTTGGTTGACACACATAACGTTTGTGAAGCCATTACCCGACATTTGCGCCACAATGATCATGGAGATGCTGCAGACACTCGGCTTTGAGCTGTGGCGTGCCTATGGAACGAACTTTCTGAAGCTTTTGGTCTACATCCAGACTGTGTACATTCCGCAGCTGGCGGCGTATGATGAGGGTGGACCCAAGACACGTCTGGAGATGTTGCTATCGAAATTTCTACGTGAACGTCAGATTCCACAAGCTGTGGGTGTGTTGCCACCAGGCTTTTGGTAGATTAATAATTTAACTAGAATAAAGTAAACGTGGGAATTGAATTCAAAGATAAGCATTTGAATTTCAAATTGTCTAAAGTCTTTTCAAATAGTTTTAGTCTACAATACAAAATTTCCTGTTAATATATTTTATCGTTTAACAAAAAAGAATATGGTTCGACATACTAGAAAGAAAGATAACTTCTTAAAAGGCATAAATTACAAAAATTGCAGCTTGCGCTATTGTCGCAATCCATTCTTGATTTTCTTGCAACACTTTCGTAAAGTCGACGCAAATTCGGATGATCCATTGTCCGCCTACGAGAGCAGTGCGGTGGCTGGATCTCTTTGGAAATATTTGTCAGACAAGCAGAAGGAGCCTTATATTCATGTTGCACGAAAGTTTAATCAATTTTATAACTCGCGAGCTCGCAAAATAGAATACATTTTGGATCGAGCAAGAACACTTGCATGCGGAACGGAAATTCATGAAGCTGTTCAAATATGTCGACGCGTCAATCGTTGGAATGAGCATGCTATGGATAAGATATTTGCGAAAGGAGATCCACTTGAATGTATCTGAATAACGTATCCCAAACTTGACAATCGCTTGATCTTGGGCATATGTGTTAACTTATTTAGCTAATAAATGTATTAAATCGTATTTTGTTCTGTTAAAATTTCTCAATTATCGTGAACTGACGAAGGCTCTTAGCATTTTTAAGCCACAATTTTATTGATCGAAAGTTGCTAAAGGCAAAAATCATTTTATGAACGTTATGCAATTGAATATCAAACTATAACAAAGCATTATTAGTTGCTCTTCTCGTTGAACTCTCCTCATTCATCATCATCATCGTCATCGTCAAGATCTAAATCATCCAATTCGCCTGCCAAATCCAAGTCGGTAAACAAATCTTTGTTAATCGCGGGCGCACTGTCGACAGAGCTGGTTGCTGCAGCCGCTGCATCCTCGGCTGCAGCAGTTTTGGCTGCTTCTTCGGCCTGATCAAGTAATCTTGTGCTGGATGCCACAGTGCCAGAGCCATCAACCTCTTGAGCGGCCAACGAGAGTGCGGCCAAATCGAGCTCTTTAAATTCAACGACATTTTCATCATCATCATCCTCACGGTTGTAGATATCGAAAGCAGCATCGCCCTCCTCCATGGGTCCATCGTCGACCAGATCAGGATTGAAGCTGAACATTTCACGACCAGAGATGCCAAATTGTTTGCCCTTGCTAAAGTCGCTCTTCTTGCGTTCCTCTTCGGCGGCCAGCTTCGCCTTCTTTTCCTGCAGTTTGCGCTTCTTCCAAGCGAGGAAGGACTCTAACGTGACGCGTGTCTGATTGGGACCCAATGCAGCACGCTCCTTCTCAATCAGATCGACCAGCGAAATCTCCGTTGGTTTATCCTCCTTCTTCTTGTCGCGCTTGAGCACATAGCCAGGAGGCAACGCATGGCGATAGATGCACTTCTCCCCGTTGGGACACTCCCAGAACCAGCCGTATTTGGACTTCTCCACAGCTTCCAGGAAGTATTTGCAAATCTGTGTGAGCAATTTGATTAATAAATAAGTTGTAAATGGAAAAGATTAATTTTCTTTACAATTTCCGTAGTTGGGCGTCGCTTTTCAGCCGAGTGCTTCTTGTCCACCACCTCCTTCAGCTTGGCATCGTCCCAGTTGGTCATGGGATCATCTTCGCTGTCACGCATATCCACATACATCGAACGTTTCTCCACCTTGTTCTCCAGCGAGAGATCGTGCGAGAATTTGCACTTGTCTCCCTTGGTGCAAGTTCCCTGTTTGAAGAATGCACAGACCACCGACTTGGGATCCGTGCCCTTCTCCACCTTTTGCCCCTGCACCGGCTTGAAGATCATGGCCAATTCACGCTGATCGGCCAACTTCTTCTCCTTCTCCTCCTTGCGCTTGTCGCCATCTGCTCGTGGATGATGTCCGCCGGCCTGCACTTGTTTCTGGACTTGCTGTATGAACTTCTGTTGCTTGTTGCCTTTCTTGTTCTTTAGACCAAAAGTTTTATCCTGTCAAGATTTGTAAAATTGTTTCATAAATTTGTTGTTGACGTTGTACATTTGTCTAGAGGCAAGTTTTTGTCGTGGTTCCTGCATTGAGGTTATGTTGGACAGGGGCAATGCCACTGAAGACAATTGCAATTTTTGTTTACCTCAATGACTTTCTCCTTCTTCTTTTGCTCCGTCTTTTTTGCTAGGAGCAGGCGCCTTTTTTGGTGGCATATTGCTGCAACAACAAATTTAACAAACTGAAAGTAAAATCCGAGAGTGCACAGCTATTTGTTATAAATTATAGCTGGATCATAGAGATGGACACATCGATGTCACTATCGATGCTTATCAAATTTTTGTTAACATCGATTTCTTATTACAATCATCAATGTTTTATAGCAGCTAAATAATATAATTATTATTACATGAATTAGGTTTTTAAGACAAAACCTTAAAAAAATCCGTTGTTTTAAATTATTTCTGAATAAGGAATCAAAATCTTCTCTAACTTTAAATCAATGAAACGTTGTAATAAATAAATGTATCGATATTTCAGATACACCCTGTGCTAACTCGATATGGTTTTTTTATTTACACATCTGGCAGCGCTTGAGAGATTAACTTTTTGGTATATGCATATTGAACGTACCAAACGACCGTTACTCGATTTTTAATCCCACAATTTTTACTAGAAATCTAGGAGGAGATTACTCGAATATATGTATGTGTCTTTAAAAGGATTATATCCGTGATTTGCTTAGCTTGGTCACACTTTGAAAAAAGGATTTTAGAAAGGATGGCGGTCGATAATATTTGTTGAAAAAAACAGACAACAAAAAGCTTAGTAATTTAAAAGGTGTAAACTTTTTCCCCTTCTTTATTTTCCGTTTTTTTTTGGGGTAAGAATTATTAATAAATTATATAAGCACACTGAATAAATCAGAAAAGTAGTTTAGCGTTCAAAACAAAAAAAGATTGGTTCAGTTGTGTAGGTAAATAAACAAAATATGTTAGTTTAACATAATCGGATTAGCTAGTGCAAAATCCATCAACTCTTTCCCTAGCCCGCTGTATGCGATGTGACAGAGCCATAAATAATTACATGGGCATGTCCATTTGAACATATGTTTGTACTTGCACACATGTTTGATTTTTATTTATTTATTATGGTTGCGTCTGTCCGCTTTTTATTACGAGTATGTATTTTGAAATGTATGTATGTGTATACCCACTTCAGCGCACATGTTCAAGTTGTACATATTTCAATTATCTTCTCAGCATATCTCTCTCTCCCCTTCATAGCCAATACTGAATTTGTTTTCAAAGGTCTTTTCACTCACACTCGCATACACGCACATGTGCTCGCTCTTCGTGGGTGGCCTTTAATTCGTCGCTGCATCATGGGTGGTCTATCGCTGTGTAGCTGTGTGTGCTAGTGTGTGTGGCTCTCTCTCTATCACCATCTCTGTCTGCCTCTGCTTTTGACTGAGAGCGAGGGCTATGTGCGTGTAGTGTGTGTGTGTGAGTGCCCCCATTGATCATTTTCTTGTTCGTTTGATAATGCGTGACGCTTTCATATGTATAGCCCTTTCGCTCGCACTAATTTATGCTTTGCGGTAGACATTTTGATCCTTCTGCGTCTTTTTATTCGAGCATAAAATTAGCAATTATTTGTGTGTGTGTTTTTTTTTATTGGCTTTTTAAGTGTGCGTTGCGACCCGGCTTCTGGGCGCCCTCAGATCATGATGCGATCTGTGTGTGGTCTGAAATTACGAGTTTAGCTTTTATTCGAAAACACAAACAACAACAGAGCACAGAAAAAAGCATTCTTATTCGCCATTGGAGCATTTTGATTTTCTTTTTTCTAGGAAGAATTGTGTGCAAAATCGTTAAACATGTTTTTATGGGGCGCTTTATGGTTGTGCTTTTGTTTCTTTTAAATATCAAGCAAAAGACTTCTATAGAAATTGGCTTAGCATGGGAACTAAAATGGTTTTTTTGTTATTGTTTTTTTGGGGTAACGCGCAGCGCATAGGCAAATTTTTACTGTAGCGTCAACAATTTACAAATTTAAATATGCCCGCCAGCAGTTGTTAAAATTATGACAAGCAACAGAAGCAGCAGCAGCAGCAACAGCAATAAATGTTGTTGGCAACACAAGAAAACCGTTTCACATGCAATGTTGCCAACAATTATTTGTGTTGTTGACAGCAAGACAGATAACGCAGCAGCAACCATTTGCATCAAAGAGAAGGGAAGGAGGAGGCCAACAACAGCAGCAGCAATATTGTTGTTGTGAGTTTGCGGTTGCTGCTGCTGCGGTTGCTGCTGCTGTATAATTTACAGCGTGAAAGATCAAAAACAAGGCGCAACAAAGATGAGCAGCCGCAGCCGCAAACAGCGGCAACATGTTGCCAATGCTTCGCTTCTGACAAGTTAGTCCACAAAACTGAAGAACTGAAGAGCGGCTGTTGCTGCTGCGGTTGCTGCTGCTGCTGCAACTTGGCTGCGATCTCTTGGTGGTCTCTGCTGCCAATAACCCGCTGTATGTTGTCTGTTTGCCAGCCATCTTCAAGTGCAGTTGCTGTTGCTGTTGTTGCTGCTGCTGTCAATCTTTGGCGAAGGCAAATGTTGCTACTGTTTTCTTATTGTTGTGCGAGTGTGTTTGTGTGCAAAAGAGAGAGAAAGAGAGAGAGGGAGGGAGACACACATGCAGCAACAGCAGCTTATAATTGCATATAGCGCCAGTTGCAGTTCCGGTCGGTTGAGTTTTTCCCTGTTCAACTGCATGTTGTTGCTGTTCTCCTTGTTGTTGTTGTTGCTGTTGCACGCGCTTTCTTTTTTGCGGCGCCGCCACAGTCTGCCTGTGTGTGAGTGTGTTTGTTTGTATGTGATTGGTGAATGGCATGTTGCCACCCAAGTTGCCAACTGTGCCTTGGTTGGCCGCTTCGACTTAATAGCCGCTTTCATTGGCCGAAGCTTGAACATTCAATCAGAAGACCACACACAGAGCGCAACTTCGTGTTGCCCGTTGCCGGTTGCCGACGCAGCCAGCGTCGCAGTCGCTAGCGGCAGCGGCAGCGACATCGAAATCGTTTATGCAACAACTCAAAGCAAAGCCCCAAAACGGTAGCCATTCTTAATTACAACAACAATACAACAACACAAGAACAACAACAACAACTTCAGTGAGATGAGCATTCAATGCTGGGCCCATTAAGATAAATCGGAAACGGATATCGCTAATGAAAAATTTCCATATTTATGTGGCGATAAAAATGCTACAACAGCAATAACAACAACCTAAATTGTGTGTTGCTCGTTGCTCGCGGCTGGCTGCTCGTTGCCCACCAACAACGACAACTTGGGCGGCCAAAGCTTTATGTGTGTTTTTTTTTTATTTTCGTTTTTCGTATGTGTCTAATTGTTTTTGTTGTTTATAGTTTTCGAAATATTTATTGATACGCGTATGTGTGTCGTTCCATTTGTTTGATGAAATTTAATAAGCTAACCTTAATAATGGCATGATCAAGTTTATTCATAGTTTATACCCTGCACTACATGATAGTGGGTATTATGTTGTTATGAAGGAAAGCCTATTACAGAACTTATTAAAATTTAAGTACAAATTTCAAAAGCTTGCAATAAAACTTCTAAGTTGTTTTTAATAAACTTTAAATTTGAAGTGGATTTTAATAGCAGAGCACAGCTTCATAATAAGTTGTGAAAACAATAAATTTTAAATTTGGTATTTTCCCGTTTAGTCAAAGCGAACTACATATAACGAAAAGATTCTTTAAACTTGAGTAAATGAGAAATTTAGTAGGCTGAATGAGGCTTTTCAATCAAGTAAAGATATAATAGATATAAAGCTTTATATACCTAAAATCCCAATTCATTATGTCCGTATCTTTATTTATTTTATAGCTAAAATACTTTAATTTAATTAATCGTTGAACTGGAAATGTATATATTTATCATAATTCTATAACTCAATTAAATTTTTAAAGTATCTATAATAAGCTCAAGTGTAGTAATGTTCTAGGTATAAGTTTATTAAATTTACTTAATATCTTAAAACAAAATTTCATAATTCATTAACTATGTTAAATACTTAAGATTGTAATTTATTCATTTCTTCTATTTATTTTAAATTTCAAATAGTAATTTATATAACTAAGAATTCCTAGCTTATAATAGAATGGCTAGAAAACAAATAAATAAACCTATATTAAATTCTTTGCTTATAAAACCTTATACAATATTTTTTAAATTTTATGTTATTTTAATAGTTTAAACTTTTTGGTATTTATCAAAAGTAATCTATTGATATTTTTTCCTGTTACTTTAATTCATTATAGAATTATGTATATATTCAAACAGGGTATTTCTTCGTTCTGAATTAATCCTTTTGACGCTTTATACTTAAGTAGATTAATTGCTTGCAGTGCACTGAGCAATAGCTAAATCAGTATTTGAATTGGAAATGGTGGAATGGGCATGTTAATGGGCAATGTTGCCCATTTTGAGGATCGAACAGCAATACGATACAATTGTTTGGGATCATGAAATTGGCTGGACGCCCAAAAACAAAATAAAACAAAATTGAAATGAAATCAATAAAGCTGAAAACAAATTTGAAATCAAACAGAAAACAGAATGGGTTGCCCATAGAAAATTAGCTATTGCTTGCGCGTATAATATAAAGAAATATTTTCAAAAATTATTTTTCTTAATGGCAAGCGACGCGACTCGATTCACGAGGCGAGTATGGAGAGCACCGACCACCAACGACGAAGACGACGCAGAGATGGGGCCGCCATCAGCGACGCCATAATAAATGATTGATCGAACTAACTCTGTGTGTGTGTGTGTGTGTGTGTGTGAGGGAATCTTTCTCTATGTGTGTGTGTTGGGGATTGCTTTGCGGCGTTGGCGGTGCCGTTTGATTGATGCGCTTTTGGTGCTGCGTCTGTGACGGCGGCTCGGATTTATATTTTTTCACGCACTTGGCTCATGTTGTCAGTGCTGTTGCTCTTGTTGTTGTAGTTTCTCGTTGTTGTTGCTGTTGTTGTTGTTTTTGGCATCTTTATGCTTCAACACAACTGTCAAAAGATTTGCCCACAGCAACGGGCAACTGGCAACCAGCAACATCAACCAGCAACCAGCAACAACATCAGCAGCCTCAACATCAACTTCGTTGTTCTGCGCTGTGTTTGCAACATGCTGTGATTTTTATCGCCGTCACACACGTCGTGTGTGGTCTCCAGCCAACCCAATCCAATGTCCATGTCCAGTTCCACTTCAAGTTCCCTGTTCCTCTCTGTGTGCGTCGCTGTCTCTTTCTCTCTCTGTCTTGGATTTGGGATTCGACTTTAAATTGAATTGAAATTGGTATCGAGGATTGCTCGTGTTTCATGGCAATCGAAGCCGAAGTCGAAGATGCCAATGCTCAATGGCCATAATTAATTGGTCTGTTAACTTTATGTGAGCATTAAGACAGCGTATAACTTAAGTTCGGCTCAAAAGATATAGCCAAGAACGTCCTGCAAAGTATTTTGAAGCAGTTGTCATACGCAAAATTTCACAGACCAATTGACCTTGCCATAAATCTGTCAGGGGCAAACAACAAACTCCAAATATCCAAACGGTCATCTTGTTAATGGGCAACGTCAACAGCTATAAAGAAGAGAAGCATATACGAAGAGAATTTAGAGAAGAAGAAGAAGAAGAATAGATGGCAAACTCAAAGAGGTCACAACAGTCGACACGGCCATTAAAAGCGAGTCCAATGATTTTCCCTGAAATCATTGCACATGGAATACGAATACGAGCACATGCAAAGGTCACAGCCAGACACACACACAGACACACACTCGTACACACTCGCATTGGAGTAAACAAACAACACGTGCTATTTATAGGGAAAACGGGCAGTCAACTACTTTGTTACTTGCAACTGGCCCTTGATGATATATGAGCTGGTGGTCGCTCAGTTTACACGGCTCGTTGCCATTTGCATGTCAACAACAATAAGCAAGACTGTAGCGTATTGGAAAAGTTGGCATGACGGGTTCTGTGGGTAAATAAAAACCATATGGGGTCAGATGCAGATGCAATACCAACTGCAACTGTTTATCACATGTTGGTAATACGGAAATTGGGAAAATGGTATTTCTATAAATGATCATTGATCGTTGAAACCATATTGATTCAAATAATGTATTTGACAGTATATTAAGGGATTCATAACTATTAGATTCTATTATAAATAGATTTCTTTCATAAAATATGAAAGATTATGGAAATGTTTTATTTACATTCCCTTCATAAGAATATTATTGTTGATTTTTCTTGTTTTTTGTACAAAAGAAAATTACTTTATTTGAATATTTGCAATAATTTCCTAACCTCAATGTTTAGGCGGTATTAGCTTTTTAGAAATGTTGTATTCGTGAGGCCTTCTTAAAAAATAATAACTGATTTCTTATAGAAGAACCCTATGAAAATATTAAAGAATTATACGTTTAATACACTAGTAATTAAATTGGGGTATAAAATATGTCTTTGAAGAAATAAAATATAATTATACTGATTTTTATAGAAGACCTTCAAAAAATGAATGAAAATTATTTATTTATTTAAAAGGTTAGTTATAATTAAAATTAACACTAACGCTATTGGTAAAGTAATGGCAGCGAAGGCCTTCAGCTGAATGAAAATTAAACGTTTCATATATTAGTAATAATATTAAGTAAGTATTATTTACATTATATATTATTTGCAAAAAAGTATTTTTGTTGAAAAAAAACAAAAAAATTAATCCTTAACTTTCTTAGAATATTTGTAATAATTTCCTGTAGTTTTTTCAGGTGTTCTACAGTTATTTAAAATGGTGTATTCGAGGGACCTTCTTAAATAATAATAACTGAACTCTTAAAAGAACCCTTTAAAAAAATTAAAGAAATTTTACGTTTAATATATTAGTAATTAAATTGGGTAATAAAATATGTCCTTGAAATAAAATATATGATTATACTGAATTCTTATAGAAGATTTTAAAAAATGAAAGAAAATTAAACGTTTCATATATTAGTAATTAAATTAAAAAAAAAAAAAAAAAAAATAATGCTTAACTTTCTTAGAATATTTGTAATAATTTCCTAATCTCGTTGTTTAGTTGTTTTCAAATGTTCTAAATTTTGTGTAAAATGGTGTAATCGTGTGGTCTGCTTAAAGAGGAATAACAGGATTCTTATAGAAGAACTCAGTGAAAAAATGAAAGCAAAATATACGTTTAAATGTTTAACATGTTAGTAATTGAATTGTGTAATAAAATATGTCCTTGAAGAAATTAAATATAATTATACTATTAATATGTTAGTAATGATATTAGAATAGTTCAAATACAATATAAAATAAATATTTTACAACAATTTTTTTAATAATTTCACCATTGGAATAAATAAATATCGTTGATTGATTTTCTACAAAATAAGTTGTTGTAAAAATGAAAGTAAATAATATTTACATTCAATGGGTGTTAATTGTACCCAAATCATCGCAGTATTATTTGTCATCCACATAATAATTAAGTTATTTATTATCTCTCAGGTTTGAAATGTTTAAATATTCTAAATTCTATTCTATTCAACCTCAAGAACAAATAGCTAAACACGACCACAAGTTTTAGGCATAGTTTAATAAACTTTACTATCCACTATTTAACCAATAAATGTAATAAAGCTATTAAATGATTCGGTAAACTTATAAACATTGATTATGCTGTGATTAGTTGTTTGATCTGCTCAGTATAGAAAAAAACTACACACAAATGTTTACCAATTTGCATTTTCCAGCATTGAATTCACCTTTTGCATGCTGCGTGTTGGCAGCGCTGTTTAAATTTCGCTTTTCTTCATGCTCAATTCGTATTATTGATGATTGCTCAATCACACGGCAACAACAGTTGCCACGCTGACAGCAGTGTGGGTTGGTTGCCTGCCCCCAGACGGTGGCCACTTGGTTTGGGGCATTCAAGTAACTCTCGCTCTTTGGGTCTGGCTGCCAAATTGGCCAGTTGCCTGCCTCGGACGCAGACCACCATGATCATTATTTCAAATTTAACGCAGCACGGTGGCAGTTTTGCCCGCCTGACATTTGTAGCAGCCCCTCTCAAGAGGAGGCCGAGGAGGAGGAGATCAAAGAGGGGGGCAGAGAGAGAGAGAGGAGGCAGACAGCGCCGCACGCGGTCCGCGGCTTAAGATCAAAGCAAGCGCCAAAATGAAAATTATTACAAAGTGATGTAGCATGACTAAATACAATTTTATGTAGGCATTTTCTCTCTCTCTCTCTCTTTCTTTTCTTCTGCTGTTGTTAGCTATATTTCTACACTCCATCAGCAGCAGAAAGTAAGCAAGAAGGAGTTCAAGTCGATGCTGGGGACGCATCAACTGATGCGGCTGTACAGGAGCCATAAAATGGAATTACACGCATTTACACAACCACAGCACAATCATCTCTCCTTCCCCCTCTCCTCTTACATCTTACATCTCTGTATGTGTGTGTGTGTCGGTGATAATGTCTAAATTTGGCCCAAATGGAGTTACCTGTAAAACTCATTTTGGTCACGATCGAAGGTGGCCGCTGCTAAGTGCCCCTGCCCATTATGACTTGAGTGTCATACATGAGTCATCTTTGCCAGTTCCACGTCTCATTCCCATTCCCATTCCCTCATCCTCATTCTCAGTTCTCAGTTCTTGGCGCGACAGCCGTTGATAATTGCCAAGCTGGTGACGACAATTCGCTCTCTCTCACTCTCTCTATCTCGCTGTTATGCGGGTGGCAATCCGTAACCGATTCGATAACAGTCTAAGGCTGTCGTTATGTCTCGTTTCCTGTTGTCCTCCGATTGGATTAACTGCGACCCCAGCTAAAGTTCTTCAGTCGTGGGAATGTATTAAAAACAACAAAGCACAACAGAACATGCAACCGCAAATTTATGTTACATCTATGGTTTTTAATGCCTCTGAAATCGGAAAATGTCTACGCAGTTCGTGACCCTAAACGCTTAGAGCTTTTTACGGGTAAAAGTGAAAATTTTATTACAATTCTAGAATGAATCATAACATAAGTTATAGCCAATTTTAATAAGATTCGGCAAGATTTTCTTTTAAGAATTGTGAATAGATCACATAGAAATAAGCTATTCTATATAATCTATTCTTTTTGTTTTTCAAAATCTTAAACTTAATTTTAATAAATAGTTATGGGAGATGAAATTATTATTTTTATCTAGAAATTATACAAAATCAATTTTAAATATTATGAATTGGATCATTAGTCATATTGACAGCACAGAAAATAGATCAAATTTCATTATGTTTTATATATTCTTTTTTTTACTATTATTTTAAATGGGATTAATATTCTTTTTAATTAAATGCAATATTATAAACATTTTTTCATTGATTTTTTTAGCTTCTCATTTTTGAGCTTACGGGTTTTCTCATATTGTGTATGAATATCATGAAATGTGTTGTTTTGGCAATGTTTTGTAGCTTGTATTAATTCAGCCTGTTACTAAATAATTAAAAAAAATAGGGTTTCTTAACTATATTTTTTTTTTTAGTCCTTGGCATTTTAACTAACTACAAACACTATGTTTTTATTTTGTACTAAATGTTAAGTTTTTTTTTGTCTTTGGAATATTTTCAGTTTTAGGCACATTCAGTATTGTTATTACTCTTTAGATTTTTTTTAGTATTATGCGCATTTAGTATTCATTTCAGTCTTTGGTATATTCTTAGAATCATGGACATTAGATATATTTGTGTATTTTAGTTATGTATTTTATTCAATTAAATAGTAGTTAAAATCATCTTTTAGTCATTTGATTTTATTCATTAAATTTAAACACAAAAATAAATTAGCCTTAAGTCTAGTAGACAAAAATTTATCAGTAAGAAGACTGAAAAGGTACCAAGTACTTGATCTCACCGATAGATAAATCCAACCAACTGAGAAAATTATATACATACATATATTATAGCAAGGCTCACTGTAAAACTGATTTTTCTGTTAATTATTGTTAATTATTATTAATATTAATCATACGACTTACTTTTTTTTTAAACAGACAGATTGTAAATAAAAGAAGAGAGAAAATAAAATATTAAAAGCTTAAAGAGTGGTTTAAATCAAGTTTATTGTATAATTCGTTTAGTAGCAAACGTATTTGTTTTGTAGAAATACTCTCACTCTCTTTTATGAAAGTATATACACTTCTACACTAAGCCTAAAGAAGACGCAATTGCTCCAAACTGAGTTTCACTTAATCCGCTTACACAGCTCACGGCTGCCCAGTTGAACCTTGTCCAATGTTGGTACTTGGACTCGTACTCAAAGCAGGGCTACTGATTTACACAAAGTTTGCAACCACACACACACACACACAGCAGACACACACCGATAGCGAAAGGAGAGTTGGCAAGACGGGAGCCAAGCCAAGTTCAAGTTGAAGTTGAAGTCCGATTGCAAGCCAGCCAAGATGATTGCACGTATAGTGGAACAAATTCATTGCATACGCGTCGATCTCAGGCAGCACCTTGTGAGCAATCAGCAAGTCGAAGTCGAAGTAGAAGTCAAATCCGACTGCTTAGATGAGCTACATGTGGATATAGCTTAATCGCATATACTTCAGCGTTTACAGGGTATGCAGAGAGTTCGTCAGTCGATCGGTTTGTTAGCCAGTCAACGCAGAAGGCGACTCCAAAAAGGAATTAAGTTGAAATGTTGATGGGTGTGGGGTAAATCGCTCTGGACTCTGCGGCTGCCACTGTTCTACGCTTAATGCTCCCCCTCCGCCACCGTCTCCGTCTCCCAACCAGTCTGTGCTCCCTTCCCTTCCCTTCCCTACCCTCTCCTTTCTCTTCGCCCTGCAGCTGTGCAGTTGGCAGCTCTGCCTTTTGAGTCTTCCTCCTTCGTTGCGATGAAATCAATAAATGTAAGCAACAACCGCACAGTATTTTGGGGCCAGCATATGTTGTGAAGAGAATATGTATGTATGTGTATGTATCTATGTATGCGATCTACAGCGATCCGGATGTTTGCATGTATGTCACTTGGCCCTGACTCTCGACTCTCAACTCTTGGCTGTCCAGCTTCTATCTATTCGTACGTAATATGTAGGTAGGTTAATTTTCAATTCACGGTGGTCCCTCATCGTCGTCCAGGTCCAATCTCAGTCCCGGTTTCGGCTTCGGCTTCGACTTCTGTCTTGTCTCTCTCTCTCTGTTTTTGCCTGTTGGTGGCCCCAAAAAGTTTCCGCTTTCAAATTGCCTGATCACTGCCTCTCTGTCTCTCTCTCTTGCTGTCTTTTTTGCACACAAAGTTTAAGTGGCCGTAATGTGTAAAGTGGGATTAACATTCGTCGACGGCTACCGTTGAAGCCTGTTGCAGTTGCCTTTTGATGTTGCTGTTGCAGTTGCAACTGGGAAAAGGAAACGCCACCTTGCCACAGCGATTCTCTTAGTTTAATTAAGCGCGTAATCATATTTACAGTAGCTGCAGGCGCTTTTTATGTGATTTATTGCATGACTTGCCACAAATTTGTGAATTTCTTTTTATTTACTTTTTACTTCTGCTTTGTTTATTTATTGCCCGAATCGTTTTTACCCCAAAAAGAAAAAACTTACGTTGAGTATTTGCTAAAGTAATTTAACTGTGTATAACGGAAGCTGCTGAAAACATTATGCCACTGATGACTTTAATGATATTTCAGAATCGGGCAAGAGAAGAGCGAAGCAATTTATGCAGACTTGGTAAATTATTATAGACAATTGAGTTAATTTGACTATCGCAATTGAAGACTTCTTCAAGTTAATTCATTTTCTAGCTAATTCGTTCAGATCAGCATTTCAATCTAAATATAAACAACTATAATTATTTGTAACATTTGTTTGCGATTACGATTAGTTTCTATTTAATTTAATCTGCGCAATTGAAATCGAAAATTTCGATACATCGTTCACTTAAGTATTAATTGAATCCAAAATATAAACAAATATATAAAAATTTAGATTTACTCAAATCACCAAATCAGAATTACGATTAATTAATTAGTGGCAATAAAATCTTTTTCATTTAACTCTATTTAGAAAACTTTTTTAGAATAATAGAATAATGCATTTAGAAAATGAACCTATTTTCTACATATTAAAAAAATCTTGAATAAAATGAAAACAGTGGGCTATTATATACCACACAAATACTAAAATATTCCGTAGGCCATATTTGGTATATCGTTGAAGCACTATATATTTTAACATACATAGGTGTCAAAATATACCAGATTGTCAGCCAAAGCCAAACAGAAGTATTTCTTGAACAATTTCTTCAAATTCTCAGGGATCATGAATAGTATAGTTACTATTATCTGTTCGAATTCACGAATCTAGCTTCAAAACAAGTAAGAAAGCTACAGTCGAGTGTACTCGACTGTGAGATACCCGCTACCCATTTTGAATAAAATAAATATAATTTGCTGTATTTTCTCAAAATATACCGAATATACTGCAAAAATACTAAAAATATACCAAATGGTATATTTGGTATATCGACATAGTACCGCATTCAAAATATACCATAGACGGCACAATATACCAGATTGTCAGCCAAAGCAACTAAGACCCCTAGTAAGTAGGCGTTTTTGCCCATACAAAAATATTTCTTTTATAACTTCGACAATTTTTATCTGATCGCAACCAAATTTTCAGAAATCATAACTACTATAGTAGTTATTATATATACCAAAATTCGGAACTCTAGCTTTAAAATTACGCTTGTTATTCGATTTTTTTGTTTTGCGGGGGCGGAAGTGGGCGTGGCAAAAATTTGAAACAAACTTGATCTGCGTGCAAACATAACAAATGTTGTCGAAAAAAAACTATAGCTCTATCTCTTATAGTCTCTGAGATCTAGGTGTTCATACGGACGGACGGACAGACACACAGACGGACAGACGGACAGACGGACATGGCTATATCGTCTCGGCTGTTGACGCTGATCAAGAATATATATACTTTATAGGGTCGGAGATGCCTCCTTCTACCTGTTACATACATTTCCTGCCGGCACAAAGTTATAATACCCTTCTACCCTATGGGTAGCGGGTATAATGACGCTTGTTATTAAATTTTTGTCCAGAGAAATAATCTTGATCTGTATGCAATCATTACAAGTCCTGTCAAAAATGATATTTACATATATAAAAATTAAAGCTCTCTCCCTCTCTCTCTCTTATAGTCTCTGAGATCCAGGTATTCATACGGACAGACAGGCAGACAGACAGACGGACTATATAGTCTCGCCTGTTTAAGCTGACAAATAATATGTTGTATAGTATGTACATATATACTTTCTGGTGCCTCTTTCTGCCTGTTATATAAATTTTCTGCAGGCATAGAGATAACTATAATATCCTTTTTTATTTTATAAAATATGATTATATTATATTATATGTATATTAAATCTAAATGGACAATACCAAGTATATTGATACCCACATAACCATTAGGTCTTTGTAAAGAATTTGTAAAGGAAAAATTATATAGAAAATCTTGATATTTGATTTTTACTCTGAAGCTCTGTTAACTTAAATGTAAATGTAAACAATTCATATTATTTACTACGTGTGATTATGTTTAATTCCTTTAAAATTATCAAGGTTTTGCTTCGTTCTTATATTTGATTAATTTCTAAACTAGTTCGTTTATTCGACTTCTGGCGAACGTTAATTTGTTAATAAATAAAGTTGTTTTCGGTTTCTTGGCTTACAGCTGTATTAAAAGCCCTCACGAAAAGACAACAAACTACAAAACAAAACACAGTCGACAAGTCAAATGATATTATCTAGCCATGGGGGAACATTCACAAAAAAAAAAAGATATACTGACTTGGACTCGAAGTTGGAGTTGGACTGAAGCTGAGGCTGAGGTTGTGTGGCATTATCTGCATAATCGCCGAGCATCAAGCAGCGACCACGATATGGGCTTTGGTTGGCAATCAAGACGACGACTGTTCGCTTGATGATGAACAGAAATAACCATTAAAGCCAACAAATTAATTCGTAGAAAAAGGTGTGAGAAAATTGAGTTGTCTTCCGTTGCTGCCGACAACACCGCACACAATCCAACATCGGGCCAAAATAATCAATTTGTTTCGCAGAATTGTTTCGGAAAACACAAATCGCTTTTACGAAATTACGGAAACTGTTGTAAGGAGAACCAGAGAACCAGAAACAGAAACAGAAAAGTGAGAGATGCGGTGGATAGAGACGTTTAACGAAGTCTTCTTGTCAGCGTCTTTGTGACAAAACAACAAAAACAGGTAGCGATTCTATATGCCACATTAACGCTCCCAAGAAATCTTCTTCTCTCTCTCTCTCTCTCTCTCTGTCTCTGACTTTGATCTGAGGCGCTTCTCGAATAAATTGACTTTTGCACTTGTGTAAAGCCAGCAAATTTTTACTCGACATGCGATCCACACACAAGATCACACAATGGGGGCTGCCCAAAATGAGATTAACGTCGAAGGTAACTTCGAAGGGTCAGAAACTAAAATTTTAATTATGCCTTTCTCGTTGTTGCTGTAGAAAGTGTGAGCCGTAGAACAATACATAAGGCTAAGAAGACAACAACAACAACGGCCACAGTAGCCTCTCTTTTGATGTCTTTCTTTCTGGCCCAGGCTCTATACAACTCAATTTGATGTGAGTCCTTTGCGTTAATGCCGCCGCCAAGCAATGTGCAACACCTGAGATCAACAAAACTCCGACTTCGTCTTCGTCTCAGGTTCGTCTTTTATAATCTACGGACAGTTGTGTAATTCTGGAACGGACCTTCGTTGCCTTTCCCTGTTACACGCAGCTGGAATTCAATTTGGTGAACAACAATAAAATGTCTTATTTAGGTTCGGTTATTAATGATGAGTTATGAGTTCGGACCTCCTTCGGCGTCCTGCCCATCATCATCATCATCATCATCATCATCATCGGCATTGGCATCTCGGTCATCATTATCGTGATCATGAGTAACATTGTTGCCACACGATGTCTTCCTGGAACATCAAAAAAGATTTGTCTTTATCGGCATCCAGTAAAATGTTTTTTATGTTTCGAAATTTGCGAATTGGTTATTCTAAAATGTAGTTTTTAATTTTATTTTTTCAATTGATGTATTTAAAATGTTGTTTCATTTTGTTATACAATCCAAAATGTATTTAAAATGTAATCCTTTGATTTGATATGTATGAGATATTAACATAATTGTTTCCTAATCTGTTCATATTATAAAATATAAAAGATTATAGTATAATTTTCAATAAAAATAATTGATGACTTATCTTTAGAAAAGTCTTGTTTTATTAAATCAACAAGTTCTTTTTATAAATCAAATGTAAGCCACTAAATATGGCAATAAAGTTGCATAACTCGAAAAAAGGAAGCTTTTCGACTAATAAAGAAATGTTTTAAATGTAAATAACATTGAATGATAAAGGTAGTGCAATAAATTATATGTTAAAACCTAAGGAATATAATTTTTAACATTCTTATATATTCCATTTGAAGTCTAGAGCGTTTCTTTCTTATTAATTTTTCAAAAAAAAATATGGACAGCTAAGATTACTTAAATAAAATACAAGTTAAAAACAGAGAAATATAGTTATTATAATTTTAGTAATACTTTCTCAAATATGGAGTGTCTCGTTTTCATGAAAACTTCAAAACTGATATGAACAAATAAGAATAGTTAAATAAATTGCAAGCAAACAACTGAAACAACTGAAATATAGTTTTTATAATAGTATTTGGAAAAGTATTCGTAGTAAAAAACTCTTTTCCAAACCAACCAGAAAATGTTTGCAATTCTGAAAATTTAATTAGAATACGTACTTCGAAAGAAAAGTGAAAAAAACATCGTTAAGCATTTGTCACTTCCTCGATTCAAAGGAAAAGTTGGGAGGGAGTTCTTCATTGGAAGTGGACGCCCACGCAATGTATGCATAGCCAAAGACAGTTTGTTGTGCGCTGTGTGTGTGTTGTTTGTTGTTGCCTTGTGACAAACGCAGATCATTACACACGAGTGCGACCAACTGCCAAGACAACAAATACGCTCGTCGAAGAGTCAAACAAACAAATAGATTCTCAAGATAGGCAAAGGCGAGGGGTTTGGGAACGTTGCCGGTTCCATGACAATGGAGTTTCGAGTTTTTTTTTTTGTCTTTTTTCCTAGTTTTTTTTTGAATAGATGCGCAGCCACAATATATTAAGAAAACTGTCAAAGCTGAATAGAACTTAAGAGGTTTAGCGCACTCTTAACGTTTATTTTTCTTTCTTTTGCCTCGCTATCCAGTTCTTTTCTTCTTACCAGTCACTTTTCTTTGCTGTGTGTCGTTTTTTTTTTTTTTTGTTGTTGTTGTTGTCTGTGTGATGCGAATAGAAAATGAGCACCTACCGCAGTCTCATCATCAACTACATATACGGCTATAAAGCCCGCATCGTCAGATCGATAAAGTTATTAACTGGCTGGCATCTGTGATAAATTGAGGCACGCAATGGGCCAATGAAGGCACTTCCGGTAGGTGCTGTGTTTAAGCTCATAAATAAAGCACCCCAGGCACTGGCGAAAATCGAACACTGCCCACGCAACACTTTGACCCCTGATTCGGGAATGGGAAAAGGGAGTGAGGGAGGTAGGCTTATCATACGTGTAGCGTCGTGTGCGGCCTGTGTGAGAGGACCAATTAAAATGTAACGGCGGGCGGCGAGCTAACAACTCAATACAATGTAAACAAATGATATACGGTCACAGGGAGAGAGAAAACGAGGAAGGAACGAGGTTCACCTCGGAGTTCAGATCCCAGGCCAGGTCTCAATTGAAATGTTGTTCGTTTGGTGCGCGCACCTTTTGGACGAACGCGACAGCGACAGGCCTCACAGCTGGACACGGTTTAGGCCCCGATCTCTCAGTCTTTCATTTCAAATGCCAGACTCGAAACTGGCTTTGCAACGCAGTCGTTTCAGTCGCAGCAAATCAATTTCAAAGAGATTCTCATTTGATTTGAGTTTGTCGAAAATAAGTAATAAAAACCTGGCCTACGCCTGTGGTTTGGCTGCATTCGAGATTCGAATGCATTCGTGTGGTCCACAGCCAAAGAGACACGAGATGCTATCGCCGTCGTAGATACGTCGAGCCAAACAAGTTGAGTTGTCAACGCAACTCCACAGGCAAGTGAAGTGTCGAATGAGTTATGGCCTCGAGGCATTTGCCTAATTGATCGTAGTACCATTATTAGCCCATGGGCAATGTCTTGCACTTGCCTGCGATCTCTGATTGCGCTTAATCGTATGCACAAATGGCCATAAAAAAATGCTATTCTTAAGATATAACATAAGAGTCGATCTATTAAATGTCTGTGTGGCTGGCGAATTTAATTGCAACATTTGTTTGTATATTTTATGAAGATCATCGAACCATTTAAATTTAATATCAATGTGTAAGCATTAGGTTATATTATTTATTTAATTTGATTTCTTTATAATTTCGATGTATTTTAAAGGTATTGCTAATAAGATAAATTTAATAAAGATTCAGAGCTATCCTTAGCAATTAGTTTTCTTATTAAATAGCTTTAACCCTAAGTATAGTATAAAATACGATACGTCTTATAAAAATAATACTCTCATATAAATACGACACAACAAAATTGTCAAGGATAATGAGAAAGTTATATAAGAGGTTTTTTGGATGGGAAATCATAATGTGGTTTATTTTCCATATGTACATATGTCTTACATAATTTTCAACTGATATTTAAATAAAAATAAAAATACTAATAAAACCTCAAATTTATTTGAAACACTTTTTCTTTATTGTAAAATCTAAAATAAACATTTTTCAATATTAAAAATTGGTTTAAATATATTTCCCACATTTCGAATTGAATAAAAATATTTCGAAATAAGTTTTAAAAGAAATTATTAAAAATTATATTTATATATTTTTAACACTTTTTATAACACTTTTTATTTAAAATTATATTTATATATTTTAAATTATTATTCACAATTTTAATAAAATTCTATTTGGTTTCAGTTTTAAAATTAAATTAGCAGAAGCTAGATCATACATCATATGAATTCATATCATATTCTGATGATAATATATCTACCTTGAGACTAGTTGGCTAACTTCAGTGCAATAACAAAGAGAGCTGGCATTTTTTGTTGTTTTTTTTAGTGTTCGCTGCACAAAACTCGTACTTATGAAGCAGTCCTTAAATTAAACAACATTGTATGCACAGCTCCATCAATTGCCACAAGACCAGAATAACAATCTGTGGCTATTGTTGTTGTTGTTGTTTTTTCAGTTGGTAACTGCCAAGGTAAAGTGAGCTTACTACACACACAAACATACACATACACACAGGCAATACTCGATCTTCGATCAAGCAATTGCTACTCTTATTACTTCACTTCATGCCGATAATAAAAAAAAAGAAAAAACAAGAGAAGAACGTTATGGGGCAGCAGTGAAAGGTAAGGACAGGATGAGAGGGGGGGAACTGGGGGGGGAGGAGGCACAACGACAGGCCACACCGAATACCTTCAAGCCGTAAATAAGCAACTCAATGAGTTGCACAGCCATAAGCCGAACGCCAGCGCACGTGCCTCATAAACCACGAGGCGAGTTGAGGCGAGTCGAGCAGAGCAGCGACTCAGAGATGGAGATGAAGACAGGAGACGGAGACGGGGACGGGGTCCGAATACGAGACCACCCAGGCGTCGATTTGTGCAGTCATTCCACGAATTCCAAGCCAAGCCAAACCAAGCTCTCTGAAAAGAAGACTGAGTAAGAGTCAGGCTCAACTGTGATTGCGGCTTTTGGCTTGAGGCCTGGCTGGCGAATTCTACAAAAGCAACAACAGGTAGAAAGAGATGACACGATGCCAGCCGAAAGCCCATTTCACATTTCACCAGCTTATGAGTAAGGCAACCAGTAAGAAAGCTACGTGCGAGTGTGCACGACTTTGAGATACCCGCTAAAAGCAAAACATTGCGGTACTATCATTTAAACATACCAATATACCAAATAATTCAGAAATTTAATACTCCGAAAAATACTGAAATGTAATAATTCGAAAAAAAAAATTCTGAAAATTGCCGAAATGTATTTGTTGTATATTTATACAATATAATACTAAAAAACAATGCACCAAAAAATAATGAAATATAATAAACCGAAAAAAATACTGAAACGTATCGAAATGTTTGTGGTATATTTATATAATATAATACTGAAATGTAATGTACCAAAAAAATACTGAAATATAATAAACCGAACAATACTGAAATCGACCTAAATGTACTTATAGTATATTGCGGTCAACAAATTGTTTGCCAGTACATATTTGTTGACCGCACCTGTTATATCAATATACTAAATATACATTTCGGTATATTTCAGTATTCTTGCAATACATAAATTTGGTATGTTTACGTGATAATACCGCACTATTTAGTTAATTGAAAATAGACAGCGGCACAGATAGAGAGACAGGCGGATAGACGGACATAGCCACACATGTATACTCAGATCTATAATATATAATATATAACATATCTCTTATGGGTTCGGAAAAACCTCTTTCTGTCTGTTACAGAGATAATACCCCACTGACCTATGGGTAGCGGGTATAAAAAAGTACGTTTTAGTATGCTGAGGATGTCGTTGTGAACGTTTGCGTCACGGGCAACTCTGGACTCAAGAGTTGGGTCTGGCTGCAGAGCCCGCCTGGCTTTATTGTCAAAGTCCAAATTATGCATGCGTCTCTAAAGATATGTTAATGTCTGTTGGTTATAGCTGACACAGCGCCCACGCAGCCGCATTGTCATGAAGAAGACGACGAAGACGACGGCGACGACGACGACGTCGTCACAAAACCAAATTAATTTGACAACCAACGCAAAACGCATGCGCCTTGAACATTATTTCAGCCTCTTTCCTTGCAACGCATCTCGCATCTTGCATCTTGTGTCTGCCTCTGCAACAGACAACAGGCAACAGACAACGTTACGTTGCAAGCTTATCGCCTTACATTTTTTTTATTGTATTTTATATCTATCTTAAGCTTGTTGTCGTCTTTTTGGGGACTCTGGATTTTATTGTTATCGTCCTCGCAGTCACATTAACACATGCGACTTGGAAATGGGTTATGCTTATTGCGATCAGCTTAACTGATGCTCGCTTTAGGCCTTCGATTCGAGAAGCGCACGTTAAGATGTTAAAGCACAGTTAAATTACCCATCTGAGCGCCTTAAACCAGAAGCAGTTTCATCGTTGCTCAGCCAGATCTAGATTTCGATATATATTGCACTATTAATAGTTAAATTGGAGTTGTCACTAAATGTTATAATATCGCTATAATGGAAAATGTTTAAAAACGTTTATTACTTGGCTCTTTTCTATGGGAAAAATAACTATGACAACTTATTTTTTTAATTATTTAAATTCCGAAATCTTGGTAAATTTATAGTATGTTTGTTATATTCTTACTATTACTCGCAACTGAACTGTTTCAAAATATTTTTTTTTATTTTTTTTAAGTTTGAATTTAGAATTTTTAGTTCTTTTTAATAACTGTATTTGTCTAGACTCTAGAGCCCTAAAAAGGTGTTATGGGGCTTGTTCATTATTAATATAACGCATTTGTAAAGCTTAGGTTATATCTTATTATTAGAAATAATTTTTACTTAAAAGAAATGAAAATATGCTAAAATACAAAAGATTGTTTTTTTTTTTATATTCTTTTAGTTGCCGTTAAATTCAATTTAAGAAGCTATTTTTTTTGCTAGAGTGCTAGTTACTATGTTATGTCTCTCTCTGTCAACTCTTTGATAGTTACTATCTGCTATGCATTACATTTATTTGGAAAAATTAATATTATAATACATTTTAGATGTAGTATACATAACATATAATGTAAAATTATGAGCTTTGACAGATTATACATAGTATGCTTTATTATTATTTATTTACTATTATTATATTAAGTATTATATGATCAAGAAAATGCTAAATTGAAAGTAATACATACAGAATTTATTTTTGCTGTGCCTTTATGTGTAATAATTTGAAATATTTATAACAATTAAAATATGTAATTAGTTAAAAAAGGAAAAATCTTATTAGAGTCTTTAATTTGAAGTTGTTTGAAGTTCGTCAGGATCCATAGCAATTTTCAATTATGAATTTTCTGTTTTAGTATTATTTTTTAACTTATAATTAGTAATGCTGCAAAAGGTAATCAACACATTTGTAAAGCTTGCAATTTGTTTACTTCACTTCAATGTGGTCTCTTGACTCGCTCTAGAAACCTGGCCAAGCATATCGGCTAATACCCACCTACAATGTTGTGGACCTCGCGACTTGCGACTCGTGGTCGCCGCTCGCTGGTCGACTGTCCAGGGCCACCCACATGCTGCTGGAGTCAAAAGCCTCAATTAGCGAGTGGAGCGGAGGCCACCCACAAAGCACTTTCCATTTGAGCAAACATAAGTCTAGTTGGGTTGGTTCGTTTGTTGGCGTTGTCGCCACGCGTAGGTTGCCAAATGATAACCAAAAAGCCATCGATCCGTCGAGCCGTCGGATTGGCTCAAGCATAACAACAACAACAGCAGCAGTAGCAGCAAAAGCGGCGGCCAAAACAACAACAACAACAACAACAGCAAGAGCAACAAAATCGACAACAACAAGCAGAACAGAGCGCATGACAGGACCACACAAGATGAAGACGAAGTCAAAGTCAAAGACGCTGGAAAGCCACACACAGGCAAAAGAGACAACCACTGAGCGGCGACTGGACGCTTGATTACATGAACAAACGAAGCGAAGCAGCCGGCGAATGACTGCGGCAGCGACGTCGACTGCGATGGCAACGGCGACGGCGACTGGAATCGGGCGTTTGTTGGACGTAGTCGGTTCGCGTAACCGCAAAAGCCGACGCCAAGATAACGAGTAAAAAAAAGAACAGAAAAAATAAGAGGGAGCAAGAACAACAACAACAACAACAACGACAACAAAAATAAGGAACGAAAGCCAACCACAAACAAATTTACCACACACGCCATCCACAGGTAAGGCAAAGCCAAGGAGCTGCTGGAGAATGGCGAAAGAAGATGGAGAGGGGAGGGGATGGCAGGGCCGCTGTGGCGGCGACTTGGGCGAGCCAGAGCCACACGTATTACCGGTGGCAAATAGTAATTATTACATTAAATGCACCGCAATAATACCTCCAACAACAACAGCAACAGCAACAACTGCAGTAGCTGCAAACAGTCGTTGCAGGAGCTGCGCCAACGACCAGCCATAAAAATTGCAACGATGCCGCAGCTCCCCCTTTCTCCTCTATTATTCCACTACTGCATCTAAGCGAATGCAGTTAAACTTTAAGTGGTGTAGCGAGTGGTTCACTCTGTTCCCCCTCCCCACAACGTCAGCAATGTTAATGGCGTTATAGGCCAATGACAAATGCAATTGCCTAGCGATGCGGATTGCAATGCGGGGACAGTCTCCCTCCACACACTTCCCCCCGACTGAACCACGACTACGATGCACTATAAATTAAGACATTATACGATTAAAAACAAACAGGCTGTCGTTAAAGCGACAATGGGCGGGAGAGGGACGGAGAAGTGTGTGTGAGTGTGTGTGTGAGAGAGACTGAGAAGCAGAGGGAGAGAACTGGAAGGGGGAGCGTAATTTTTGGCTAGCTAAATGTGGGCTGGCCACCATTAGACTAGACACAGCATACAGCATCATTCACAATTGCCGAAATAACCTCAATTTGCCTTGCAGGCATTTATCGATTGTCGTGAGCGATAACAATCGAACAGCTCCCCCAATGCATTGAGAACAACTGCTTCATTCTTGCATAATTCCATCATCTATCTTGATCTCCCCTTTTTTATGCTTTTGTGCGACAACCCCAAGCAACCAAGTAGCCAGCAGGCATTGTGATCCTTTTTTTCTCTCGCTTAGATTTGAAGATTTGAAGAACAACAGCTGCTCCCTCATCCCCCAAAAGAAAACTAGAACAGTTGCCCTGCATGTGAATGATATCGGAAAACAAGGCGACGTTGAAAAAGTTGCCGCGCTCTAGGCAGCCAAGCAGCCAGGCAACTCGGTTCGACAACAGCAAATGCAAAAGCAACAACAACTCGATGCTGGCGCAACTGAAACGGCAAATGAAGCTCTCTCAACCGCAACGTTGGTGGTCCGATGGCAGCTGCGCCGCTGCCGCCACACAGGCGCAGCATTTGAATGCTCATGTATGTACATACAAACATACATACGTGTGTACGTAAGTATATGTCCCTCTCTGCCGCTCTCTCTCTCACTGACGCGCAGTCGCTGCTTGGCGTGCATGTGTTAGTTGGGTTTGGGGAGCATTGGAGCTGCGTTACGCTGCAGGCGAATTGAGCAAAACAAAGTGCAAGTCATTGAGAGCAAAAACATAAGAGTCATGCGGTGCCGTTGTCAGTGATGCACACGACAACACAAAATTAAAATCACAACAAATTGTAATTTTTAAATTAATACTGATTTTCAACAGCAAATATTAAACGAATATATAAATATACATTTAAAAATAACTTTAAAATTCTTGAAAACGAATATTTATTCATAAATTGCTAAAAACAATACATGCTTTCTTTTACAGTCTTGCTCTTAATTAATTTTCGTGCAAAGAAAGTCACGAGCTACTACCATCTCTAATTTCCAATGTGTTGAGCAAAAAATGGCGCAATCTGTAGAGAGCACAGCGAACGTAAATGGATAAAGCTAAAATATGCGACCCGCGAGACGGCGGCAAAAATGCCGCCCATGTCGCCAAAATGCGCCACACGCAATCGACAAACAGAAACGTGCAGAAACAACAACAACAAGTTGGCGACTTGTCTCCCCTTTGACTCGCAGCCGCAACTTTAAATGAGAGAGCATAACAGAGAGCAGAGAGAGAGCGAACAAACACAAGAGTTTCGAGTGCAGGCGCACTCAGCTACAGCTCCAGCAACAACAACGACTAAGGCAAAACCGCAGCCATTCACATTGATGTAACGTTAGCCAGGTGGGAGAGAAAGGGAGCGATATTGCGAAGCACACTAAAGGGGAAAGAGGAGTAGGCAGCTACGTGTGCGCTCTGATGCTCGTCATCAAAAGTTGTTTATTGTTGCTTTTGCCTTTGCTGCTGCTGTTGTTGTTGTTGTCAGTTTGATTATAATAGCGGCATGTGGTGGGTCCCAGCAATGACGCTGCATTTGAATGCGACTTTGAGTTCGACTGCGATTGGAACGCTAATTTTGTGATCACTCATTCTTTTGTGTTTTTTTATTCTTTTGATTGTGGAATGTTCGTATTTATTTCTATTCGTCTTACGAACTATGCATTTTCATTCATGAAATGAAAGAAAAAATAGAATGTGATGTTGTGGGGCCAATCTTTTATTGTTTTTGTTTCGTGCAAAAACCTTAATCAATTTTTTAGCAGCTCTCGTAAGTTCCCATAATATGTTCGCGAAAACAACTTGTGGGGTCTACGCACACATACAAGCATATTTATTTATAAGGATACAAGACAAGGTTAACAGGGTAAAAGAGGGAAGCATCCTGCTCATAATTTAGTTTTAAAAACATGCAAAAACAGACATCAACCGCACATGTGGCAGGCAACAACAAAAACAACCACATGGAGTTAACAAATTTGCCAACAATTCACAGCCTGCACAAATCACACACACAGCAACAGACCCAAAACACATACACATACTGATGTAGCTAAAGCCTGCCACGCACGCGCTTCATATGAAGAAACGCACACATACAATAATAATAAAAGCTCTACCGGCGTCGACGTCGACGTCTGGCTGCTGCTCGCACAGTTGAAGGCCGGCGTCGAGCAGAAGCTGAAGCAGAAGCATAAGAGCGAAGAGCAGAGCATAAAGAAGCAGCAGAGTCCGGGGACCACCCACAATGCCGGCAGTCGCTTTTAATGAAGCGACAGCAACAACAACATTTTATTTGGGTGGTCGCTGCAATAAAAATAACAGCAACAACAATAATAATAATAATATTGCCAGAGGGCACACGCCTTGCACGACGTGTGTGGCCGAAGCTTAAGCATCATGAGCAGCAAAAATATTAGTCAGCACTATGCAAAGTTTGTTCAATAATATTTATGTTAATAAAATTTTACAATATATTAATTATTTATAACTAAGCTTTTTATATCTTTACATATAGCAAAATATATATTTTACATGTGGGCAAAATATTCATATATTTGCATATTATAGTATATTAGTTGGGACTGTATACTACCTACACATTTGCAGGGTATCAGTACATCCCAAAAGATGTCAAACTGTTAACGGCGAGAACGATGTAGCCCTAGTTGCGAGCAGCGTTCGCGCTCAAATCAAAATGGCCGCAGCAGAGCAAAAGACAGTGTCAGAGCGAGAGTGCATAGGCATGAGAACGTCGAGTAAGAGAGTCTTGGCGTCACACACAGATACAGCGCACTGCACGCTAATGAAGTTGTAGACCTGCTGAAGTTGCCACTGCGAGATGTACATCTCTCACTCGCTCTCTCTTTCTCTCTCTCGCAAAGTATCTTCGTTGTGCATGTAACATGCTCATTTTAAGCTTAACAGTGCCATTTCGAGTTAACAGCATGGCAAAGTAAAAACAATGTGCAGCCAGAAGACGAAAACGTTAACGTTTCTGTATCTCTCAGACTGCGTGCGATCCTCGAACGAAACGGTTGTGCTCATTGCGTGAGCGGCACTAACGAAAAACGCGTTGAATGCAAATTATTTTGTATAAGTCGAGCTAAGATCAAATTGTGTGTTCTTCTCGCTAAACATACAGTAACAACAACGGTGTTGAAATTTATACATTCTATATGTATACAAATTGATCAATATCTAAAAATTAATTTAAATATCAAAAGCCAAAACGAAACGTCTACGTGCGCAAAGTGTGTGTAAAACAACAAAAAATACAAAAAAGCAAAACGCGCAGCGAGCATAAAAAGAGAGCGCAAAAGAAAAAAGAAAAAACGTGATGCAGCTTTGTGGTGGAAATATCTGAGAGACGTTCGCGTCGCATCCGAAAACGGCAACGGAAAATATGTGAATTATGTGTGAAAATTGTTGAAATTATTGTGGAAAATGTGCACAAATGCTGTCCCCAAGTGAAGCTATCTCAAACACGAGTCTACATCGAGTTAAAGCCACCGCGAAGCCAGCAATCACAACAAAAACAAAAGAGATAACGAGAGAGCGCTTTTAGTTTGAAATGTGTGTTGTGCAAATGTGGTGTGTTGTTGTTTGCATTTGTTCCGAAAATGCAGCTACAAATTGAATACAAAATTTGAGAGAAGAAAAAAAAGCATAGTGTTCTTTTTTTTTGTTTGAACATCAATAACAAAAATAAACAATACACGCGCACACACACACAAGCACAGATAGAGAGACATAGCAAAAGAGCGAACTTCAGGCAGATTGGTAGCACTTTTCTGTCGCTGTTAGTTAACAGCATAGCTTCATACTGAGAGAGACGCGGTGAGCGAGAGAGAGAGAGCGCGTTGTGTGACACCCACACAAACACTTTATCCTTGCACACACCAACACCAATACACACCGTAATACATATACACAAACATGGATAGGGATAGGGAGAGCCTGCCGCGAGTACCGGACACACACGGCGATGTTGTCGATGAGAAATTATTCTCGGATCTTTACATACGCACCAGCTGGGTGGACGCTCAAGTGGCGCTCGATCAAATTGATAAGGTAAGTGAGAAAACGAAATAAAAGATTCAGCAAAGCAATCTCCAGGCCTAGCTTTGTTTAATGAAGTCATTAAGCCGTTCGGACAGTTTTTTAATACAATTTATTGCTGATATCTCTCGCCGTTTTTTATACGTCTCTTCGCGCGTTTCGTTTCGTTTTCATTTCGTTTTCGTTTCGGTTTTTGGTTGTGCTCAATTTATTTTAATAGAGTTGTTTGCTAGAGAGGGGAGAGGTTAAGAAGGCGGTTGACAACGCCGACGACGATCGTAAACAATCGATTTCAGCTGAATTGTTGTTGTGGTTGAATTAATAAACCAAACCAAATGCCAGCGAATTAAGTTGTAAACGTATAAAAAGCTTCTTAGATAAAAACATCTGTTATCTGCGATTAGAGATATCATTAATATAAATAAATAAAGTACTTGGGGTTAAAGATCTCTTAATAATGAAAGCTTTTATCTTTGCTCGCATCCCCTCATTGTCATTGATGTTAATTAACATCAAACTGTTACGTAGCATAGGCCTACTTTGTATGCTGAGCATATTTCAAAGACAAAAATAGATCAACAACATCGCACATACGCATATACACTCGCAAATGCATTGTGGCTGTATGTGTTTGTTACTTTTATAGTATGTTTGAGTTTTCACTGACTTTTCAAGTGACAGCAAGCAACAACAACATCAGCAAAAGCAAAAGCAAATGCACGTCAACTGTTGCACAAATCAAAGCCAAAGCTATTTTCACTTGGCGCACAGCAGGGCCCAAAGACCCCAAAGACCTCCGACTTCGAGTGCGACTCCAACTCCAACTCTACTCAAGTTGATCGCAGTTTCCAGAGCCTCAGACAAAAACAACTTCATTATTTTGTGCTACTGTGCTGCGGCGACGTCGTCGTCATTGCTGACCGACCGCAAAAAAAAAGCAAAAAAAATAAAAACAACACTCGCAGCAGCAGAAATAACAACTGCACAAGACAACAACAAAAACAACGACAACGAGTGCCAAAAACAGTGAAGCTCTGACTGCGACTGCGACTGCAGCAGCAGCAGGAGCTTCTCAATGTAAATGGGGAGTGTGTGTGTGTGTGAGTGGAGAAGAAGGCAAAGCAACAGACGACGGCAACAAAAACATTTTTGATTTGCTCTTTGATGGAATGGAGCTTTGTAGCTTGGCGACTTGGAATGTGCGATGCTTAATAAACTCAACGAAATTTAGAAGATAACTGTTTCTGTTTACGAAGAGTAGATACACATATTTTAGCAGTCGCGGAAGAAAGCTGCATTTAATGCATGATAAAAAGATTAAAGACTTTTCTAGGAATTTTTATAGAGCATACAAATGTCGTAGAAAATATTTCCTTGACTTTTTATCGTACGTTTTCATGTGCTGTCGTTGTTTTGTATACTGTTTAGTTTTTTTTCTCCATCGTCGTCGTTTGCCAAAAGCATTCTGTTTGTCTGCTTTTGTTGTTGTTGTTGTTGTTGCTGTTGAGGAATTGTAGAGGCCGCCACCGCACACAGCGCGTCACGTCAGCTAGAAGAAACACAATCACACACATACACACACATGACACACAGAAATGTGTATGTACGTATGTTTGTACATTTTGTGAGCGCGGGTGGCCCACGACGGAACAGGCAAAAAAAACAACAAAAATAACTAAGAAAAAAAGAACGAAACATTTCACTGACGCACGCGCTTTTGCCTGCGCTCAGTAGCTGTCAAACTGTGGGCAACTGTTGTTGTTGTGTTGTGTTGTTGTCTGAACTTTTTCTCGTTGCTTCTCCTTTTGCCCATTGCCTTCCTTTCGCGGCGCTTTTTACAACTTGATGTCTTCATTATGCTTCCAGGCAGCCAGCCGAGCTCTCTGGCTCTTTCCATCTCTTTCTCGCTGGTGCATGGTTTTGTCTGCATCTCAATTATTTGCTGTTGTAACGTTACAAAGTTTCCTTGCTTGCATTGAACTTCTCGAAAGTTGTGGCAAGCGATCGATCGACAACAGCAACAGCATCAGGCGCTGTTGACTGCGAAGTCGACTGCGATTGCAGCTGAGGTGTGGTCGACTGACTTCGTAGTTGTTGTTGTTGTTGCTGTCGTGCATTGTTTTTGTTGTTTTCCTCTTTTTTTTGTGGTTTTCGCTGTTGTTTTTGTTGTTGCTGCTGCTGCTTGTGCTTTTGGCCTGTTGTTGCTCGTGACGGCGCCGTCGTCATCAACGACGATGGGCGATTTATTTTAATGACTCAATTTAACGAAATATATTAAGACATTAATATTGTCTAACGAAGCCCAGCAACAAAAGCGACAAGCGAAAAGGCGAAAGAACTGACAACAACGGCAACAGTAAAATGAAATGCATTTGTTACCTTTTTGGCTCGTTTCGCCTGGCCAAAATGCAAATGGCCCGAACGTTATGTTTATTATTTTCTGTTTGCCATAAAAAACAAGGGGCAAAAAACAGCAACAACAACCACACCAATTTATTGGCAACTTCTGGGAGGTCCGAGGGTGACGTTTTCATGAATGAGCTGAATGCCAAATTGAGCTTGAATTGATCAATACTTCAGTTGTTGTTGTTGCTATTGATAAATATGATTTTCACTCTATCAATTCTTTAGCCATTAGCGCATACCCTATAACGATTGTCGGTTAGGGGTTTACCTAACTAGAAGAAAACTAGGGAAGAAGACGAGACCATAAAGAACTTTTTAGATCTTTCTCAAAAAAAAAAAAATGAAAAAGGATCTATTAAGTTTCCTTAGTATTAGATACAAATTGCTTTAGATTTTTACTTGTTCCCTTTTCATGATAAGATTTAATTTAATTTAATAACTTATCAAACTACAGGGTATCTGTGAGTGTGGTGGAGCTCACAAGCAGTGACTCGTTTCACATTTGCTTGTGCCGCAAATTTATTTATGGCAATGCCGCACTATGGATGCAGACCATGTACGAATGAATGCGAGGATCATTGTATTTGTATTTGTATCTATCAGATACATTTGTATACGTACGCACATATAAATTCATGAATGAAATCGTCGGGGCCAAGGCACAAGTCCCCCTCGCACTCGCACTCGCTCTCTCTCTCTCTCTCTCTCTCTCTCTCGCCCCCCTCTCAACTGACGCTGTGCCAATTGTAAGGCACACAAAACCACTCAACACAGGAAGTTGAGAAACATTGGCGGCATTTTGAAGAAGTTTTCGTTGTTGTTGCTGTTGCTGTTGTTGTTGTTGTTCATGCGGCGGTGGCTAACAAATTTGTTTAGTCATGCCGCCGCCCCGATCTTTTCACAACAGCACATGAAAAACAAATATTTGTGATGCGGCTCTCCATCTCGTTCTCGCTGCCTTTCTGGCTCTCTCACTCGAAATTGACATGGCCAAAATCGAAAACCAGTAGCATAAACCCTCGAATCATAAATAAGCAGCTGCATCGTAATCACTACGGTAAACACAAGACCAAGCTGAGCGCAAAAATCTTTTGCATGGCAAACAAATACACAATCCACATATAGATGTTTACACTATGGAAGATATGCGATATACAATGTTGAACTCCCACTTGGAGCAAGTTCAAAGGAACTAAAGAGACTTTGGGATAAAATGGAATTCGTTTACATTGTAGAGATGTAAAAAATAGGGAGAGAAGTCTAAACTGTTTCATCATTGGACCTTATTAAAGAAAGTCCTCAAGATTACTGACATTATTCATTTACTCTCCGTTAAAATAGTTGCCAATAGATCAGTGCACTTCGAGAAAGACTTTGATAGCTTATCCCTTCTTTAGCTGAGTTGCCTTTCCCAAAATTCTTTACACTTTTTTTGAGAAGCACTTCGACGAAAGTCAAGGCGATTGGTAAACTCTGGCTTCTGTCTTTCTGCGAAGCAGCATTACAACGCCCCTATGCTTTAGTTGCAACACGCCCAGCATGTTCAATTACAGTTACGGTCTTGTTAAGGTCGAGCACTTCCTCCCTCAAAATGTAGACGTTTCTCTCTCTTGCACTCAACCCTCTGACAACTGTAAGCCGGAAACGCTTGTAGGCGTGAGATATCTTCATCAACACGTCCAGGGGTCTATCCTTCTTCTTGGAAGAGCAGCCTGCGGTTCGACTTCAGTTCCTTGGAGCTGAATCAATTTATGCAGGTACATAACTGGAGGTTCTACCTCCTGGAATGCGGTCTCTCTGAGACGTGTGTTTGCTTAAGGATTAGTTTGCACACAAGTGTCTTTTCTCCACTTGAGACTCGCCCCCTCGGTTCGCTTTGATCTTTCGCTTTTTTTCTCATTCTCTTTAAAAGAGATATTATTGTGATTTCGATTTTTCTCTCTAAATTTATTAGTGTTTGCCTTGGTCGCGTTTCGTATAACAAATATTGGTCTAAAGTGTGACCATGATTTATGTGCGTTACACCTGTTCCACGAGTGATCTCTGATCTTATCTTTTCTTATCTTATTATAATATTTATTTTCCAGTCTGCTTTCAACTTGTGTTCGCCGATATTTAGTCTAAAGAAGATATTTAGATTATTTGAACGAGAACTTGAAATTTCCGCCTTGTGTGTAAGAGATTATAAATATTACATACGCTTTACATTTAGCTCTAACTTGAACCCATCCAACTGGGAACCATAAATTAGCGACTAGATCTTTGATCTCTTTGATCCTTTAACTCCGTAATCGTCTTAGCAGCTGAGCGATCACTTTGGGGAAAAAGAGCGCATGTTTCTTTTCCCCCCTCAATTAAAGCTAAAAATACCCGGTGCCGAAAAATTGGTCTCAAGTTGTTGCCCCAAATAGCGCCCACACGTTGCCCCAACAATTGACAGCTCAATTTTGAGGCCTCACACCAAACAAGATAGAGAAAGAGATATAAAGAGAGTGAGAGAGACGCAAACAACTTTATTGAGGGGTGGAGAGAACTGGAAGTCGAAATGTGTTTTTCAGCCAGCTTCATTAGGCTCGGCTACGAGTTGAGTTGAGTTGTCTCGAGACTGAGACTGAGACCCGGGTCCCGAGACCCGAGCCCTACCTCTGTTTCTGGCCGCACATAAAACTGTTATTGTCTTCATCAGCGTGCCCCAGCAACGGGGCAACAGCGACAACAACAACAACAATAAAACCAACAGCAACAGCAACGAACGAACGTAAGACGAACAAAAAAAAAATCAAAAGAATTATGAAGACATTAACTTGACCACACAGCAAGCGGACGGGCCGGCCGGCCGACCGAGCGAAGCAGATAAAAGCAGCAGCAACAACAGCAACAACAACAGCAGCAGCAGCCGTCGCAGTAACGAACAAGCAAGAAAGCAAAACAGTTGAGAGAGGTCGACTGTGAGATACCCGTTAGCCATCTTGTGGAATACAAAAATATTTTGTGATACAAATAAAAAAGAATAAATAATAATTCCTAAATTAAAACTTATAAAAAATTAAAATAATAAGAACTTATTGTATAAATGCAATTGTAGTTGAATAACTAAAGTAATTAGTTCATTGGGTCGAATACATTGTCAATTCCCACAAATTCTAATACCCTTCTAAGTTACGCATTGCGGGTATAAAAAGGTACCAAAAGCAAAGAAGAAGACGGCGACGCAGTGACATTGGGCAGCAAAATGAGACAGCAACACCGAGACAGACAAAACAGAAACAGAAACGGAGGCTTGAGACTCTGACTGCGACTGCGCTGCGGCTGCTCGTCTGCTGCTGCGACTGCGACTACGACTGAGGCTGTGATAGAGACTTCAGGCAGAGAGCGAGACAGAGGAGACCAAAGAGCAATGCGAGTACCGGAAAGAAACATTCAAGCAATAATCACGGAATTCACTGAAAAAGCAGTTAACGGACAGGCTGGACAAGCAACGGACACACACACACAAATATAGCATAGCCGAGTGTAGTGTGTAGTGTAGGGCCATGCAGGGCTCAGGCTCAAGACGAGGCTGAAGCCTTCACACTCACACTCACGGCTGTCGCCCTGTAGCATAGCCCTTGCCTTGTCTTGCCCTCTCGCTCTCGTTCGTTGTTTCGTTTCGATTTCGATGCGTGTGTACCTGTGTCTGAATGAGACTGAGAATGAGCGACGTGGCCGCCTTGGCTACCTGACCGACAACAGCCTGTGTACGAGCATGCGTCAGTGTGTGTGTGGCTGTGTGTTTCGTATGAAAATAATAAAGAAATTAAATTGCTTGAAAGCAAAGCAACAAGCAGTGAGATGTTGCCGTTGCTTGCGGGGCAGGTGAAGTTAAATTTAAAGTTATTGCTGCAATTTTATGACAGCCGCCAGTTGAAGTTTATTTTATTTTTGTTTTTTGTAGCTTTTTCGGCTGCAACGCCTACACCACAACAATCGACAAAAAAAAGCTGTGGAAATGAGTTGAAAAGCAAAAGAGCAGCTTAGCAACAAAGTCAACAACTACCTCTCTTCTCACAGGCTCCTCTCTCTTAGTTGCTTATGCTTGTGTTTCGCTCTGTCACCTGTGATTGCAATGCTGATGTTGTCGTCGGCGCTGGTTAACGGTAACGAAAGCTGCCGTCTGCCGTCTGGCGATCTCACGAGTTGCCAAACAGTTTCAGCTGCTCCAATGACCTTCAAACCCTTTTTTTTTTCTCTTTTTGCTTCTCTTTTTTGTTTGCCCGATTCCGTTGAATGGAGAGCGACGCAATGCCAAAAATAATAAAAATAAAAATAATACATGCATGAACGCTTGCTGGTCACGTTTAAGAGGCGCCATAAAGTGCCGGCAAATGGCGATTTGCATGCGTCGTCATCGTCCCATTTACTTTATTTTAATTGCTTGCCTAGCCGCAAAAATTGGCGCGTTTAAACAGAGTGCGTAACTAAATGTGAGCATTGTGTGTGGTCCAGTTGCTCTCTCACTCACACATATGTACATATGTATGTACATACATACACACAGATCATAAAGCGTAATACTCACATGGCTGTGCTTTTAATGCGGGTCGTCGAGGGCGAGAGAGAGAGATAGAGAAATTATGCTTGCACAGTGGGACAAGGGTGTTGTCATTGCTTAAAGTGAATTTGCATAAATTGTGATCTCACATTATTTCTTAGGAGTCTTGAACTTTATAACTTAAAATCACATAGGCCTTGGCAGTTTTTTTTTTGTGTGTATTTATTCAGATTACACTTAATTTTCTTGATTGTTCTTTAACATAAAATAGTAAAAAAGAAGTCTATTTTTAAAATAAAACGGACATCCACATGTCTAAATGTCAGCAACATGCTCTCAATTGTGTATTCAAGAACGCCTTTGCGCGGGATATAACTTTAATGGGATCTACACATTTTATGTCAAAGCGTTACGTGAAAAGACTGGGCAACCAAGCGTAAGTTTTATTATATCTCCAAAATCGAGTTTTCGATTTTTACGACTTGTTGCAAAAAAGCAGCAGCTGTAATGCAGCATTCATCAATGCGGGCAAAAAACTCCAACGGTGATCCGTCACTATACTGCTCTCTCCCTATATATGCATATAGCAAACAGACTGAGGTACTCTCTCGTAGTCTCTTGGAGCATTCTTGTCGCATAAACTATGATCAGGAGATTACTTTTAAACGCCTCACGGGCATCATTTGCACCATAGGCCCTGCATCGCAAAGTGTGGAAATGATGGTGAAATTGAAGGAGGCTGGCATGAATATAGCACGTTTGAATTTCTCCCACGGCACTCACGCTCAGCACTGCCAAACAATTGTCAATTTGCGGAAAGCTTCAGAAATTTACAGCAAACAATTGGGATACAAGAATCATACGGCAATTGCCTTGGATACCAAGGGTCCTGAAATACGAACAGGTCTCATAGCGGGCAGTGGTACCTCAACTGTTGAATTGAAAAAAGGTGAAACATTTCGGTTGAGCACAAATCAGGAGTTGGAGAAGAATGGCACTGTTGAAAAGGTTTTCGTAGATTATGCGAATATAACAAAAGTATTGAAACCCGAAAATCGAGTATTTTTGGATGATGGATTGATATCGTTGCTAGTTAAAGATATCAGTGGGGATGAGTTGATTTGCGAAGTAGAAAATGGTGGAAAATTGGGTTCACGCAAAGGCATCAATTTGCCAGGCATTGATGTGGATCTGCCGTCCGTTTCCGAAAAGGATAAAGCTGACATACAATTTGCTGTAGACCAGAAATTAGACATGATATTTGCGTCATTTATTCGCGATGCTAATGCCATCGAGGAGATACGTTCCTTGCTCGGTGAGAAGGGTAAAAAAATAATGATCATTGCTAAGATCGAGAATCATCAGGGCATGAAAAATATTGCTAAAGTAATTGCAGCCTCCGATGGCATAATGGTGGCCCGTGGCGATCTGGGAATTGAAATTCCTGCGGAAAAGGTTTTTCTTGCTCAAAAAACGATTTTCGCTCAATGTAACATGGCTGGGAAACCAGGAATCTGTGCCACCCAAATGCTAGAGTCTATGATTAAAAAACCTCGCGCCACCCGTGCTGAACTTTCGGATGTAGCGAATGCGGTGCTCGATGGCGCCGATTGTGTCATGCTATCGGGAGAAACGGCTATGGGTGAATATCCTTTGCAATGTGTCCAAGTCATGACTCGAGTCTGTCAGGAGGCCGAAGCTGCTGTGTGGAGCGATAATTTGTTTACGGATCTTGTTAATGCTAATGAAGAAGAAATCGATTTGGAGGCTGCGATGATTATATCTGCAGTCAGTGCGGCGATTAATAGCAATGTTCGGGCGATTATAGTGCTGACTTCGACGGGAAATACAACTTTTATGTTGAGCCGATATCGACCGCCTTGTCCAATTATAAGTCTCATTACTGGCAATGATATGATTGCACGTCAGTCGAATCTATATCGTGGTATTTTCACAATTAGCTACGATAGCAGTGGCGATATTGATGTTGATGAGCGCCTTAAACGTGGTATTAAAATATCCAAGGAAGCGGGCATTATAAAGGATAAAGATGCCGTTGTTATTGTGACTAGCTTAAATTTTAAAACCGGGCTCTCAAACTCAATGCGAATGATTTATGTGTAAAAGCGTATTCACGATAAATTTTGAATTATTTTAATATTTAAGCAGTATGTGTAAATCTAATGCAATTTATATTAAAATATTTATGTAATTTATGACTACGATGATAATAGAAAAACATTATCTAAAGAATTTATCGTAAATCTATATTTATTTGCCATAAATTATGCCAGTTCCAACTCATTTCTGTATCGAACGAAATATGATTTAAGTTTTAAGTGGGCCCATTCTGTTTGTGTCGAAAAAATGTTTATTTTTGGAATACCTAAATCTTTCCGTTCAATGAGTGGAGGGAACAAAATACGGATTATATTGCCCAAGAAGCATATCTATTGATATCTCATTCGTTTCGAAGTGAGTAATATGATAATTATGAATCAACTGGGTGGTCCGTCACGTCGTTTTTTTGTCCAACCGATACATATATTGGGTTTCGTTTTATGCCAAAAAGCGCTTTGCATTCGTTTTTTATTGCGGCATAACTATAACTGGCCTCTCCTATTCAAATTATGGATCGCGCCTTAGCTGCGTATACTGAATATCATTTTTGCTTTTTTCTTTTCTTTCATTTTTTTGTTTTTGTTTTCTTTGGAATGGGCATGGAAATGTTTTCATATATTTTTTTGTGTAGCGACTTCTGCTTATAATGTGGCGTGTAATTAAGTAGTCAAAGCCCGTGGGGGGCGTCTGGGGTCTTTGGCTAAATTATTCATATGGATGTCCCGACTGACATGGAACTTTTTTGATTGATTAGTGGCTGAGGCTTTCTTTGTGTTCAACAAATTGAAATTGTTTCAAAATGAAGTCGAAACCTAATGGAGCATCTCATTACGGGAATCCATTTTATTTTCGATTGCCACACAATGCACCTGTCACACTGTTGCGGGCAGTGTTGCCGTCTCGGTCGTGCGCAGGCGTATATTCGTCACGGCACAGCTACATGCAGTGCATGTCAAACTGTGTCGTGGGATTAGCCATGCGCAGAGGATTAGGACGAAAATGCGCATTTCTAATGAAGTTGTTCCCCAGAGTTTGCCAGACGCTGTGCTTGTGTGTCTTACAAAGAAAATGCAGCACATACAAAGCAAAGAACAACAGCAGCGACAACAACAGCAACTGCAACAACAAGATGAAAGCAAGGCAAGCAGAGGCCATAAATCAATTTGTGACATTTCCTCACGACGCGACGTTGACGTCGAAGTCGACGTTGGCAGCGACAGCGACAGCAGCTGCGGGTGTATCGGAGAAACAACAACAAACACCAACTGCAAGAAGTAGAAGAAGAGGAGTAGGAAGAGGAACAACAACAGCAGGCAAGATTGATGATATGTCACATGGAGCAGGCAGCATTTGGCGCAGCTTGTTGCAGATTGAGAGGAGGCTGAAAGATGAAAGCAAAGAGGAATTGAGGTAGACAGGCAGAGCAAGAGAAAGAGATGGCGCGCTGAGCTGACAAGCGTTAACAGCGGACGTCGCTGTGATGGCTCAATCAAGCACAGTTTGAGCTGCACTGCACTGTGGGCTGCCGAATCTAGATTAAGTTTATTTTTAGTTGTTGTTGCTGCTGTAGTTGCTGCTTGCGACCTGCGGCATTACAAGATTGTTGCGCCCCGCACAGTACTTCCAAGAATTTTGTGCATCTTCCATTTTTTCGTTGTTGCTTTCGTTGTTTTGTTTAGGTTTTTCTGCCCAGAGAAAAACATTCTTCTAGGCTACACAAATTATGGAAAAATTCCACGAACATTGCAATCGCCCAGTCGCCGCCGTTGCAGTCGCCACATGCGGCGCGCTGCTGCTGTTGCTGCAGCTTGAAAGAGACGCCGCCGCAAACGCAGTCGACGCTGTTGCAGTTACCGTTGCTGTTGTTGTTGTTTTCTTTGCCGGTGTTGCCGTCAATGACTTAATTAATAGCGACAAAGTCAGAGCCGCTTTTGAGTTTGAATTTTTGCGGAAATGACACAAAGTCGCGACGCGTCGACTGCATACAGAAAAGCAAACAGCAACAACAACAGCAGGAAGTGCGGCACTAGTGTTGTCTCGCTCCATCAGTCGCTCTTTCTAGCAATGGACGCACCTAGAAATGCCACGCATAACTTCAAAAGCAAACACACAGAGAGAGAAAGAGAGACTCTAAGCGCAGCTAACCTTTTGGCATGCCTTATTTATGGCTGACTCCCGCGCAGTGGGTCCCTCTGTCTCTTTCACTCTGTGGCTCTCTGTTAACGGTAGTCATAAAGTGCCTGCCCAGCAACAATAAAACCGTCGTCTTCCTTGCACAGTCAATGCCACTTAAGTCATTTTCCAGCTCTTGTGCTTTTTACAAAACCAACAACAGCGATCGCAACAACAACAGCAGCAATTGCTGCGTGAGCACGAAACTAAAAACCTAAAACCAGCCTAATGGTTGGGCCACATTTCACTGTGTGCGGAAAATCTGTGAAAAGCGATAAAAGCAAAAGGAGACTTGACTTGAGGAAAAACAAAAACAACAGCAACTTAAATAGAGCCCAGGCGAAAGATTGAGACGTTTCGAGCTTGGAATGTGTGTGCTGCGACTGCGACTGAGGCTTAGGTTGGGTTTGGGCTTGGGTGAGGCGAACGCTGCACAGTGGGACGCAGTCAGTCAACAATGATTTGGATACTTTTTTTTTGTATTTTTTGTTATTAACAAAAAATTGCATTAATAGGAATTTCAATTCTAAATGAACATCATATTATAATTCTTAGTAATTAAAGGATGTTGAAAGGGAATTTTATTCAGAATTAAATATTAAAGAAAAAGAAACAAAAATGTATAGGTCAATGAATAAATTAAAATACAAAATAAAATGGAAAAAAAATTTTGTTATAATTGTAAACAAATTTTGAATTTCATTCAAAGTATCTTTTTACAATAGTTAATGCTAAGGAAAATATCTTAGTAAACTGATTCGTGTCTTGGCAGATCTATTTACTAAAAGATTATCTAAATAGGGTTCCACTGTGCAATGACTGTTCGGTTAAAGGTTCGATTGAGATGTTAGCGTTCTCCTCATTATTTGGGGCTCAATTTCCGTGCAGGCAAAAGACAGCGAGAAAGCGATGGGAATGGGAATGGGAAAGGGCGAGGGGAAGGGCAAGGGAAGCCAGCAAGCCAGAGGGGGCTACAAAGCCAGCTCAGCTTGGTGGGTCTTGAGTTCCAATTGCCAAACAGACGATTATAGGTTGAGGTTGCGGCGGCTGTGGCTGTGGCTGCGGCTGCGTCGACGTCGACGGCGGCGTCTTGTGTTGTTTTTTTTTTGTATGGAATGGGTTGGGTTTTGGATTGGGATGCCATGACGATGATGATGATGATGATGGGGATGCTGGTGATGCTGCTGCTGATGGTGATGCTGATGCTGATGTCTTCATCGCAGATGCTGCACGAGAGTTGGAGGGGGGAAACATATAAATTATATGGCTGCGGTTTTGGGCCACACGCTGTTTCGTTATAATTTTAATGCGTTATTTATGGCATGTGAGCCAGAGAAAAGACAACAACACGAGCAATAAAAACAAATATGCTACAAAAAAAAAAAAAACAACAGAAAACTAACTCTCTCTTTCTCTCTCTCTCTTTCGTAGGGCAAGGCGCGTGGCAACCGCACGGCAATCTATCTGCGTTCAGTATTCCAATCCCACCTCGAAACGCTCGGCAGCTCGGTGCAAAAGCATGCGGGCAAGGTGCTCTTCGTGGCCATCCTGATGCTCAGCACATTCTGTGTGGGCCTCAAGAGCGCCCAAATCCATTCGAAGGTGCATCAACTGTGGATACAGGAAGGCGGTCGACTCGAATCCGAGCTCGCCTACACACAAAAGACAATTGGCGAGGACGTATCCACGACGCATCAGCTGCTCATCCAGACGGCGCACGATCCCAATGCCTCCGTATTGCATCCGCAAGCGCTTCAATCGCATCTCGAGGTGCTGATCAAGGCGACGGCGGTCAAGGTGCATATGTACGACACGGAATGGGGACTGAAGGACATGTGCAACTCACCGACAACGCCCAGCTTCGAGGGACACTATTACATTGAGCAGATACTAAAGCATCTGATACCCTGTTCGATTATTACGCCGCTGGATTGCTTCTGGGAGGGCAGCCAGCTGCTGGGACCCGAAATTCCTGTTTTTATACCGTAAGTTGCAAGTTGGGAACTAGAACTGCAGACAGAACCTAACCAAGTTCTCTTTTCCTTACCTTCTAGTGGCCTCAATCGACATCTGCAGTGGAGCACGCTGAATCCCTCAGAGGTGATGCAGTTCATGAAGCAGAAAATGTCCGATCAAAAGATCAGCTTTGACTTTGACACTGTCGAGCAGTACTTGAAGCGTGCGGCCATCACCAGTGGCTACATGGAGAAGCCCTGTCTCAACCCACAGCATCCACTCTGCCCGGACACAGCGCCCAACAAGAACAGCACACAACCACCAGATGTGGGTGCCATTCTCTCGGGTGGCTGTTATGGCTATGCGGCCAAGTATATGCACTGGCCGGAGCAATTGATTGTGGGAGGCTCGCAACGCAATCGCAGCGGACACCTGAAGAAGGCCAAGGCTCTGCAGACGGTGGTGCAGCTGATGACTGAGAAGGAGATGTTCGATCAGTGGCAGGACAACTACAAGGTGCATCACATTGGTTGGTCACAGGAGAAGGCCGCCGAAGTGCTCAATGCGTGGCAACGCAACTTCTCCCGCGAAGTGGAGCAACTGCTGCGCAAGCAATCCCGCATTGCTGCCAACTACGACATCTATGTGTTCAGTTCCGCCACCCTGGATGACATCCTGGCCAAGTTCTCGCACCCGAGTGCGGTTAGCATTGTGATTGGAGTTGCTGCCACCGTGTTGTACGCCTTCTGCACGCTGCTGCGTTGGCGTGATCCTGTGCGTGGCCAGAGCAGCGTGGGCGTTGCTGGCGTGCTCCTCATGTGCTTCAGCACCGCAGCTGGCTTGGGCTTGTGTGCCCTGCTGGGAATTGTCTTCAATGCAGCCAGCACGCAGGTTGTGCCTTTTCTGGCACTTGGCTTGGGGGTGGATCACATCTTTATGCTGACGGCAGCGTATGCGGAGAGCAATCGCAAGGAGCAGACCAAACTCATATTGAAGAAGGTCGGACCCAGCATCCTCTTCAGTGCCTGCAGCACGGCGGGTTCCTTTGCCGCAGCTGTCTTCATTCCGGTGCCAGCGTTGAAAGTGTTTTGCCTGCAGGCTGCGATAGTGATGTGCTTTAACCTAGCTGCAGCACTTCTGGTATTCCCAGCCATGATTTCGCTGGACTTGCGTCGTCGCACCGCCGGCAGAGCGGACATCTTTTGCTGCTGTTTTCCCGTGTGGAAGGAGCAACCCAAACAGCTGGTCATGAACAACAACAACAGCCGTAGTTCGCGACACCTCAAGAACTCGAACAATCTGCAGCAGCAACAGGAACAACAGCAGCCGGCACAGAATCCGTTGCTGGAGTCAAGAGGAACAGCTTCGAACGCGCCAGCAACGAATGAGGATAACACTTACTTTCTGCCCTGCTTCTCGCTAAGGAGTTTTGCCTTCAAGTATTATACGCCGTTTCTCATGCGCAGCTGGGTTAAATTTCTGACCGTGATGGGTTTCCTCTGTGCGCTGATCTTCAGTCTATACGAGGCGCGATCGCTGCAAGATGGCCTCGATATTATTGATCTGGTACCAAAGCACAGCAACGAGCACAAGTTCCTCGATGCGCAGACGCGTCTCTTTGGCTTCTACAGCATGTTTGCGGTGACCCAGGGCAACTTTGAGTATCCCACGCAGCAGAAGCTGCTCTGCGACTACCACGAAGCCTTCGTCCGAGTGCCGCATGTGATCAAGAACGACAATGGAGGTTTGCCCGATTTCTGGCTGGTGCTCTTCCGCGAGTGGCTGTTGAATCTGCAGCGGATCTTTGACGATGCGGTTGCGAACAAGAATCTCACCACTGAGGGATGGCATGGGAATGCCAGCAGCGATGCGATACTCGCTTATAAGCTGATTGTGCAGACGGGACATGTGGATAATCCGGTGAATAAGAATCTAGTGCTCAGCAATCGACTTGTGAGCAGTGATGGCATCATCAATCCCAAGGCATTTTACAACTATCTCTCGGCCTGGGCCACCAACGATGTGTTTGCCTACGGTGCCTCTCAGGTGAGTTTCTAGCATCGCTCCTCCATATTAAACTGTGACTGATTTGTTGTGTTATTTTTGCAGGCAAAACTGTATCCGGAACCACGTCAGTATTATCATGCGCCCGCCGAGTACGATCTGAAGATACCGAAGAGTCTGCCTTTAGTTTATGCCCAAATGCCTTTTTATCTACACGGCTTGACGGACACGTCGGAGATCAAAACGCTAATCGGACACATACGCGATCTGAGTGTCAAGTTCGAGGGCTACGGGCTACCCAACTATCCCTCAGGTAGGTGTCTTTAGTTCGATTATATATTTAAGTTTACGCTTATTAGTTTTTTATTCATTTGCCTTATTAATCGTTATAATTTGTTCGTTTACAGGCATTCCCTTCATCTTCTGGGAGCAGTACATGACGCTGCGCTCCTCGCTGGCGTTGATTCTAGCCTGTGCTTTCCTGGCCGCCATGTTGCTGGTCTCACTGCTGCTGCTCTCGGTGTGGGCAGCCGTGTTGGTCATCATTACGGTGCTCGCATCGCTGGCACAGATCTTTGGCGCCATGACGCTGTTGGGCATCAAGTTGTCGGCAATTCCAGCCGTCATACTCATACTGAGCGTGGGCATGATGCTCTGCTTTAATGTGCACATTTCGCTGGTAAGTTTACGGTTTGAATTGATACTTTAAGAATAGTCTTTAATATTTATCTTATGCTTTGCAGGGCTTCATGACATCGGTGGGCAATAGACAGCGACGCATTCATCTGGCCATGCAGCTGTCGCTGGGTCCGCTGGTCCATGGCATGCTCACCTCGGGCATGGCTGTGTTTATGCTCTCCACCTCGCCCTTTGAGTTTGTCATACGGCACTTTTGCTGGCTGCTGCTCGTCGTGCTGTGCGTCGGCGCCTGCAACAGTCTCGTCGTCTTCCCCATCATACTGAGCATGTTGGGACCCGAGGGCGAACTGGTGCCGCTCGAGCATCCCGATCGCATCTCGACGCCATCGCCGGTGCCGCTGCGCAGCAAGCGCTCCAACAAATCGTTCATTGTGAATGGATCGCGAGGCTCGTCACGGAATTCGAACAATTGCCACAAGGCTCATCATTATCACAAGGATATGAACGTCAATGATCCGTCGCTGACGACGATCACAGAGGAGCCGCAGTCGTGGAAGTCGAGCAATTCATCGATACAAATGCACAACGATTGGTGTGCGCCGTCAGCACCGACGATGCATCACAACTACAATCACAATCTAAACAATCATTACATGAACAACATCAACTATCAGCATCGCGAACGCGAACGTGATCGTGAACGGGAACGTGAACGTGAAAGGGAACGCGAGCGGGAACGTGAAAGGGATCGTGAACCAACGTATCCAAGCAACAGCTGCGGCAACAGCAACAGCAGCTATGCGGTGCCACAGCCCTCATACCACAAGGTGTCGCAGTCGCAGTACGGGCCGCCGGAGCTGCAGAGCATTGTGGTGCAGCCGGAGGTGACGGTGGAGACGACGCATTCGGATAGGAATACCACCAAGGTGACGGCGACGGCCAACATTAAAGTGGAGCTGGTCACACCGGGACATGCGGTGCGCAGCTACAACTTTACCAGTTAGCCCAGCTGCTAGCTGCTGCTTCTGCATTAGTTCCTGTAGCCATTAACGACTATCACACACACTATATATATATATATATATATATATATATATATATATACTATATCTGTATCTTAATCTGTAATCTGTATATGATGTGTATGCATGTTAGTTAATTTCCCATACTTGTATGTGTGTCTAGTATAGATCTATATATATAGAAATATATATAGAGCACGCTGCTACGCTCTCTCCGCATGCCTAGCAGCAACTCCCCCCTTGTATGTATTGTATTTAGTACTTAAGGCATTTTTATACATAGAGTTATTTATTGTAACACACAAAAACACACACACACGAACACAAACACAGCTATGTACTTATATATACACATATATAGATATATATTTAATGCGAGATTCACACACACACAAATGTCAAAAAGCACTAGTAATTTATAGCATTTAATTTAGTTTAAATATGTACATAAAACACAAGGACTTGAACCAAAATAGTATCGCTTAAAAACAAAAAACACAAAAACAACAAAATATAAAAAACAATGATGTAAGCTTAGAAATAAAACGAACGAAAGAGAATTTTACTAAAAAAAACAAAAACAAAACAATAATCCCTCCTTTAGGTACTTACAAACAAAATTTTTCATTGTTAGGACAAGAAAATGGAAGAGTTGAAGAACTTTTTGACATTTACAAAGTTTCTACAAAAGCGAAAGCATTTAAATAAAAACAAAGAATTTATAAAGTGCAAATTGGGGTTTTTAGTGGCGAAAAGGAATACAACACTTTTGTATTATGCGGGATTCAAATAGGATTTAAATTAATAGTAAGTTAATGTTTTTTTTTTGTAACAGGAAGAGAAGGCATCTCCGACCCTATAAAGTATATATATTCAAGATAAGCGTCCACAGCCGAGACGATCTAGTCATGTCCGTCTGTCCATCTGTTTTTTTGTCCCAAGTTTTGGACTAAACCACTGGTCCAATAATTAAGAAAAAAGTTGAAAGTATTTACTAAGTTTTCAAATTTGAATATCCAATTTGAGGCTGTGATTTTTCAGTTATCGATACTTTTCATTTTACACATTTTTAGATATTTTTTTTAATTTAAGGTGTAAGTATGGCCACGTCGTTAGATGAGGAATTCAAGTACTTTCTGAGTAACGTACGTATAAATCAGTTGTTCAAGTTGCATGCCTCTAAGAAAAGCTTCGTTCCACAGATAAGTTGCCTGGCTGTGTTGCGTTTGCCCTACAATGAACGTTGCATGATGATCAAAAGAGTGAAAAACTGTCGCGATATTCTGGGTTACTTCAACTACTTTGAGATGATGTACTGCTTTTTCAATGTGCACGAAAAGTTCATTGAGATCTGTGTGATGTTGATATTTTTGATAATTGCCTACTACTATCTGCTGCTCATGTCCATTGTGGTGGATGTTTCGTAAGTCTTAGAATGGTTTCTCTTTTTATATCCTCTACCAAGAGGGTAGAAGGATATTAGAGCTTTGTGCCCTCAGAAAATGAATGTAAGAGGCAGGAGTCTATTACGACTCCATAAAGTATATAACATATATTCTTGTTCAGCGACAACATTTGAGACGTTATAGCCAGGTCCGTCTGCTTTGCGGTTCGTCTGTAGGTTATGATCTCAGAGACTATAAAATATAGAGCTCTCATTTTTTGGACATCACTTGTTATAGATTTCTTCAAATCGAAAAAAACAATAGCACGCGTAATTTTGAACCTAGCTTTTGGTATACACAATATTAACTATAGTATTTGTGACTCAAGAAAAGTTGGCTGCAATCAGATAAACATTGTAAAAGCTATTTATGAAATTATTTTACTTGGGCTGCTGCAGTCGGATCTTAGTTGGTTGATAATGCAGTATATTTTGAACTATATGGTATATTTGGGATGTTATAATTTATCGATATACCAAATATACTCTTCGCTATATTAATTTGGTATATTTAAAAAAAATACCACAAGATTTTGCTTTCATTGACACCGGGTAGCGGGTATTTCACAGTCGGGTATACTCGACTGTAGCTCCTTAACTTGTTTTTATGCTACCCTTAGTTTCATGCCCGTGCTGAAGATTCTGTCGGTCAAGATGCATTTGAGCGAATTTGTGGCTGGTGCCACGCTCTTTGCCTTTGGCGCCTCGTGTCCGGACTTTGTGGCCAATCTGCTGCCCATTCGAGAGGACTCTGCTATAATTGCCGGAACCTTTGGCGACTCGGTGGTTAACGTTTTGCTCTGCGGTGGCCTCATCTGCTATATGAAACCTTTTAAGATGGATTGGTTTGTTGTGGTGCTAGAATTGTTGTTCCTCTGGCTGGCTGTGGAACTGCTGCGTTATCTGATGTTCTACAATCAATGCATGAGCTACACCGACAGCTCAAGTAAAGAAGATTTTAGTTATTTAATCAGTCTATATTCTTGAACTAATTTTACAGTCTTGCTCTCCGTTTACTTGCTTTATTTGATCGTCATTGTAATCGACCTTAAGCTGCTGCGCTGGACCATAAATAGTGAGTTGACTTCCTTAAGGATGTAAAAGTTCTAAAGCGATTTTCTGGCAGAGCTGCAGCGGGAAATTCTTGAGCTCAAACGACAGTCAGCTTCAGTGGAGCGCGAGAACCAGATGGCGATAAGGATTGCTGCCTTGAGGGAACTGATGCGTCATCAGCATATGCAAATACGCAGCAGTTCCTTGCGTACAAGCAGACGACGAACCTTGGAGAACTCTTTGCCACAACTCAAAAAGGAGGGCTTGGATTACGAAGCCAATCGCACCATGTTGCACAACAAGAACAATCCAAAGAATCGCTTGCTGTGGACAGACTTCTTAGAGTCCCTGAATCCCATCGATGCCACAGAATGGAGATTAGCTGGACGCTGTCAACGCTTCTGCATCTTGATTCAGTGTCCTATGCGACTACTGGTCACCATCTTCGTTCCCGTGGTGGATTATGAGCTCTATAAGCATGGCTGGAGCAAGTTGCTCAACTGTACGCAGATTGTGACGAATCCCTTCTTTCTTATCACTGCCGTACATTGTAGGTTAAGCAATCAATCACATGCATCAATCATGTCAAGCTCTCTCCCTTTACAGCGAAGTGTAACAATTCGTACACCTCTTGGATCGCAGACTTTAACATCAGCTACTCCAAGTGGTCTTTGTGCCTCACCGTTCCCCTGGCCATCGTCACTTTTTGCCACGCCCGCACCGATGTACCGCCTCATTATCACTTTGTAAGTTTCGCTCGTGAATCGGAAACATTATTAAATATAATAATTTCAGCTTTTCATTGTGCTAAGTGCGAGTAGTTCCTTAGTCATCATTGTGATTTGCAGCAGTGAGATTGAGGTGCTCATTGCCATTGTGGGCATCGTGTGTCACCTGAGCGAACACTTCTTGAACATCACATTTGGATCGATGGGCAGTGCTGTTATCAATCTGATGGCTTCTTATGCCATGACCGTCCAGGGATATGAGAAATTAGCTTTCACAGGAGTCTTTGCTGGACCTTTTTTTAGTAAGTTGCAATTTGGTAATGTCCTTAACTCTCGTGAAACAATTTTAGTGATTATCTGATGTCATATTTGTAAAAAAAATATATATTGATTGATTGATCAATCAAAATTTGATTGGAATACCAAATTTTAATTTAATATACTTTTAGTAGAACACCATTAATCTTTTAAAAATAATTAAAAAATAACCGACTAGCAATCAAAGTTGTTTGATCAATCAAAATTTTGTTTTAAGATGCTTAAGAAAAATGTAATTTATGATAATAGTACAAGAACTCGTCTCTGTTCTTTAAAATATGTTTAAAATGAAAACAAATTGACGGGAAAAGGTTTTGTTGATTGATCAATCAATATTTTAGTTACTAAGAAGTCATTTCCGCTTTCTAAAACAATCTTAAAACGAAATCCTTGTGATCATAACTGTTTTGATTGACCAATCAAAATTGTAACTCCTTCTACTTCTTGAATTTTAGATACTGTTGTAAGCATGGGTGTCGCCTTCATGTACAATGAGAAAACTCATAAGGTGGGATCAGCAATATGGTTGAATGGCGAGCATGGTGACAACTGCTATATATTTATATTCATTACCATAGTTACCACATTATGGTGGTTGTCGTTGTTTAATTTTACCCCTCGACGGTCGGCAGCTGTATTTTCTTGGACTATTCTTGCTCTTTTCATACTTTATGCCGTTGCTGTCGAGTGGGATATAGTACACGAAATAACGAATGATGAAAGGTTTGAGCCCAGATAACTATTCCAGTCTACTAATAAATGTTGTTTTTTAATATTATATATATTATCATTATTATTATATGTAGATCTTCTAATGCATGACAAAAAATCTGGCAGTTATTTTTTTTTTAAATTACACTATTTATCTGCGTTGTGAACCAGCATGGTTAAGAATCATTCACTTGTTAAGGTAAGGTATGTGTCTTAGCTGACTTATCAAGTACATTTTTGTGCCAAATACTTTCGTTCAGTAAACTAGGAGTTCGGCCAGTCGGTTCATTTCTGAGCTAAATATTTTCGTTCAGTAAGTTAGGAGTTCGGTATGTCGGTATATTTCTATGCTGTTTCGTTCAGTAAGTTAGGAGTTCGTTAAGTCGATATATTTCTAGGCTACTTCGTACAGTTAGGAGTTCGGTAAGTCAGTAACTTCGTTAAATATAAACCCTGGCAACGCTAAAAACATGCGATTACAGAGCGTCATGTGAAGTGATGATGGATAAGCAATGGTGACGCACCAATGCAATTTGCTTGGCTATTGGTATTTATTTATTGGTATTAAAATACGAAAATTGCCTAAAGTTTTATGTTTGCTCGCCTTTATTTTTTTTTTTAAATTTGTTATTTGCAATGTCAATTAAATAAATTTAAGAGGTATTCTGGAGAATCTTTTATGTTGTACCTAAAAAAAAACAGAAAATGTTTAAAATTAACCGCCTTAAATATACCATATGAAGTGTGGCCATTCTAAGGGGATTTTTTTCTTGTTTGCTGGACTGAAAAGAGAGTATTTCCGAAGCAATTTGCGGTCACACTTAACACAAACATCAACAAGAAATTAAAAAAATTTTAAGTACGCCGCGTGTGTAAAAAGAACTTATTTAGAACCGTTGCAGCATCTAAGCTCTGCAATAAAAGCCGTGCATTTTCCAATAAGGATTTTTTGCTTATTGACTTTGGACCAACTGCATTTGCATGCGGTGCAGAGAAAACTACGTAATAAAACGAATTTTACCGCAAGAAGAACGAGGAGAGAGCAGCGTTGTTGAGAGTACTTGTTTTGCCTGTGTGTGTGAGTGAGTGGTCGGTGAAAAATAATCGTGGCAAAACCGACAGCGACATTTTATACACGTATCAGAAACAAACTCAACGTGTTTTGAGAACGTTCGTAGCGCTGAACGCGTCCGGGAAACAATAAAGAAAAAAATACATACATATTAAATATTTGATATTCACGCATATTAACGCATACTAAAATCATATTTAAAACGCAATTGAAAGCGAAACGTTAACGTCGTTTTTGTGTAAGTAAGAAATTGGTTGCGTTGCCCCGGCTTTAAATTTTTTGTGTGACTCCGTTACTGTCTCAGTGTGTGTGTGTGAATGCGTGTATTTGTGTGATAGTATGCATGTGTGAGTGGGTCATCAAATTGGCAAGCAAAAGCGCAACTACAAAAAAAATAAAAGTATATGCAAAAAAAAGTGTGTAATTCGGTGAAAGTTTCAAATCAAGCGTTGGCACTGCGTAAAATCAAATATACTAAATAAAAGCACTTATCGAGTAAATTGGGATAAAACGCGTAACAAACAACGTGCTTATAACGACGCCACACTTAATTCCTCACTGTGCGTGCGTGTTTTGTTCTCGTATTAATATGTTTTATATGCCAAAAGGCAGAATAAAAAGTCGTATTATATTTCATATTTGTATGTTTTTAATGTTTATTACATGTGTTCGCCGCGCTCCTCTCCCCGCTCTGCAATTGACAACTGAAAATCTATCATCGCAAAAATGCTGCAAAAAAATCGTTTGCATTTCACCAATAAAGCAGGTAAGAAGAGCTTTAAATTTCAATTACGTTGTGTTTGCATGACGTACTTCCTTTTCTTCTTGCCATCGTCTGCTCAGCTGACACTCTCACACACACGCACACTCATACACTTTCATGCACAACGCACACATATAGAGAGACACTTGTGCATTCTCTCTCGCTCTCTAGCGTTTGCCGGTGCGGCGGGCAAATGGCTCAAATGTCACGCCACCTTATCAATGACCATGTCGGCAATATAAAGTGCAGCACCCCACTCTCTTCACTTGGCATTAACAAACTTTATTTTCTAGATTTCCTAAAGTTTGATAAACAATTCATGCGGTTGACCTAGTTTCTATTTTAGACGAAAGTTTTTACTTTTGTGCATTATGCAATTGTTGTTGTCATTGGCAACCAATTTATGTTTATTTATTTCTGTATCGATTTTTTGTTTCATTTGATTTTGAATTGCAAATTGAAAACTTGCAACTTATAGCCAAGAGTACAAAAGAGAGAGAGGGCGAGAGGTGGTAACGACCTTCAATACCAGCTGCCAGCTTCATCGTAAGAGCAATAAAGAGAATGTCATCAACTTTAAATGACGTGTTTCTCTCTTCTGAGCATCGTTATTTTCAATTAAAAAGGATTCTGATTAGATAAAAAGTCTAATAGCATTTTTGATAATACGCTGTAAAACAGACACGCACTCTTCCACCCACACACTCATACATTCAGTCTGATTTGCCTTGAAGTACTTCCTCTCTTGTTGTTACACTCTCTTTCGCTCGCTCTCTGACTGTCTGGCACACTTCCCCTGACAGCCGTTGACTGCACGTGTACTTTCTTGTAAATATACACACGCACACATGTAAATATTTTGTGCACACTCTCTGGCTCTCTCTCGGTCAAGCTGACTCAGTTCAGCTGCCTCTCCTGCTTCCCCACTCATTGCTGCCCTGTGTTCAGTTTATTATACCAACAGAAAATCATGCGAGTTTCTGCTGTGTGCTGTTTTGCCTTTTTGTTCCAAGGGATTTTGGTGGGGGCGTAATTCTGCTTCGGGGTCATTTATGCGTGTGCGAGTGTGCATTTGTGTGTGTGTTTATGTGATGTGATGTGTCATATGTTTCTGTTCTTGTTGTGACTGCGACGGCGCTCACTGACCAGCTGAGCTCGAGACCAACGCTCGATGGCCCTCATTGAAATGTTGTTGCATTTCAAATGAAGAGGCGCGGTACGATGAATTTTCTGGGGTGCGGTTTTGTTTATGGCCCGGTGGCATGTGTTGTAGTTGTTTATCATTATTGGTAGTAGGCACGTTTAGTGTTGTGGAAAAACTAGAATATAAAGCATTGAATCGATTAGGTAATTACAGTTTTAATTGTGCAACTGATTAAAATATAAAGTGAATAGTGAAAATAATACAGAGTATCTTTCAGTTGCGTTGACTCTTCCAATTATTAACATACATATCTACATACATAAGTACATTATTAATATATACACTTACAGTATGTCAAGAAACTCTTTACACACTGAAAAAAACACATATTTTTTGACTTTGCATGCAAAAATAACAGTTTAGTTATTATTTTTCAATTTTTTTTTAATGCAGATCTATTATTTAGCAAATTTTAAATTAGTATGTACAAAAATACAAACAATACAACGAAAGGGAAAATTTTAAATCAACAAAATATGAGTTTACACATTTTTGACACTGTCAAGAAAGTGTTTACACACTTTAGTTTTCGATTCTGTTTTGTTCTATTTTTTGAAAAAACTGTACTTTATTGTTATCTATGCTTCTGCACTATTCGCTATTTTTGCATTCCTTTTCATTCAATTGCGAAATCTTGCTACGCACTTGTCAAAAAGCTGATTTTTAAATTATTTGACATGTCTGGAGCTGGTTTGACTTTTGACGTTACCCAATCGACTTATTATAGTCACCAAATTGGAAATCTGTAGCTTAGCTAGTGGAGCTTATTGGGGTATCGCAAAAAATAAGTTATAATGCTCCAAGTCGAGCCGAAAATGAAGAAAAACAGGAAGCAAAGTGTGGAAATGGTCGAAAAATGGATATTGACGAGCGGGCAGACCGCCTTATTATGGGCATGGTTCGTCAAAACCCCCAAATTTTGATCAGAACCCACGCCAAGGAGTTGGAAGAAGGGTGTGACACGGTCAATTCACATGAAACCGTCCGCTAACTAATTCTGCGGAACAAACACTATTTTCCCAATTGTACTGTCGGAATGATGTTGCGCTGATGTAAGGCTGTTAACGACTTGTGCCATACTCTAGTTGGTCCATCATTGTAGTATAGCATTTTTTTTGGTTTGGACATAGAGTACGACGTCATCCCAATAGTTGTCCGGCGTGATTCTCATGTTAAAAGCCAAAATTTAAGCGTTTTCAACATTTACTTTCGAAAGCAGCGGCTTCTTACGCGCAACGGTTGCAACGGTTGAAGAGTATTTGCTCCGCAGAATTAGTTGGCGGATGGTTTCATGCAAAACGACCATGCCACACCCTTCTTCCAACTCCTTGGCGTGGGTTCTGATCAAAATTTGGGGGTTTTGACGAACCATGCCCATAATAAGGCGGTCTGCCCGCTCGTCAATATCCATTTTTCGACCATTTCCACACTTTGCTTCCTGTTTTTCTTCATTTTCGGCTCGACTTGGAGCATTATAAATTATTTTTTGCGATACCCCAATAAGCTCCACTAGCTAAGCTACAGATTTTCCAATTTGGTGACTATAATAAGTCGATTGGGTAACGTCAAAAGTCAAACCAGCTCCAGACATGTCAAATAATTTAAAAATCAGCTTTTTGACAAGTGCGTAGCAAGATTTCGCAATTTAATGAAAAGGAATGCAAAAATAGCGAATAGTGCAGAAGCATAGATAACAATAAAGTACAGTTTTTTAAAAAAATAGAACAAAACAGAATCGAAAACTAAAGTGTGTAAACACTTTCTTGACAGTGTCAAAAATGTGTAAACTCATATTTTGTTGATTTAAAATTTTCCCTTTCGTTGTATTGTTTGTATTTTTGTACATACTAATTTAAAATTTGCTAAATAATAGATCTGCATTAAAAAAATATTGAAAAATAATAACTAAAGGCGTTATTTTTGCATGCAAAGTCAAAAAATATGTGTTTTTTTCAGTGTGTAAAGAGTTTCTTGACATACTGTATGTGAAGGTTTTTTTTAATTTTTTGCCGGTCACAGCTTTCATTCATGGCCAAACCCCTGAGCGAAGTAAACAACATGCTCTTTGACCTTTTTAGCTTCCCTCCGCACCACCCAAAAAGAGTGTGAAAAGCGCGCACATCGAGTTCGCCTTGCCATCTCCACTTTGACTTCGCCTTCGCCTTTACCCTGCGCTACTCGCTCTCTCTCTTTCTGGCTCTCTCTTGTACAGTTGACGTTGCATTCGTTGGCCATGCTGCGCGTATTCGCCGCAGTTTCTTTTCTCTTCGCCGCAGATGTGTTTCTTGTTGTTGCTGTTGCTGCGCAACATTTCCCCTTAAACTCGTATGATTTTCAGCTGGTATAACCAAATGCCACAACGAAGAAGAAGGAAAAACGTGTTGCCGCGATTCAACCCTCAGCCGCATTTTCCCTGCACCCATTTCCCAGTTGCTTTTCGTCTGGCGCTTTTCTTTTTCTGCTGCCTTTGTTGTTGTTTCTCTTGCTGTTGCTGTTGCTTCAACGAGACCCATCGAAAATAGTCACGCGATTTCTATGTGCATCTGCATATGTGTATACAACACACACTATTGCATATGTACAGCTATAAGTAGATAAGTACGTTTGTGTGAGTGTCGTTAAAGTTTTGTGACTTATTGTGGATGTCAGCTAGTGAGATTACATTTACTAAAGGGCGCCTGATAACTCTTAATGGTCTACAGAAAATGCACATTGCCAACAGTTTCTAAATAAATCAACACTCGCTTTTAAAGCATTTAAAAAGTATTCCTTTCGTAACGGACAAACGCATGTGCGTCGTTCAGTTTGTCGGCATTGAGCTTTGTCCATAGATGGCGCTTTGACATCCAATTAGAATGTTTCCAACTAATGCCTTACGTCGTGTGTTAAGATTACGTAAATACATACGAATGTAAGTTTACAAAAGAGTAAAAGCATAACGCTTGACTAAGTTCTATATTTTGGCATGCGGCACTGGTAATAAACATGTTTTCCCTTAATTTTTTTTCAATGCTTCGCACACTGATAAACAATCAAGCTCACCTACACACAAAGAGAGAGAGACATAAACATTGTTTGCCTTAGTCACGAACTTAGTGTCTGTTGAAAAGATTTTCTAACCGGTTTTGCCATCCAACTTATCCGCATTGTATGGTAGTTGTTATGAGTATTAAAGCTCCATGATCATGATCATTGCCAATACTGACTACTCTAACTAGTACATTGTGGAAAATTTTCACTTCACTTGCTTGGTTGGTTCGTTGGTTGGCATGGCACGTGCTTCGTTAGGGGAGTGAGCGGCGACCATGCAATGGTCACTCTAAAGATAACTACACGCATGCTTGTCTAGGTCATTTGTGTGAGCAACGGCGACGTCAGCAGCGCTTGTCACTTGGCGCTTGCCTCTTGACGTCGCTTTACTTTCACACACTCACACACACAAACGCACACACAATCGGTCATCGGCAAACGCGAAATGAGCGAGTGCAAATGAGCGAACAAAACTGTCTTCTTATGCAGCTCTGTACGAGTATCCATCAGTGTTCGAAGTGTGCTTGTGTGTGTGTGTGAGCTTACTCTCACACTCGATCTCTCCCGCTCTCTCTGTCGCTTGTGAGTAAGACCTGCACTTGCCAATAATCAAATTTATTTAAATTCACCCACACAATCTTCGGGTTTGTTTGTTTCGCATGTTTGTTACTCTTTCTCTTTTCGTTCAATGAAATACTCAACGCGTCGTGCAAATTGCTGTCGTTTTTTTTTTTTTTCAAATTTACGTATTATTGCCGTTGATCGTTGATGTTGTTGTTTTTCTTGTTTTACTTTTTTCAATCTTACCGCGTATTTTTCTCATTTTATGTGCGCGCTGCTCACATAAACACAGAGAACAACAAACAAAAAAAAAACTCACTACAGCAAATTATTTTTATTTTGGACTTTGACACAGTCATACGATGATTTTGTTACCCCATTTACGAGAGACGTACAAAGAAAGAGAGAGACAGAACGAAGTCAACGACAGGGACAAAGAACAAATGCGATTGTTTTGTCTTAGGTCATATGGAAATTAATTATATTTCAAAGTAACTTAATTGTATACATACGCGTGAGTCTACAAATGTATTAAAAGAACAACTTGTATGCTAGAATGAATATTTATGCATTCCTGCAGCTGACAATGTCAAGGTGACTCGCCAGTCATCGATATATGCACTGGCGTCAGTTATTAATATATGCATGCAAATGCTGATACTCGTATAACAAGCACCGTTACACGACCAGTTCAGGCTTAGCACCTTGGTCGATTGTTTGTAGATGGCCTCCCGACTGCCAAAGTTCAAGTAACAGTTGCCCACTTAACGTAATTGAGTTTGTTGCCTCAACAAGTCCGTCGACTCGTGCCGATTGTCGTTAAATAAATATATATTCGAGTAATCCCAAAAACAAATATTACTACATTAAATAGCCAGCTTTCACCTATTCTGAGAGCTAAATTTATCATGTTGATTAAAGTTTACTTCTATGATAAAATGTCAGAGATGCAGTTAGATGCAGAGATGCAAATAATATTAATGCAATAATAAGTGAAATGACTGGAATATATTAAAAAGCAGTTTTATAATCCATTGAATTTAGTACTGAAAATACATTATATTATTTTTGAATATAATTATAAAATTAATTTATGGTGTTTTTATGTAAATACTTTTTTCCTATAAATCTATTCTTTATCTGAGATGTAGTTAAGTTTATTTAAAAATGTATTTAGAAATTATGGAAGATATGACTAGAAATTATTTATAGCATTGCTTTCATTTCATTATATAAAATACTGCTTTTTTTACTACAAATATATTCTTTAGTTTTATTATTCATCAGAAGCTTTATTTTGTAATTGAAAATTCTTTTGTTCTAATTATTAAGAAGTATTTACTTCGAAAGCCTCCATAAAAATAATACTTTATGCACTTCTCAATCTGCAATTTAATGGAAAGAAATAATTTGAATTTAAAGTATAATATTGTTAAATTCTAAAACTGATTTGTAACATTCGTAGAGTTCCTTAAATAATAATAATGAGAACATACTTTATTTTAGTAAATCAAAATTTAACTTTAATCTCTTTCTTTCTCCTCGCTTTTACATTAATCCCATTGCAATCTGCTGCTCATTAAGTCGGGTAGTTAGAAAGTAATTGGCTTATATTATCAGCAAATGATTTTCTGTGATTCCTTTCACCTAAGCTGCAGATCTTGTCTTTACTTCGTCACTGATATCTTCGCAATGTTCTTTCATACATATGTATAGTGAATAATGTATGTTTGTCTTCGGCGTAGAATAGTTCGCACAATAATGAAACTAAATATTTATCGATCTACGATTTCAAGCTCAATTACTCCGGGGACTTTGTACCGCACTTGGACTTTGTTTGAGCCGCACAACATTTAACTGCGTGACAATCGACAAAGAAGAGTTCTTGAATGTTTGTCGAGACTTGATACTCGCGATTTTGGCTGATGTCAGTGAAATGAAAACGCCATTAACATGCATAAATGCGCTTTCAAGTTCGAGGTTGTCAATCCAGTATCTCACAGATACAGATACAGATACTTTTGCATTTCCAGTTAGTCAGGCGTGACGTTGCAACGACTGCACGTTTGTTGCCTCAATGATTTCCACAAGCTGTCGTTTTTTTATATTTTTTTTTGTGTTTCTGTTGTGCAATCTATGCAAAAAAAACAAAAAATAACAAAATGAAATGAACTGAAATAAAAGCACTACAAAGCTGAGACAATGAAATAAAATAAACAATAAAAACACGGTTATAACGGGGTTGCATATGCACCATGTCTATAATTAAAGGCGGGCCTCGCAATTGCCTTAATCAAAGCAATTAAAACAGTTTCACCTAAAGCATCGTTCAACATTCTCGGCGCAAAACGAGTTGTGCTAAATGAATTGAGAATATATCAAGTTTCAACTGAACCTGAACTTTGAAATCCGTCTGTTGATAATACTTGAACTTTTACTTGGGTAGCATGTATTTTTTTTTTGGTTAATCGAGAGCCTAATTTCAGTTTGGCATGCGATTCGTCACGTCATGTTGCGTATACGACGCGTGTACAGATTGTACAAGGCAATCTCGGATATATATTATTCTAATTTCGGTTGATTTAATCAGATTTTATGTGCCCAGGCCGTTGTTTAAGCACAACACTTTTTCACTTGCTCGACATTTCGAGCATCCAACTACATTTCACTAAAGAGAGAGGAGAGAAGAGTGGGGTGGAAAGGTGTTGGGTACAAAGTACAGCCGGTAATCAAGCGATACGCGCCACACATTTCCTGATTGTCTTAATCCAGACCAGACACACACACACACACACACACACACACATTCTCAGCATATGTTTACACTTGATCGTCGCTCTGGCAGCCAGCTGCTTGTTCGGTGTCGTCTGTCGACGTCGACGTCGCTCTTGTTGCGGTTGTTGTTGTTTTAGTTGTTGTTGTTGCTGTTGCTGTCACTGGGAACCTTTGGTTCCTTGTGGTCCCATTCCACATTAGTTGCAGTTTAACTTTGATCAGGGTCACGATCGTCGCACATGCGGCAAAATCTCGACGCTCAAAGTTCAAGCCCCACAATTACACAAGCTGAAGTGAGCGACGCGACGCAACGTCGCTGCCGCAGTCGCTGCAGTCGCTGCTGTTGCCGCCTCTGTTGAACACAATTTTCATTCATTAACCTATAATTTGGCTATTGCAAGTGAGCATGACAAATTGTGCCATTTGACTGTGGCAACAAACTTTCGCTCAGCGTTTTGCTTTTCCTTCACTCGCCGATTGCAATTCACTTTTGTAAATGGAGTGATTAATACTGAGCAATGTTTCAAATCAATGATCAGTTGCTGAAATGAGAAAGGCGCACAGTAAAGAGAGATTTCATATTAAATTCATGACTCTTTCTATTTTAATTATAGAAACCGCTTTATAGATATTTATAAATTGCAAAAATGTGTTCAATTTAGTCCTATGTATATTGCAAAAATGTTTTAAATTTATTCGCATATTCTTGTTTGTTTTTAAGTGCTTTTGCACCGCAAAATAACTCGTTGAAGTTCTTTTGCTTTGTAAACAAAACACGTAGCCTTTGTTAACATTGTTGTTTTGGTTATTTGAAGTGAGAGACGGTGCAATGACCGCAGCTTATAAATAAAGTAAAAGAAAATATGAAAGTAAAAATGAGGTATAAGAAAGTATAAATTGCATAAATAAGAAAATTAATTAAGTAACAATGAAGTTAAATAAAATATGAGTTAGATAAAACAAGAAAATGAATACTTTTAAAATGCAAAGAATTATTTTAAATGTTAACCACACAACTACTTACTAAATGCAGATTATATTTATCAATTAAATTAGATTATATAAAGTCAGAATTCAATGCCTTGAATATCAGTTGTTGCTTCTTTACTCTTCGGTGGGCATAAACAAAACAAAGAAAAATAGTTTCACGTTGGCTGTAATAAATTGTTATGGCTTTGCACAGCTATTGATCGGCCACGACCTAGGGCAACATTATTGTTCCCTAGAGAAAGCAGAAAAGGGGCAAATATCACACATACACACACACACATGCACACACACCCAACTTATACTCTTCTGTCTTTGCGGCTTTGTCGTTGGCATTTCTCGCACATTATGCAATGCGAATTTGGCTGTCTAAATTTAAGTCTATACATACATATATTTATACTTGTGGTATATTTAAATGAGGCAAGCGGCTATCGCGTCCAAAGTTCGCTTTGTCTGTTGTGTTATTCTTATTATCATTAGTTGGCTAAAAACCAAAAGAACAAGGCAAAGCAAAGATTTGCAGAACTTGTTTTTATTTCACCTTTTTATACCCTAGCTAGCTGTAGGGTAGAAGGGTGTTTTAACTTAGTGGCTACTGGAAATGTATGTAATAGTATAATATATATTCTTGATCAGTGTCTGTATGATAGACATTTACAATAATAACTATAATCTACGATTCTTATTTGTGATCATAATTTAGAAGTTACTTAACAATGCGGTATATTTTACCTGTAGTAATACATAAATATACCAAATATGACCTTAGGTATATTTTAGAACCCTTTTCTGTATATTAATTCAGTATATTTTAAAAATTATACCGAACAAATACACAAACTACAGCATTAGGTATATATTTTTTTTATTATGTCAATTTAATACATTTAAAGAATAATACCGCATTATTTTGCTATTATTCTTAAGGTAACTGGTATTTCACAGTCGTGCACACTCGACTGTAGTTTTTTTACTTGCTTTTCTTTCATTGGTTTCGGTTCATTTTGTTACTGCATTTTTATGTTGATGAAACAAAATTTTACTTATTTGTTTAGTATTAAAATAAGTTTATTTTTAGCTAAATGTTTGGAAATCTTTCAAGGCAGCTGGAAAAGTTTTACTCATTTTATACGTATTTAATTGTTATTGAATGAGAACAAGTTTTTTTTGTTGGTATTCTACATCTACTATAAATCCATTGTTAATTTTTACTCACTAAAGATACTTGAATTGAATCTTTGCTTTAGCACTTGTATCTTTCATTCTACTCTACTTATCGCATACTCTTAACACATTGTTGTCTCTTCATTGTCACGATTGTCACGACATAAATACATATCTCTCTTTCTCTCTCTCTCTCATTTCATTGTAGGTAAATAAAAGAACAACACAAGAGAAGTGTAAGGAGAATGACATCATCGTTTGAGTGTTGCATCCATTTGTCTGTCTTCCCTCGATTTCAGCTAACAACGTAGACGTCGCATTACGCATACGCAGCATTGTACAGCAGTGCAACCGCCAAAACTAAAGAAGAAGACCGAAGGACATTAGAGAAACTGCTAGCTATCATTTCTCTTTATCATTCCCGCATCGCTCTCTCTCTCTCGCTCTATCTCGCTCTGTGTAATTTGGTGTCAGCGCGCAATTCCCTCCTGTGTCTCTGTGTCGCCCGCTTACCTTCTTCATCGTCCAATTGTCACACTAAAAACGCGGCAAGATGTTCATCGAAGATGATGCGCAGTAAGTACATACAAACATACATACATTCCTTCTCAATCAACTACGTATTTACCCTCCCATACCACCCCCAACTTTCCCTTTCCCCCCCTCACATATCCATTCGTCAAGCCATGTGCTAATTATGCGTATCAACTTGTATTAGTGTGTGTGTTTTGTCGGTGCTGGAAGATCTGGTTTTGGAATTAAACACAGTACTGCAATAACAAAATAATTTCAACTTGACGATTGCACATAAATTGCCATGAGAAATGTGCTTAGTTAAAGGTTTCAATCTTGGAAGTCTTATCTAAGATTTTATATGGTAAAATGGGTAATAAAGTGGGTAATCTTTAGTATAATTAACATTTTTATATTATAAGACAGGTTATAGAATGGGTAATCTTAAGTATTAGTTGACAATCCGGTATATTTTGTATCCTATGGTATATTTTACAAGTAGTAGTATATCGATATAGCAAATATATACTTTGGAGTATATTTGAGTATTTATTTGACTTTATTCACGAGTATCTCGCAGTCGAGCATACTCGCTATTTTAATTGTTCGATGCCATAACTAAATCAAGACACACATCTATAATTTTCACAAAATTGCACCCCTGGAGTCCGACGCAAGGTTGTTTGGGTTAACGTTCGATCGCGTTCGAATTAAATTTAAAATTTCATTGATTATAGTTTACTCAGATTTCATTGAGGGCAAAGACCGAGCTACACCCACTTTTAATAGATATCTAGCAGCCAAGTGATAAGATTGACAGTTCCTTAAGACGAATAAAATGATATCCTAAATTATAAACTGGGCCACACAAGGTTTATCAATTGATAGTCTAAAGACGCAATATCATTCATAAAAATATGTGCGTAGAGCGAGTGAAAAGTAGTGAAACGATATTGAATTTCAAACGCATTTTACAGCGATTAGCATACTGTGTTTGCTTTATTATATATGAACTATTCTATATATTGAATATGGTTGGCGACATTATCGCTTGATGTGATATTGATGTCCATGTCTAATCAGAGAGCGTGAAATGACCAAAAATCAAATCTGCAATCAGTGCCACACCAACGCCCACAGTGCTCTACAACGTAGTAGACAGAGAGCGAGACAGAAAGAGAATGAGGAAATTCGCTCTCTCTCTCTCTCCTGCTACTCGGAACTGAAGTGAGCTGGAGCTAAATGCATGCCAAGTTCAGGGACGTGACGTCGTGGTGGCTTGCTTATCACAGCGCAACGCGCCTTATCACAAGTATTTATAGTATATGTTTCACGATGTGTGCTACGTTGTGAGCTGTGATTGCCACAGCAACGCAAAACTTTTACTTTGCTCGCCTTGCACTGATCTCATTATAATGAAATTTAGCGATTAAGTGCATTTTTAACTTATCAAAAACAGTCATATATACTTATATGGTATATATTTCGATCTACTTATAAAGAAAACATGACATACACCTGCTTCTGTTCAAATTTCCCAAATTGATAAGAGTATTGAAACTTTAATTATATTCTAGCTTATTAGCGGTTGTCGTTGATAACGTCTCAGACTCGAATGTGACAGTGCAAAGGTTGATAATTGACTTTCCATGCAAGCGTTGATTAGCATGTGACACACACAAACAAACACACACACATTGTGCATAGAGTAGTCTGAGATACAATCACAAGCATACACAACTTTCAGATAGACTATCTGCAGGTGGACTATAAGCCAGCTGGCTTTTGGAACGCAGCTTTGATTTGGACTCGTATGATATGATATGGAAACGACCTTGGCTATTTAAATTGAGTGTTATGTAGTAATCGTCAAGTTGTTATACATCGAAATGGGATTTATTTAAAGCTAGGAGAATTGTTGGATAGTCTGTAGTGAGGTATTTATTGTACTATGTGGTATATTTTGCACATAGATTAGTATTTCGAAATACCAAATGTAACATTTAGTATGTGTATTTTAATTTTAATTTATATTTTAGATTCAAATTTATAATTAAGAACAATTTATTGTATAGTTGAATTTAGAGTATGTTAAAAATGACTCTTTATAAAAGTTTATAGCAAAATAGTTTTAGCATGAGATCATCTAGACTTAGAAGACAAAGGCGGAAGAACAACTATGAAAGAACTATGCTCTTTCTTTACACAAATCTGTATTGAGTCGTGCATTTGAAATCACTGGCAATCAGTCGATTTAATTGGGCAACGCTTCAAATGAAGTTATCTGCATCATAAATCAATTTAGCGGTTTAAGCGCTCTGTAATGAGTCGGACGATTGATTGTGGTCTTGGTAGTTTTTTATGACACACTTGTGACACACAAGTGCTTTGACTGTTGCTGTTACTGTTGGTTGCCGCTGATATTGACTGGCAATATGAGTAAACGATCTCGGACCAAAGGTCGCTGCGGAAGTACGCGAAAAGCTGTTGTCGAAAATTGCGAAAATACCGTATGGGAAAAAGCAGACTTGCGTTGTACCTGCAACCGACTTGTTCCAATTAGTAACGGAATCAAAAAGCGCAATCGGACTGTGTCTTGACTGTGTTGTGTTGTGTTGTTGGCTGACAATCTACACGACGTTTATACTACTGAACCACTACTGATAAGAGGCTGAAATGTTTTCTGTCAGTGTGTTATCGCTGCGTCGCTAAGCCAGCCAAGTCAGCAGAGAGAAGCAAGCAGCTAGCAGCGAGCAGCGACAACCCTTTTCTAGTTATTGCACATGAGAGATTTGCCAACTGAAATCAGTTGGCTGTCGGTTTGCAACGGCAACAGAACCAGATTCAGAACCGAACCAGCAAATATATAGCACGTATTTCCCTCACTTCCCAATTAAAGTAATTGATTTTGCAAGCAATTTAAATAGTACTTTGAAAACATCTGCTGTGTATATATTATTAAATATATATTAATATTCATATATTTTCAGAATGGATAGCTTCTGGGTGCAGAGTGCACTGGGCGCCATCAGGGCAATTGCATTTGTCTATGATATTATCACGCTGCCGGTCTATTTGGTATTACAGGCGCCATGGAAACGTCGACAGGAATCGCGGCGAGTCAAGGTAAGTTTCAATTTAAAGGTGGTCATAATAAGCATTAGATTGTGTTGAATTGCTTGACAATTTTTGTAGCACAGCTTCAGTCGAAGTTTATCGTTGACCTTCTCACACGCAAAGCCTTTAGCGCAGTCTCTTTCTGACTTGCAAGTTTCTCAGTCGCATTTGTCTCTCTGCTATTCCTTATCTTTATCTATTAGATTTTTGTATACCTTGGACCCATAAAAGTGCGTTATAATCAGTTTTTATAGTCAAGAGGCAACTACCTGTTTAAATGTCGAGTGTACTCGACTCTTGTTGCTATCTCTGTTCGTTAGACTGCCTATCAAAACATGTCAATTTTAGAGACAGTCACAGTCCCTATAGGTTACTAACTATATTATTATCAGTGTTGGCCTTTAATCGATGTGTATAATCAATTTTTAAATTACATTTCAATACATATAAGTTGCATTGCTCAATACAAAATAGCTCAGATGGAAAATTGAATAGCTATATTCAGGGTCACGCCGAACTTAAGTCTAAAATCGCAGCTGCTGCATATAACATTAATAATTGATTATTTTTAACTCAGTTAAAATAATTAGGTTTTTTTTTTTTTTGGAGTGTGTGATTCATGGGCAAGTCAAAGGCGGAAAAAAGTCATTGATAAACTTTTTTTGTTTAGCACATTCAGTTAATTTCCACACAGTTAATTACCCCCCTTTTAACCGTTTGTCGTCTATCGACTTGACCATGATAAGGATCCAAAATAACGAAATCACCTGCTATAAACTAGAAAAGAAAAGAGCGACACACGCTCTGCTCTGCTATAAACGTTTATGGCAAATCAAATGCTGCACAGGTCGTAAATAACAAAAAAACAAAAACGATATCGTTATGTGTCGCCTATATATCTGATTGTTCTCTGTCATACACATATATAATTGGTATTCTCTTTTTGACCTTCCTCCCACCACCCACAGGCCACGCCCATAAGCAAGAAATTCCTGGTCGATGAGTCCCGCAAGTACGCGCCGGATGACATTGAGGTTTTAATTTGCATTTGTGTTGTTTTTATTTCTTTGATTAATTGGTTTCAATTTGTTTGTACTACATATTTTTTTGGTGTCTGTTTTTGGATTTCCCTCGCCCTCGCCCTCGTCCCCACTCCCTTGCCTACTCACAAAACACGCACCCCACCATGACCCTTCACCTGGTGATCGAGTTCATGGGTTCGGTTTAAGTCACAGATTCTAAGCAATTGCTGGCAATCACTTCCTCTTCCTTTGGTATTTCGCGTGGTTTTTTATGTCCCTGTTATGGACAATCCCCATTCCCAAGAACCATTTCTTATTCCCTTAAGTTGTCAATTCTCATACATACCTTTCGTTGATTCCAGGCAAAGATCATCAAGAGCGATGACACTGAACTAACGTATCGCACCACGGAGCCGCCACGGGATGTGCACGTGAAGATGCTGCAGGAGAACATCGATACGCTGGAGAAGGTCTTTAACTATGTGGCCAAAACGCATTCGACTAAGCGTTGTTTGGGCACACGTCAGATACTGAGCGAGGAGGATGAGACGCAACCCAATGGACGTGTCTTCAAGAAGTACAACATGGGTGACTACAAGTGGAAGAACTTCATTGAGGCGGAGCGCATGGCGGCCAGCTTTGGTCGTGGTCTTCGCGAGCTCGGCCAGGCGCCGCGCCAGAACATTGTCATCTTTGCCGAGACACGCGCCGAATGGATGATTGCTGCCCACGGTTGCTTCAAGCAAGCCATGCCCATTGTCACTGTCTATGCTACGCTCGGCGATAATGGCGTTGCCCACTGTAAGTACAATGGAAATATAAGAATTTGAGAATATTTTATTAATTTAAGTCATATTGCTTGCCAGGCATCAGCGAAACGGAAGTCACCACTGTCATTACCTCACACGATCTGTTGCCCAAATTCAAGACGCTGCTCGCTCAATGCCCCAATGTCAACACTATTATCTACATGGAGGATCAGCTGCACAAGACCGACACCACTGGCTTCAAGGAAGGCGTCAAGGTTCTGCCCTTCGCTCAAGTTGTTAAGATCGGAAACGAGAGCAAATTCGGTAAGCAAACGCAGTTAACGATCGAAATGAATATATCTAAATCTATGTTACATTTGCAGAGAATGTGCCCCCAGATGGTGAAGACATTGCCATCATCATGTACACTTCCGGCTCGACGGGCACACCAAAGGGAGTTCTGCTGTCGCATAAGAATTGCATTGCCACCATGAAGGGTTTCTGCGACATGGTCACCATTTATCCCGAAGATGTTTTGATCGGTTTCCTTCCACTTGCGCATGTCTTTGAGCTGGTAGCTGAGAGTGTTTGCTTGATGACAGGCGTTTCCATTGGCTATTCGACTCCGTTGACTCTGATCGATACGAGTAGCAAGATTAAGCGTGGCTGCAAGGGCGATGCATCCGTGTTGAGGCCCACATGCATGACATCCGTACCATTGATTCTCGATCGCATCTCCAAGGGCATCAACGACAAGGTCAACTCCGGTTCAGCATTCAGAAAGGCGCTCTTCAAATTCCTTTACCAGTACAAAGTCAAGTGGATACAACGCGGCTATCAGACACCATTAATTGACAAGTATGTTAGTTGTTATTTAAGCTTTTAACAGACTACTAAATATCTTTCTCTTTTGCAGATTGGTCTTCAAGAAAGTGGCCAAGCTGATGGGCGGCAAGGTGCGCATCATTATGTCCGGCGGAGCGCCGCTTTCATCCGACACTCACGAGCAGATCAAGACATGCCTGTGTGTGGATTTGATTCAGGGCTATGGTCTGACTGAGACCACCTCGGGCGCTACTGTAATGGACAGTAAGTGTTCTCGAAATACTACAAACTAGGAAAATATATTTATTAACATCTTCTCGCCTTGCAGGTCGTGATATGACTTATGGACGCACTGGCGGTCCGTTGACCGTTTGCGATATTCGGCTGGTGAATTGGGAGGAGGGCAACTATCGTGTTACCAACAAGCCCTATCCACAGGGTGAGGTGCTTATCGG